>NC_041392.1:308559483-308644909 GCF_002162155.2 Triticum dicoccoides | reverse complement strand
ACGGGGACGACAACGAGCAACAACGGGGACGAGGCGACGGGGTCAGGGGCGATGGGGTGGCTCCGGCGAGCCCGGTGGAGCTCTGGGAGGCAGCGACGACGTCGTTTCGTCGAGGTCGATGCGTGCGTGCCCCGATCCGATCTGGATCGGGTGGGGGGAGGGGAAGCGAGGAGTGGGGGAGTGGGGCAATGGGGGTTATGGGGTTTAGGGTACGCGACCATATAGGCCAGGGGGTTAGGTGTGCCGGTTGGGCTGGCCTGGTTGCCAGCGGGGCCAGGGCCCAGCGGGGAGGGTCCTTTTTCTTTTGCTTTGTTTTATTTCTATTATTTTTATTTATTCTTTCATGTTTTATTTTAGTTACATTTTATTTTAGTTTTAGTAAAATATACACTAAGCATCTAAATTAGTATTTCAACTTAGTCCACAGTCACAAAAAGTCTAGTCCCCATAACTTAGTTTCACATTTTATTAATTATAAAAGGTATTTAAATAATCGTTTTTGCTACTGTTTTACTTAATATAGTGCACTTAAATACTTTACAAGAGTGTGGTTTCTTCAACAATATTTAGTATGGAATATTTGTCACAATCTGGACATTTTTGTTTTATTGTTTAAAAACTTTTGTTGTTTGTTTTTATTTTAAAATTTGAACTGGGTTTCGAACTGACGTGAGTTTATCAACAGTAACTGAGGTGGCGTGGCATCATTAGCGGAGGTTCACTGTAGCTTAACTATCCGGGCATCACAATTCTCCTCGACTACAAGAAATCTCGTCCCAAGATTTAAGAGGTGGAGTAAGGAGGAAAGTTCTGGTTACAAAATTCTAATGTATCTTCTCGGTCTTGGTTGCTCTTCTCGAAGAAGTTAACTGCTTCCGTTGATGTCTTCATTCCTTTGCTTCAGGTTATCAAGATAAGTCATCAGCATTTCTTCGTGAAATCCATCGTACTTACAGATAGGAAAGGGGCAGCTCGACAATGATAGAAGGCTATAAGGGTAATCATCGGGGGTTATCCCATGAATGATTACATGAATATCTCTCAAATTGGTCAAATGAAACACATCGAGAGCCGAGCAAGAAGGTACGGTAAGAAGTTTCAAGCGGTTAGTCAATCGTTCGATGTCTTAATCAAGGCATGAAAGGGGTTTAGAGAAGCGGGAAGTTCAGAGAAGCGGGAATAGGTATCGTATCTGATACCAGAATAGATCATCTCTAGGAAGGTGACAGGTGAACTACATACGGGGTCAAACATGAGGAATACTTTGGCAACATGGGTCACTACTAGGGAAAAGCCTAGCAACAGCACGGGTTTTGGGCCTCTCAGTAGCGCGGGGACCGGCGCTACTAATAAGGCACTACAGCTAACGTATAGCAGTAGCGCCTGTTGTCCCACGCTACTGCTATACATGAATAGCTGTAGCGCTCTTTAGAAAAGGGCACTGCTGATATTATCTGCAACGCTGTTTACTGGGAAGCGCTACTGGTAAGGCGGCGCTACTGCTAAATTCCCCCCCCCCCTCGCTACTACTAGTTTTATTAAATTTTTTCCTTGCATATTTGTTTTGTATTTGAATAGGCTTTATACAATAATCTTTAGCATATCATACACATACAAATGTAGTCATAGCATATACATACAATTAGTCTCATCAAGTCATGTCATCATCATAATCATCATCCAACACAAAGTGGTCTCTCGTCATCATCTCGAAAATAGTGATACAAGTCTCGATTACTTGGCAAATACATCGTCATCCATCTAAACAATGATATACGCGAGAAGAGCTATCACTTTGAGTACATGAGTTTGTATCCCTCTCTCGCATTAGCGTGAACCTAAAATAACTACTGCCTGTCACTAGGAAACTAGAGACCAGTACACCTGGACCTGACACTCCGGCCACTTGTCGTATATATACTCCTGGCGTTGCACTTCTTCGCCATCTATGATCTATGCACCTGCATCATCACATGAGTCGATGATATGCAACATATATAGTTGAGCAACAGAAAGAGACAGACTTGGCAAAAATAGAAACAACATATCATAAGCATAAATAACAAAGTTCATCGTACCCCCAAAATGCCCTAACTAGAGTGATTTTCGCTAGTCGAGGAGGAGGACGGTTTAATTACATCACAAATAAAGTTTCACTATGCATAACTCAAAGTTTTGTCATACAGAAAGTATGGACTAAACGGACACATTGTCATATATCGACAATCACTCCAACATGTCGTTCCATCTATCCAAGTCAGGGAGATAGTCCTTGAGCTTAGTGAAAGGCTTCATGTCGAGACGCTGAGAGGCTATCCATGTTCGGACGTCTTCCCGTGACATTTGTCCTTCTCCGTAGAACATCCCTGTTTTTCCGACGACCTCCTTCATGATGATTTGGGCAAGTTCGCGCTGGATGTTATAGAACTCAGCTCGAAGTCGATGATCCTCGATATCTCCTATGTCCTTTACCCATTGCAGAATATGGGCATCGCCGGATCTAGGTGACATGTGAAGGTTCTGGTGATCCCGTCTATACTCCAGCATGTGGTGTAGGACATAGAATCCATCATTAAGAGAATCGTTCGGTTGCTGGATGCAGCAGAAGTCAGTCTTATGGCCGAAGGCGGCCCTGCCGCCCCTTCTCTTCTTGTCCCTGACCTCTCCACCCCTTGCTTGGTAGTAAAACATAGCACTGTCGAGAACATCCTTGATGTGGGTGTAATCCTTTTTTGTGAATGTTCTTCGACGAGTCCAAGTAAAGAGCGTGGGAGAATCGGGGGTAGAGGATGATGAGGACGGCGCGCCCGCCGCTGCGCAAAATAAGTACACCTCAAATTAATTAGCCTCCACCGTGTAAATGAATGATTGAAATCGAAGGAAGGATAGTAGCGCAGATGACTTACACGGGATGATAAGGCACGCGAATTGCCTCCTTGTCCTTATTGGTGAGCATGAAATTGACGATGTAATCCCTCCCGTATTCATGGTGCTTTGCGCAGACTCCCAAGAAGCCCTCGTGCATGTAGTACGGGTCAGCGACACAGATATGAGATATCTGCTCAACCTCGATGATGTAGTTCATGTGCAAGGCATAAAGGCGGACAAACATAAAATCCAGCTTCTTCACGTGAAACATGTCGAATATGTAATCGAATCGGAGGAAGAACTTATCCGCGGGGAAGCTGTCGATGTACGACATTTGCCACGGAACGTTAACCACGTAGAGTGGGTATCCTGGATCTTTCGAGGCGATGAGGCCTTTCTCTACCCGTAGCACATCGTCATGAAGTCTCCTTAGATCGCCGAATCTGACCCGTAGCGCTGTTGCAGGTTGGATTTGTTGACCGGGGATATTCCATTTATCCACATCGAGGATATCTATACGGTCCTGAAGCCGAGGCTACTAGATCATAGAATCAGCGTTTTTGCCTTTCCTCGCTCTCTTCCTAGACTTCTTTACTACTGGAAGGTCGTCCATAATATGTTGAGACGGCAATTCAGGTACCGACTCATGACACTCAAACCCTGAGGAGGCGCCAGTATAGACATACTGTTCAGCGCCATCGTCGTCCTCATCCTCATCCATTGTGACGTGATCAGCGACTAATGGAGCCTCCTCCTTACCCCGTCCGCTATCACCCAACCCGACACCCGATGCTAATTGGGTAGGTGGGGTGTTGATTTTCATACCTTGCTGAGGCTGCGTGCTCGTGGGTGTGCTCCCGGCCGCCTCCAGATGAAGCAGACTCTTTGGCCACAACAGGACCCACCCATTGCAACAATCACCAAGCTGCGGCGGTGTCTCGTCGTCATCCCCCACTAGTATTGGAGGAGGCAAATTCTCGTGGCCCGGTTTGACACTGGCCACGGAAACCTTGAAGACGTTCGGGGGGATCGGCCGGCTGTGGAACAATGGTTCCTTCGGCTCCATTATCGTCGCCTTCCCCACGTCCACCTTCTGGTCGCCGATGGTGTACAATATGGTTCATGGGGTTTCGTCGGCCTGCAAAGAAAAGTCTACGACGTGAGACATCCAAAAGGCAACGAAAACGGGAGATTATACATTTATATTGAAGGGGGCCGGTGTGACAGATACCGTGAGGGCGTCGAGCTCAGCCAAAGACGAAGCACCACCGAGCACGTCTGGTGCGGGAGCCGGTGCGCGAGTAGGTGCTGGTGCAACGCTAGTCGAGCTGCTCCCCAAGAAGTCAGCAAGGGGAAAGTCCTCTGCATTTTTTTCTGGATTTTTCCTTGTCCAAGTGAAAACGCCCGTCACCAAGGAAGTAGACAAATCTGCAACCACCTGTTTTGCGGCAGCTACCGCTGTTGCGACTGTCTGAGATGATTTCTTCTCAACCGCAATCTCAACCTTCTTGTCAATGTTTTCTTCAGTTAACCTCTGTCTTTCCTTTCTCTCCTCCATGGTCTCACAGTAGTACTTCTTCCACGTGGTGCCGTCTCCGACACCGTGCACGCGTCCATACGATGGTCGAGTATCCACCGGTTGTCGTTTCAATATGTTCAACGCCCGGTTGAATGGAGTGTCCCACTTGGGCCTCGCCAATGCCTCAAACGGCGAGTCGCTTTCAGCCGCAATCCGATGCTGCTCTCTCTGCAAAAGGCACAAGGATCGTTTACAAATATGACTAACATGTGCAGTCGAATTGATCAGAAACTAAAATTACCAGCAGTCTCATGAACTCCGTAATGACCGGTTTTGTCTCGTAAACCTTCTTCACCGGGTCCCAACAGTGCCGGGCCCTGAGGACGTCACACTCCTGTGGGACGGTGAAATCCGCCAAGGGGTCTGGGATGCCCAGACTCGCGGCTTCCGCGTCCTCCTTGGCCCATTTGGACCTCTTTCCGTTGTAACCACGGCTTCCGAGGTGGTGGCTCCCAATGTTCCTCTCTTGAAGCCCCTTCATGTACTGAGACTTTTTTTGGCAGCTTCGGCATCGCAAGCCTCCTTGAATATTTGAAACTGCTCTTCCGTGATTGTCGGATTATCCTTTACAATCTTGGAGTAAGGTTCCTTCTTGTCGATGATCTTTGCTTTCACTCGATTTTTCCAGGCGGCCAACGCGTCGCTAAACTTGGTCATGGCGTGTTTGTTTATCTTCTTCATTGCTGGGTCCTCATCTGGATCTTCATAATCCTTCTCATTCCGGCCCGGGAACAAGAATATATGGTGAAACTTCTTTAGGAGGGAGCTCCTCATATTTTCTATCTTCTGTAGTTTTCTCGTCGTTGATGGTGGCGATTGTCCGTACGATGCAGCTTATTTGATTGCCGTAGCATCGACGTGCTTCCTCAGGCGCCTTTGTCTCAAAATTGTCATCGTCCACCTCCATGACCACCAGTCTAGTAGTCCTGAGTTTGTTAGGAGGCTGTTGCCTCTTTGCTTTCGGTTCTACACCGGCTCCGCTCCCCGAGGCAGCGCCGGTCTCAGTTTCAGCGTCGGTCTCGATGCCGGTCTGAGTCTCAGCGCCGGTCTTAGTCTCAGCACCGGTCTGCGTGTCGGCAAGGCTAAAAAAATTGTCTGCCGCCCGGTAGACATCGTCGCAATCACCAGAACCATGTCCTTCATCGTTGCTAGCCATGTTTCCTACGATTAAATCTAGTCAATTAATTCTAGACCTAATAAAATGAATAATGACATAAAAATGCCTATTGTTTTGCAGGAACATTGACTCCTTCCCGGTGCTGCAAATCCCGGGAACTCGACATGTCCTAGTTTGTGGCACAAGTCATGCTGAAATTCATGGAAAATTTCGCATGACCTTTGCTAAAAAGTGGACAAATCAAGAACCTGAATTTTGCTGGAACGGAAATGAATCAACATTCCGGCAAAACATAGGCCACTCGGCTTCATTCCCTGGAAACAACAAAAGGCCACTTGGGCACAATCGAACCACTTCAATGTCGATTATGATCAATGAGCAAACACAGCTGAGGATTTTTCATATATCATGACCACTTCAAATTTGCATCTCCTAGTGTTTGACACTTCAAGAAAATCTACACAAATCTCTTGCTCTCTGAAACTCAATTCAAAAACCAAATATAGATGGATGAACCCTAGAACTCAAATTATGAACCTAGAACTCAAATTATGTCCTAAATTTTTGTCCTAATAAAAATTCACTAAAAAATTAAGAACCTACTAGACTGGAAACACTAATAGAAATTTATATTTTTATATGGATTTTTTTCTCTAAACTAAATCCTACCACCCTAGTTAACATCTAGTTAAACCTTACTTTCCTAACATTTGTAATTAAACACTACAACCCTAACCCTATTGCCCTAGTTAAGCATATACAATTTTTTCCTACGGCGAGGGAGGCAGGGGCGTCTCTGTCAAAGCCCTATCTAAATTCTTTTCCTAACTAAATTAACCTAACTAAATTCTTTTCCTAACTAAATTAACCTAACTAAATTCTTTTCCTAACTAAATTAACCTAACTAAATTCTTTTCCTAACTAAATTAACCTAACTAATTTAGAGAGACAGAGAGAGATAGGAGGGGTGGGGGCTTACAGAGGATGGCTCCGGTGGTGGCGAGGGAGGCAGGGGCATCTCCGGTGACGGCGAGGGAGGATCCGGTGGCGTCGACTGCGGCTTCGGTGGCGTTGATGTGGCCGCGCGGCTCCGGTGGTGTCGACGATGCACGGCTCTGGTGGCTCCGGGGGCGTCGACGTCGGCAGGAGATGGCGGCGAAGTGGGGCGACGACGAATCGGGCAGACGGCAGTGGGGTGGGTCGAGGGATTTGGGGGAGAAGTGGTGGCCGGGGCGAAACGGTTTTTTGGTTAAGTCAAACTTAGCGGTAGCGCTTTTCGCGAAACGCACTATAGCTAAGTTAGTTATAGCGATTTTCACAAAATGCGCTACTGCTATAGCTATGTAGTTCCCTTCATATTTCTTATTTCCTTTTCTATTTCTACAGCGGGGGTCTAGGAAACGCGCTGCAGCTACGTTAGCTATAGTGCCTCTTACAAACAAACGCTACTGCTACGCCTTTCTCCTTTTTCGCTTTTTCATTTATTTTGATCTACATTTTATTTTTTCCTTTCTCCTTTTTCTATTTCCTTCTTTTTCATTTACTTTTCCATTTCATTTTATTTCCATTAGCAGTAGCGCTCTCCGCGCGAAATGCGCTGCTACTTATGTCCTAGCGGTAGCGCGCTTCTCGCAAGACCGCTACTGCTATGCGTAGCCTATCGTTTTGGCAATGGGAATATTAGTCGTAGCGCTTTTTCATGCGCATGCGCTACTGCTACTATTGTATCTGTAGCACGGTTTTCGCACACGCGCTACTGCTACTTAGCACTAGCGCCCGTTTCTGCCACGCGCTACTGCTAAATTTCTGTGTATAAGGTTTTCCCTAGTAGTGGGTGTATAGGAGAGTCAGGTTTCGATCCTGTGGAAATGTTGGTTATGGGCCCACCATGTGGTTAAAAGTAGGAAGGCGTTGACATCTTGCACGGTCATGATAGCAAGATATGTCAGAGGGTATCCTATCAGTTATGTCGGCAACAATGTCGGTACCAAGGGTGAGGGATGAAGAGAACCATTTTCCTGCTCGTTGAACGAGGCGGACCATTAGGCAAATTTATCATCCATCGGTGGCTACCGGAATGTCATCAACAATAGTAACAGGGTCTTGCTGACAGAATTGTACACCGAGGTGTTTACATAAGCAGGAGAATATTACTGCTTAGATCATATAGACCTCAAGAAAGGTTAAACCAAACAATGGAAAGGATAATATGATTATCAAATTAAACAGAACAATGGAAAGGAAAATGTGTTTAAACACATATTTCAGGGGTATATCCTTCCCAAGGACAAACAGAGCATGATTTCCATGACAGTATAGAAGTAGAAAACCATTTAGGTAAGTGGAGAGGAATTTCATGACAGTACCCAAACAACAGTGTTTCAATAATTGATAAAGAACATTTAGCATTGTGCTTCAAATGTTCTTATTGATGATAGGAGTGCCACATACATGCTTCGAGATAGCATTGACATGGTCTTCAAGCAAAGGTCGGACTTTGGATACACAAAGGATCCATCGAACAACTTATAAAATAAGTCTTACGATTTCCTCATGGAAGAATCGCTAAAAGGAAACTATAACAATAGGTCCTCCGGCCAGGTATGCTAGGCATGACATCATCTTACCAGGTCATATAAATACCAATGCTATGACTCTTGGAAAATGTTCCAACCATCATATCTGACCGAGTTTCAGATCTGATTGGTGTCAGGATACCTCAGACTCAGGATGCCCGAGAAGAAAAGGTGCAACACAAATTAACGCAAGGACATTTTAAGATTCTCGGGAAATGAACCATGGAAGCAAGTTCCGAAACCAGAGTTCAACATTAAACCAAGGAGAGGATGAGGAGGTGGCTGATGGACTCAACTAGATATCATCGAGATCTCCAAAAAGATGGATTTCCACAATTATGTGAACAAGGAGATAACATGTGTCATATCAAATGATATAATGATGTATGCTCGAGGAAAACATACACAATCAAACATTGGTTGAAAGGTGCACCCTAATTATGGGCTTAGGTAGCAAGATCAATGTTAGAAGGGTGATTCGATATCCAATACACAAAGAATGTAACTATCGCTCATTAACTTACAAGCAATAAGGTTGCTAGAAGTTTTGAATTTTTCACATCAGAATGCTGATGATGATCACGACACATTTGTTGAGAGATTTCATGAAGATGTAATTGATCGGCGATGGAATCAAGTCAAAGGAATGATGAAGCAGATGGCTATTGGAACCATGGGTATGACACAAACTCGAAATCAAGTTTGTTGTTCAAGGAGAAATTATATGACGAGGAAGGTCGACGTAAGATTAGCTCACCATCAAAATTTGTGCTCCGGGAAGAAGGACCATGTAGCATAGTTAAAATTAGCATGATATTGATGTAGCCGTTCATGCTAGGAAAGACATGTTGGAGTATTAAACTTGTAAGCAATGCAGATATCTAATCCTCATTGAATCGAGTGCGGACTCGATTCAGTTGTCAGTGTCTTTGGGTGTTTAATAACTCAGAGCCCGTGAAGAAAATTGGAATCAGTGAGAATGTAGTACTTCAGGAAGAACTCATAAGTTATGCAGTTCCGTGATAATCTCGAGATACCGGGGGGTAATATTCGACGACATATCAAAGTAGAGGTTGGACTGGGGTATTGCTCTGTAGAAGACAAGTGCTTAAACTTACACGAGAAATGGTATTTAAAGGAGAACATGCTCGAAACCACGATTGAAAAAGGCCAGATCCCAGATATAAAATGAACTTATACCAAGGAAATAATTAATTAAAGAGAAGCTTTAATGATAAGATCTACATCGTGTCCATGGGCATGAACACAAAGTTCAAGGTCAACTCCCACTTTTGCAATGCATAAACTTTCAATCACTGCTCTATTAAAAATGATTTGAGTGCGAAGACCTACCTGGTGAATTACCACAGGAGTATGAACCTTGGAAAACTTTCGGGTCCACACAGATTAAGGAAGGCATAGGCTCAACCCATTAGGGCATCTTAGAAACATATGCCACAAACTTCGAGAGTAATTATCACTAGCTCGAAAAGCAGAGCATGGTTTGCCAAATCAGAGAATAGGATTTACCAATGGCATTATGTATCAGGGAAAGGACTTCTCATTTTTGTATACGAAGGACACTTTTGGATGATAATTCAACAACAGATCTGACGGTCCATAACGGAGCTGACGTGAGCACCGGCACACAACCAGAGGAAGAAACCATGCAAAGGCATTGGATTAAACAACTGACTAATTCAAAGCTCAAATGAAAAGGAATTATGATTTCCAAATCAAGGGATCGGAAGCAAATGCTCTGTTTAAGGATGGATAAGTCGGGTAGACTTAGGGGTACAATCGATGACAATTTGACTAGTCGAGATCTAGCTCATGTTTAAAATGACGTCTGAGCCGGAAGGATGAATTCTAGGATCTGATTGAGGATTGTGAGCATTCGCAACATATTGAATCAACGGACTCAAAATGATAATGACAAAAGATGCCGATAAGATTACCAGATTTATGGGGTTAATCATAATGCAAGCAAGCAAAAATTTCAAGAGCAATAAGATGTTGAGGATTTTTGGAAGATCGAATGGTATTTCGAAGACTTTTGTGAAATACATGAATCAACTGGATATGAGTGGATACTCGGTAAGTGTGAGAAATTATCCGTAAAGGTATTCAGGTAGCAAAGAACTTCAAGGTAGTAGGCACAAAGTATTCTCGGCACAATAGGGAGAATTTTGGGGTATCTTGCAATAACAAGATCAACAGGGAATGATTGTATGAATAGCAAGGGTACGTGGTTATCTATATGGGTTTTACCGATGGAAGGGAATTGCAAAAGTGATGGCATAAAGTCTCGAGAGAACATCATACAGTATCTTCAAAATCTTTTGGTGCAGCAGGCGATCCTCTGCAATAAGGGGCACTCTGGGTGGATGCAATCACGAGATCCTAATGTCAGAGTTAAAAAATTCATTTAACCGGAATAGTAGAGAGATTAGAGTCGCAGAGTATAGATCGAGGAGTAAAAGATCCTAATACCACCCAATGGTGACATCGGCCCGTAAGCCACACAGCCATGTTAGTAAAAGTTTTGCAATGTCTAGACTCGACTTCGGCCAAGGGGTGTGGAAGGGGGATTCCTACAGGCAGCCGGCTCTGATACCAACTTGTGATGCCCCTGATTCAATCGTACACTAATCATACACACAAACGTGTATGATCAAAATCAGGGACTCACGGGAAGATATCACAACACAACTCTACAAATAAATAAGTCATACAAGCATCATAATACAAGCCAGGGGCTTCGAGGGCTCGAATACAAGTGCTTGATCATAGACGAGTCACCGGAAGCAATAATATCTGAGTATAGACATAAAGTTAAACAAGGTGCCATAAGATGGCTAGCACAAACTGGGATACAGATCTAAAAGAGGTGCAACCCTCTTTCCTGGGATCCTCCTAAACTATTCCTGGTCGTTGGTGACACCCTGCATGTAGCAGTAGGCACCCGTGCTGTAGTAGGAGTCGTCATTGACGGTGGCGTCTGGCTCCTGGGCTCCAGCATCTGGTTGCAACAACCGAGAAGAATAGAAAGGGGGAAAAGAGGGAGAAAACAACCGTGAGTACTCATCCAAAGTACTCGCAAGCAAGGATCTACACTACATATGCATTGGTATCAATGAAATGGGTAGTATTTGTGGACTGAACTGTAGAATGCCAGCATAAGAGGGGGATAGCTAGTCCTATCGAAGACTACGCTTCTGGCAGCCTCCATCTTGAAGCATATAGAAGAGAGTGGCTGGTAACTTCACCAAGCATCATGTATAGCATAAATCCTACCCGGCGATCCTCTCCTTGTTGCCCTGTGAGAGAGCGATCACCAGGTTGTATCTAGCACTTGAAAGGGTGTGTTATATTAAGTATCCGGTTCTAGTTGTCATAAGGTCGAGGTACAACTCTAGGTCATCCTTTTACCAGGGGACATGGCTATTCGAATAGATAAACTTCCCTGCAGGGGTGCACCACAATAACCAACACGCTCGATCCCTCTGGTCGGACACACTTTCCTGGGCATGCTCGGCCTCGGAAGATCAACACGTCACAGCCCTACCTAGCCACAACAAAGAGGTCAGCACGCCGGTCTAAATCCTAAGCGCGCAAGGGCCTGGGCCCATCGCCCGTTGCATAGCTGCATGTTGCGAGGGCGGCTGGTGAGTAGACATAGCAACGTCCATTACAAAGGAAGTTGTGTTATGCGGTCCAACCCAGCGCACCCCGCTCAGTCGCTCATGTCAAAAAGGCTTCGGCTGATACCACAACGTCGAGTGCCCATAACTGTTCCCGCGGTTGGTTAGTGCGTATAGGCTCGTAGCAAGAGTCTGATCAAATACCAAGATCTCGTTAAGCGTGTGAATTGATGTAACCGTGGACGCCGACCAGGGGCCAGGCCCACCTCTCACCTAGGTGGTCTCGGCCTGCCATGTCGCTCTGCCACAAAGATCCACCCAGAGGGTCGTCGGGACAAATGTCCTTTCAGTCCCCAATCTGTGAGTCACTCGCGGGTACTCTATGAGCCGACCTGACTTTAGTCACCAATGTATCATATGTAATATGTATGTAAGTATATACCTGTGATCACCTCCCGAGTGATCACAGCCCGGTAGTATAGCATGGCAGACGGACAAGAATGTAGGGCCACTGATGATAAACTAGCATCCTATACTAAGCATTTAGGATTGCAGGTAAAGGTAACAACTATAATAACAAAGACATGCCATGCAGTGGAATAGGATTAACCGAAAGCAGTAACATGCCACACTACTCTAATGCAAGCAGAAGAAAGAAGGAATATGTGATACCGGGTTGATCAAGTGGGGCTTGCCTGGAAGCTCGGCAGAGAAGGAGGGGTCGTCAACACCGTAGTCGACCGGGGTAGTCGCGGCGTCAGTCTCATAGTCTACTAGAGATAAGAGGGGGAAGAAACAATGAATACAATGCAAACAGATGGATGATGATGCATGCCATGACATATAGCGGTGCTAGGAGTGCCCTAACACGGTGGTAGGTGATACCGACGAAGGGGGGAAACATTCGGGAAAGTATTCCCGGTGTTTCACGTTTTCGGACAAACGAACCAGAGGTGGATTGTTGCATGTTCGCTATGCTAGGGGCCTGTGGTGAACGAACGGACTGCGTATTCGGATTCGTCTCGTCGTTCTAAGCAACTTTCATGTACAAAGTTTCTTCATCCGAGGTACGGATTATTTAATATTAATTTATAAAGATTTAACCATTTTCAGGAATTAACAGATTAATTTATTCAAAAGCATTTATGACATCATCATGATGCCAGCGATCAACTCTGACCGTTGACTTAGTCAAACTAACGTGTGGGTCCCACTGTCATTGTCTAAGACTAACTAAACAGGTTTAATTAGTTTAGCTAAATGATTAGGTTAATTAAACAAAATTAATTAAGTTAATTAATTCTTTAATTGATTAATTAATATTTTTATTTTTATCTTTTTTAAATGTTTTTGTTTCAGGGGCGCGGGGCCCCCTAGTCAGTAGCCCAGAGGGCCTGAACAGGGCGCGGGTGGCGGTTACGGGCATGCGGGCGCGCGCCCGAGTCCACCAGGGAAGGGGACTCCGGCAAGGGGGGAGGGCGCCGGCTGTGGAGGAGCGGCGCGGGACCGGGGGCCAAAGGCGAGGCGCGCGACATGCGAGCGGGGCGCTGGGGGCACAGTAAGAGGCGACGATGCGTGCGGGGTGGCTCGCCAGAGCCGCCGAGAGCAGCAGCGGGTGGCCGGGCACGGCGGGGCACCGGAGGCCAGGGCTAGCAGTGGAGCAGCAGCGCGCATCAGCGGTGAGGGTGGAGCGCGGCAGCAGCATGTGGCAGCTGCAGCTTGCAGCAGAGAACGAGTGGGAGAGAGGCGTGGCGGGGCATGGTGACGACAGGCGCTGGGCTGGCGAGCAGGGCCGAGCGGGGCTGCGCGGGTGACAAGGGGCAGGAGCACTGCCAGCGCGGCGAGCTAGAGGGGAGCGCAGCCGGCGCGGTCGTGAGCGCAGCCGGGAGCGGCCGTGGTCGCGCAGGCACTGGCAAAAGCAGAAACGGGGGAGGCGGAGTGCAGCTTGGAGCGCGAGCTTCGGCATGCGGGTGCGGCGATGCGGGCACGGGCGCGCACACAAAGGCGCAGACGTGTGTGGGTGCGCGCGAGGACATGAGGTAGAGGAGGAGAGGCTGGGGGCCTCACCGCTGGGCATAGGGAAACGGCAGCGGGGCTCGGGGAGGAGGACAGGGACGAAGGCGAGCGATGACGGGGACGTGGCGACAAGGTTGGGGACGACAGGGTGGCTCTGGCGAGGTCCGTGGAGCTCTAGGCGGCGGCGACGGCGGCAGGTCATTGAGGCCGATGCGTGCGTGCCCCGGTCCGATCTGGATCGGGGGGAGGGGAAGTGAGGAGTGGGGGGAGTGGGGCGACGGGGGGTTAGGGTTTGGGGTACGAGGCTATATAGGCCAGGGGGTTAGGTGGGCCTGTTGGGCTGGCTTGGCTGCTAGGTGGTCCAAGGCCCAACTAGGGGGGTCCTTTTTCTTTTGCTTTGTTTTATTTCTTTTCTTTTTATTTATTCTTTCCTGGTTTATTTTAGTTACATTTTATTTTAGTTTTAGTAAAATATACACTTAGCATCTAAATTAGTATTTCAACTTAGTCCACAGTCACAAAAAGTCTAGTCCCCAAATAACTTAGTTTGACATTTTATTAATTATAAACGGTATTTAAATAATCGTTTTTGCTACCATTTTACTTAATATAGTGCACTTAAATACTTTACAAAAGTGTGGTTTCTTGACCAATATTTAGTATGGAATATTTGTCACAATCCGAACATTTTTGTTTTATTGTTTGAAAACTTTTGTTGTTTGTTTTTGTTTTAAAATTTGAAATTTGAGCTGGGTTTCAAACTGACGCGAGTTTATCAATAGTAATCGAGGTGATGTGGCATCATTGGTAGAGGTTCACTATAGCTTAACTATTCGGGCGTCACAATATAACTTCTTACGAACAAGTAACAATTCATCACAACATCGAAGTAAAAAGCATAAACTTTATTGAAAACTAACAAACTATGTTCTCAGCCAACTTTGCAACTACAATTCATCATATTTTCAGGAAGGGTCTCGTATCGGAGCCTCTTGGCAAGTCCACATACTCAACCATCATTTAATCTTCTATGATTGCTAACACTCACAACATATGTAGGAGCAAAAAGTGTCAACCGCACACATAGAAAGATAGGGGCTTATAGTTGCGCCTCCCAACTTATTCACCTCAAGGGTGATGTCAACAATAATAACTCATGCTCACTCATATCCAACTAGGTATATGTGCCTAGATCTTTCCCCACCACATAATGCTTGCCAAAGAGAAAAATAAAAAGGAATAGAGGAGAATACTTCAACTCTTGCATAAAAAGTAAATACATAAAAGTAAAAGATAGGCCCTTCGCAGAGGGAAGCAGAGCTTGTCATGCACTTTTTGGTTTTATATGCACAATCTCTTGATGCAAAAGAACGTCATGTTATATTGCCCCTTATGATAGCAACCTTTATTATGCAGTCTGTCGCTTTTATTACTTTGCCATCACAAGTTCGTACAACGCTTAATTTCCCTTACATTCAAGGATCAAACACATTTAAAAGCAATTTTTATTGCCTTTTTGCACCGATGACAACTTACTTGAAGGATCTTACTCAATCCATAGCTAGGTATGGTGGATTATCAAACATGAGTTTGGGTTTAGGGGTTTTGGATGCACAAGTAGTATCTCTACTTAGTGCGGATTTTTGGCTAGAAAGGATATTAAGCAAACATAAATCATTGCATTGTCTTCCTTGTCGAACGTCAACAATTTGGCATAAGAAATTTAGTGGGGGCTCACAATCATAAAAGATGTCCAAGATAGTGTATTTGCATGTGAATCTTATCTTCCCTTATTAATTCTTACATGAATTGCATTATTGACCAATGCTATGTTTGTCAACTTTCAACAAAGTTTACCATTTATACTTTTCCTTATGTGATGTCATTACTTACCATAAGACGAGCATATGATCTTTTCCATTATTTTCTCTTATTTTGATTGAAACAGAAAAGTAAAGAAGCAAAAACTCAAACTAAACTTTATTATATAACTCTCACTTGATTACATAGATAGATCATGAAACTAGCACTCAAAAATAGATGATACTTAACTTTTATTCCACTAAATCATGAAATAAATAGGGATCAAAGTAAAATAGGTAATGGTAATAAAAGTGATGGTGATACGATATCGGGGCATCTCCCCCAAGCTTGGCATAAGCCAAGGGGAGTGCCCATACCCGTGTACTCAAGTCTCCTTTGGTGGCGAAGATGTAGGTGGTGGTGTAGATGAGGTAGTCTTTTTCTCCAGCTTGCGTCTGAGGCTAAATTTTTCCTCCCCAAGATCCTCATTCTCCAGCTCAAGCTTTAATACCCTTTTGCATAATGTTGCCTTGCTCTCCTGCAGAAGACGAGATGGGATAAGTTGAATCTTATAATTACCTGCTTTGTTAGGGAGGCTTGACTTCTTGAACTCCATGTGCATATCTCTAGGTTGAGGGAGTGGACCTTCATATTCATCAGAGCTATCCTCTCTTATTTCTCCATGTCAACGTCTTCCTCCTCATCCGTGGTCCAACCATAACGATCCTCTTCCCCATAGACCTTGGGGTTTGCGATGTAATCAGTGACATAGCTCTCTCCCTCCGAATATTGAGACGACATATTTTCAGATCTGCCAGAAAAATAGCACGAAACAAGAACAAAGGATTTTTCTGTGATGCTGTGGTCAAATCATCCGGGGTATATATAAACACTATTCTGATCACGGGATCAGAATAATATTTTGATCACAACCTGAACTGCCTGAGTAACGCGCCTGAACTTCCCACTGTACGAACCCGACCTTCGGGCTATCTTTGCAACTGTGTCTCCCCGCGCGAATTATTCTGCTTAGTTGTGTTCTATATGATGTTAGTGTAATATAGAAACCTTTTTAGCAACTAAATACCCGTTTTAAATAGGAATCTCGCTCGTTGGCAGATTTTGCTGTCGGGTTGTGATGAAATTGCGTTTTTTGCAATTTTACTGCCTGAGTTGTTTGACCTGAACTTCTCCCAGTGCTAGGTTGAACTTCCGCCAACATTGTCCAAATGGGGCTTGCGATATACCATTGGAAAGCTATGGACACCAGTATCATGAACCAAGTTGAATTTTTGGCAAAATGTAAGCGGTTTAAGAGCACTTTTTAAAATCGTTTTTTCTTCATACAAAAAACATGAATCGTATTTTCGATCGCATTTTTAAACCATCTATCGGAATTAGGAAAATAATATGGCATCGGAAAGCTGTTGTAAAACCGCTCCTTTCACATGTTGAAAGTTTTCCCTAATTCCTTCTAGTTAAAGAGTAATTTGGAAAATCGTAAAATTTCACAAATCGAATAGCCGAGTTCGTATTTTCGATGTCATTTCTAAACGGCTAATCCAATTGAGACAAATGATATGGTGTTGGAAAGCTTATGAAAATGCGCTACTTTCTATTGTTGAATTTTTTTTCTAATATTGAACGGTTTAAAAGTAATTTAGAAAACAGCACAAGTTCTATCGAGTTCGCATTTTTGAGCTAATTTTTTAACCTTACGTCCGAATGCAGCAAATGATATGGCGTTGGAAAGCTTGAGGAAATGCGAACTTTTCCTATATATTGTTTCTCCCAATTCCTTGCTGTTTTAAGTCAATTTTCAAAATTGCTAAAAATGTATTTTCGCTGTAATTTCTACATACTTTATTGGAATGGGGCAAATAATATACCGTTGAAAAGCTACAGAAAATGCGAAACTTTTTCATGTTGATGGTTTTCTATGATTCTTAGCCGTTTTCAAGTAATTTCGAAAATTGCGGGATCATTCGTTCTGCCTTTATCGCGAAACAGATTCTTTGAATATGCCCCGCGTGAAGAACTTGAACTTCTCGGCATGTCTACTTGAACTTCACTCCGTTTTTCACGTGCTTTTTTGCCCTTAGCTCTCCATTCACTCACCGGTACACTTGAGGGAGTCCTAGACTAAGGGGTCCTCGGGCGTCCGGCCTATTATCCATGGGCCGGACTGATGGGCTGTGAAGACATGAAGGCCGAAGACTGTACCCATGTCCGGATTGGACTCTCCTTGGTGTGGAAGGGAAGCTTGGCGACCGAAGATGAAGATCCCTTCTTATGTAAACGACTCTATGTAAACCCTAGGTCCCCCCGGTGTTTATATAAACCGGAGGGGTTAGTCTGAAAAGCAGATACTCATTACCATAGTCATACAGGGTAGGCTTCTAGGGTTTAGCCATTACGATCTCGTGGTAGATCAAATCTTGTAACACTCATATTCATCAAGATCAATCAAGTAGGACGTAGGGTATTACCTCCATAGAGAGGGCCCGAACCTGGGTAAACATCGTGTCCCCTATCTCCTATTACCATCGATCCTAGACGCACGGTTCGGGACCCCCTACCCGAGATCCGCTGGTTTTGACACCAACATTGGTGCTTTCATTGCGAGTTCCACTATGCCGTCAACGAAAGGTTCGATGGCCCATTCAATCGTCTATAGTGACACTGTCCAAGGAGAAACCGTCCTCCCCAGACAGATTTTCGTGTTCGGCGGCTTTGTACTACGGGCCAACTCGCTTGGCCATCTGGAGCAGATCGATAGCTACGCCCTGGCCACCAGGTCAGATTCGGAAGCTTGAACTACGTCACGGATATCTGTGGAGACCTGATCTTCAATGGATTTGAGACCGCAGCAATCGCTCCCCCTCGCCCCGATGAACATGACTCAAATCTTTCATCGGATCACATCCAGGAGATGGTCCCTGTTGCTGAAGCGGCCTTAGAACCGGAGCAGATCATGCCATCCGAGGCCACCAAGTCCGCGGCATTAGAGCTGCACACTGACTCGGCACCCCTCAATATTTGCGGCAATGGAACTCCGGACTCGTCTCCGGCTATAAGTCCCGGACCGGGCACACCTGCGGACACCGAGCTGGATCGGTTATCGATTTTTGAATTTAGCGCCGCAGACATCTTCCAGCACTCACTTTTGGGTGATGTGCTAAGCTCTTTAAAGAACTTGTCCTTGGAGAAGGACTCACAGCCGAACTATGTTTGGTTCGAGCCAGAGGCTGATGATGGGAAATTTCGCTTCCCAGCCACCACCCACTTCATAGCCACTGTTGATGACTTAACCGATGTGCTTGATTACGGCTCTGAAGACATTAATGGTATGGATGACGATGCCGACCAGGAGCAAGGCCAAGACCCACCATTTACTGGAAGTTGGACGGCCACCTCTTCGTACGATGTGTACATGGTCGACACACCTAAAAAAGCTAGCGACGATGACAAAGGAGATCCAATTGCGAATAAACCTTCTGAGACACAGTCCAAGCGCCGGCGCCCTAAACGCCGCTCTAAGCCTCGTCGCTCAAAAGATGACGACACTAGCACCGGAGAAAGTAGTACTCTGGGCGTCCCCAAAAATAATGAAGACCATGTCGGGGCTGCATCCGAACAGGAGGAACAAGACAACGGGCAAGATAACCCTGATAAATAGGCCATGCCCAATGGTCCAGATGATGATAGTTATCGTCCAGTCCCCGAGGATGATGAGAGCCTCGGCAATGAGGACTTCATCGTGCCTGAGGCACCCCTCGAGCAGGAGAGCTTCAAGCGCCAGCTAATAGCTACTGCAAGAATCCTAAAGAAAAAGCAACAACAGCTCCAAGTCGATCAAGACCTACTCATTGACAGATGGACCAATGTCCTGGCAGCCGAAGAAAACGGCCTCAAGTGCCCAGCCAAGAGTTACCCAAAGCACAGAATGCTACCTCAGTTCGATGAGGAGGCACTAGATCCCATACCTCCCTCACACAATGCGGAATGACCACCACGTGGTCGCGATAGTGCGGCGGACCGACCACCCCGCGGTCGGGATACAACGGCAACTCAGGCCGAACAACAGCCCGCCCCACCGCCTCGCAAAAACAGGGACAGAATAGCTCGGGACCATACATACGACCTTTGGTAGGACCTGGACAGTAGAGCAGGACTCACCAGATCAATCTACGGATCGCGAGGATGCTTCCCGACTCGGGATGACGGCTACCTATTCGGACGTGACAAACCTAGTTACACCCGGGCCGATAACCGCGGACAGACTTCATCGGAGGTGCGCCGTGACGCGGCCCGATATAGAGGCGCCGCACACCCTCTCTGCTTCACAGATAAGGTGCTGGATCACGAATTCCCCGAGGGGTTCAAGCCTGTCAATATTGAATTATACGACGGAACAACCGATCCCGCAGTATGGATTGAGGACTTTATTCTCCGCATCCAAATGGCCCGTGGAGACGACCTCCACGCCATCAAATACCTCCTACTAAAGCTCAAAGGGCCAGCTCGACACTGGCTAAATAGCCTGCCCAAAAATTCCATCGGCAGCTGGGAGGACTTGGAAGAAGCCTTCCTTGACAACTTCCAAGGTACATATATCCGGCCACCCGATGCCAATGACTTAAGCCACATAGTTCAACAACCTGGAGAATCAGCAAGAAAAATCTCTACTAGGTTCCTAACCAAAAAGAACCAGATCATTGACTGTCTGGATGCCGAAGCCCTAGCGGCCTTTAAGCATAGCATCTGTGACGAATGGCTCGCCCGCCACCTCGGCCAAGAAAAGCCGAGGTCCATGGCAGCCCTCATGGCACTTATGACCCGCTTTTCCACGGGAGAGGAAAGTTGGCTGGCTCGCAGTACAAACACAACCAACGAAGCAGGCCCCTCCAAGGCCAAAAACAGCACCAGCAAGCTCCGGCGCAACATACACAAACGCCGAAGCAATGGCAATAACACTGATGACACTACAGTTCATGCCAGATTCAGTGGCTCCAAGTCCGGCCAGTGAAAGAAGCCCTATAAAAGGAATGGCGGAGGACCATCCAGCTTGGACCGCATACTCGATCGTCCATGCCAGATACATGGCACCCCAGACAAACCGGCCAACCATACTAACAGAGATTGCCGGGTCTTTAAGCAAGCCAGCAAGGTAAATAGCGGAAACAAGGAAGGGGAATCGCAGAGCGAGGACGAAGACGAGGAGCCCCGGCAGCCGAACACTGGGGGGCAGAAGAAATTCCCGCCTCAAGCCAAAATGGTGAACATGATATATGCTACACACATCCCCAAAAGGGAGCGCAAGCGCGCACTCAGAACGTTTATGCGGTAGAGCTAGTCGCCCCAAAATTCAACCCATGGTCGTCATTCCCGATCACCTTTGATCGTCGTGATCATCCAACTAGCATCCGTCATGGCGGTTCGGCTGCATTGGTACTCGACCCAATCATTGACGGATTTCACATGACACGAGTCCTAATGGACGGTGGTAGCAGCCTCAACCTGCTCTATGAGGATACAATACGCAAAATGGGCATTAATCCCTCACTAATCAAGCCCACGATAACTACCTTTAAAGGAGTTATACCAGGCGTAGAGACCCGTTGTACGGGCTCGATCACGCTGGAGGTGGTCTTCGGTTCCCCGGATAACTTCCGAAGCGAAGAGCTAATCTTCGAAATTGTCCCCTTCCGCAGCGGCTACCATGCATTGCTCGGACGAACCGTGTTTGCTAGATTCAGCGCGGTGCCACATTATGCTTATCTCAAGCTCAAGATGCCCGGTCCACGCAGAATCATTACAGTAAATGGAAACATGGAACGTTCCCTCCGCACAGAGGAGCATACCGCAGCCCTAGCAGCAGAAGTACAGAGAGTCCTTCTCAAGTGGCACCATAATCCGGCTGCCGAGCCCCTGGACATCGTGAAGAAGGTCCGGGCTACACTGCAACAGGGCAGCTCGGTTCGTCAAGAGCTGAATTAGTAAATTTGGCCTCCGTCCCAGCCCCGATGAGGAAATGGCATCCGTACCGCGCGTACATAACTACGCACTCAAAACCCCATGGGTACTGACGGAGGCATAACTCGCTCGCGATCCACAGTGCGGCTTGACCGACCCTGGGATTCACACGCCTTTATTTTTTTCTTTTTTTACGTTTTTTTCTCTTTTCGAGGTCAATGCGGACGACCCGTTCGCAGAACACACCAAGGAGGCAAGGAGCTATGGCATACAAGGGAATCCCCAGGTGGTCTCTATTAAACGATTGCCATACTTGTTTTACATAGCCGCACGCAGCTCGCCCTTGGTTGTGGGATGTTAAATAGCTTTACTTTCTTATCGCATTACTTGCACAAAGTACGCCTCGACGTACTAATTACATCACAATGGTGAATAAATGGTGGTGTCAGCTTATTACTTAATTTTCCTGTTTCCTCACCTTTGTATATATTACTTATTGCACACGTACACCATGGTACGTATTACTGCGTCAGGGGCTTCATCACAGCCCGCATTACGGCAATAAAAGTCCAAACACTTTTCCGGTATAGTTCGGCACCCCGAACTTATAGCATTATATGCATTGGCTCCGAATCATGTCTTTGGTAAATAGTTGGGTTGCCCGGCTCCTGTGCTTACTACCTTATGTTCCGCTATATCGGCTAGGGTAGTAAAGGGAGAACTACTGCGATTGTGTCCCGGTTCTTCCGCACGAGCACTTCAGTACAGAAAGCCGAAAACTGACTGTCATGATGCGGCGAGAGCTGGTCAGCTGTTCGAGAGGTTCCAAATTGTTAGAGATTTTTTTCCACTTCTTGTGAAGAATCGGTTCCTCCGATTAGGCGTGTACAACGCCCCTAGTTCGGCCTTCCGAATAGAAGGGGCTTCACCAACTTTCTTAATTGTCAAACTCCTATGGCTAAGTGAGGGTGGTAAAGGCCGCATAGTCCGATTGCCTTGTTCATTGCGCTAAACACCTCCTTTAAGGACCAGAATGTGGAGTAAAGAGTGTTTAGATTTATCTCGAACACCCCCGTACTATCTACGTGGGGGCAGAAGCCGACGACTAGTCAACCCTCAGATTTCATAAACGGACGCACAAGAGGTAAAATATAAATCACAAGCATTATAATAGATAAGATCATTGTTCCATATTACAGGACAGGATAATACAAATGTTCTCATGGGAACATGACATCCTTCGAACATTGCTCCGCCACAAGGCGGGACCCCTCCAGGACGCCATCAAAATAGAGCTCGGATCGACGATGCTCCTTGCCCTCCGGCAGCCCCTCGGTCATCAGCTTCTTGGCATCCAGCTTTGCCTAATGCGTCTTGACGCGGGCGAATGCCATACGCGCACCTTTAATACAGACTGGCCGCTTCACGGCTTCGAGCCGCGGACAGGCACTTACAAGCCGCTTAACAAGTCCGAAGTAGCTGCTAGGTATAGGCTCGGCAGGCCACAACCAGACTATCAGATCCTTCATGGCTAGCTTTGCCGACCTGTGCAGCTCGACCAACTGCTTGAGCTGGTAGCTGAAGGGCAACGGATGTTCGGGTCCAAGATATTGGGACCAGAATATCTTCTCCGTAGACATCCCTTCTTTGGTTCTATAATGCTCGGCAACATCTGATATACTGCGCGGCAGATCCATAAACGCCCCTGGAAAACCCAAATTCGGATAAGTACAAGGAACGTTTCTTCTACATACTTGCTTTGCATGGTGAAACAATTACCCACCGCTATCTCCTTGGCCGCCTGAATATCCTGGAGGACGTTCTGGGCTTCGGGTCGTGCATCCTGTGCGCTCTGGCGGGCCTTTGCCTTCGGACTCTTGCACCTTACAATCGCGCTCCAAGGACTCAAATCTCTCGATCGCGCGCTAGAGCTGTTGCTGCGCCTCGCCAACCCGGGCCTCGTGCTTCTCGCGCGTGGCGCGTTCCTTGGCCGCTTTGTCCTGGGCCTCGGCTAACGCCTTCTTGAGGGCTGCCACCTCGGTCGTGGCCCCTAATAAAGTTTATGACACCTCAGTCTAGACGGACTATTCATTTTTTCTTAAAACATACCCACAGGTTATTGCATACCTTGGCTATGTTCCAGCTGCTTCTTCACGAGGCCGAGCTCTTCCTTGGCCCGGTCCAGTTTCCGCTTCAGTCCGGAGACCTCCGTAGCATGAGCGGTGGCAGCCTGCAGCGATACCTGCTTATTCACACATACAACTTATGTTAGACTCATGCGATATTTCTTATTGATCCTCTGTTCGGCTTTTTCTTTCCGAACACCAAACAAAGCATCAGGGGCTACTATCTATACTGTGATATTCTTCCTACAAACGCATTACTTACCTCAAAGCCCGATAGAAGGCTAGTGCAGGCTTCGGTCAATCCGCTTTTCACAAACTAGACCTTCTCTATTACTGTGCCCATAAGGGTGCGGTTTTCATCGATAATAGAGGCGCCTCGTAGCGCCTCTAGCAGATTATCCGGTGCCTCTGGTTGGATAGAGGTCACCGGCGGAATAGGCACATTCCCTCCTTTTGGAGAATGCCGTTCGCTGGACTCCGGAGCCGCATAGATCTTCAGAATGGTATCCGGCTCAAGTCTGAAGGGAACTCGGCCCCCGTCACCAGTACCCATAGGGGCCTTTTCCCACATGTGTCCAGCGACTGAGGAATCGTCCTGGGGCGCCACCCCGATGATCTCCAGAAGCCCCCCCGGTCAGGGAAGGTCTTTTGCGACACCACCTCGTCGTCACCCTTGGGAGAGACAGAATGAGCAGGTGGCGGAGACATGCTAGCCATCTCCTTTGAGTCTAGACACCCCTCTGTCGAGGATCGCGGGGAGCCATCGCATGCTGGACTGCAATAACAAGGTTTAAGGTATATCAATATTACAAACCGGGAAGGCTAGACGTTTTCGGATTCTGGTACTTACGAGGCGGCCCGAGGCTTGGTCCACCGAGGTCGCTCCGGACTGCTATCAACATACCACACGGAGTTATCCGCGAGGGAGCCTCTAACCCTCTTAGGCGCTTTCGCCTCTGGATTTGTGGGGGCCGCTCTCTTCTTCCTCCCCACTTCAGGTGGGGAGTCGCTTTCTTCTTCCTCTTCGTCGTCATTGTCAGCGGACGAAGAGGAAGTCTCGTCTTCAGACATCATGTCTGGAGCTTCTTTTTGGCGAGGGCCCTTCTTGGCCCCTTTGGCCGCTTTCTTGGCCGTCTTCTCTGGCACCTCATAAGGTGCTGGAAAAAGCATTTTCGTTAGTAATGGGAATTCTTGGTCTTCGAGAATCGGAGCCGGGCAGTTAATTCCCTCAGCTATCTTGATCCAGGCCTGAAAACACGGGTAGGAAACCCTAGGCTTTTTCTCAAAATATGCTAGTAAAGGGTACGCCTTGAAAACATTAAAAGAACTTACCGGGTTAGCCTCGCGTTTTAAGCTAAGCCCACGATTTTCGGTCATGGGCGGTGGCGTCTCGCCGGCCTTGAATAGCACTTTCCAGATTTCTTCGTGCGTCGTGCCGAAGAGCTCTAGTAGCGTCTGGTGCTTGGCCGGATTGTACTCCCATAGATAGCAAGTCCGGCGTTGGCACATAAGGACCCGGCGAATGAGCATGACCTGGACCACGTTGACAAGCTTGATCTTCCTATCTATCATGTTCTGGACGCACGTCTGGAGCCCAGTCAGCTCGTTCGAGGGACCCCAGGTTAGGCCCCTCTCTTGCCAGGAGGTGAGCCGCATCGGGATTCTGGATCGGAATTCGGGGGCCGCAACCCAGTTGGCGTCACGCGGCTCAGTGATATAGAACCACCCCGATTGCCACCCTTTCACCATCTCTGCGAATGTGCTTTCGGGCCAGGTAATGTTGGGCATCTTGCCCACCGTGGCGCCTCCGCACTCTGCTTGTTGGCCGCTCACCACCTTCGGCTTCACATTGAAGGTCTTCAGCCATAGGCCAAAATGAGGTGGGATGCGGAGAAAGGCCTCGCACATGACAATGAATGCCATGATGTTGAGGATGAAGTTGGGGGCTAGGTCATGGAAGTCTAGCCCGTATTAAAACATCAGCCCATGGACGAAGGGGTGAAGAGGGAAGCCCAGCCCGCAGACGAAATGTGTGAGAAACACAACCCTCTCGTGGGGCTCTGGAGTAGGGACGATCTGTCCCTTGGCCGGGAGTCGGCGAGCGATCTCCTTGACTAGATATCCGGCCTCCCGGAGCACCTTGATATCCCTCTTCTTGACGGAAGAGGCCATCCACTTACCCCCAGCTCCAGATCCGGACATCTTTGGAGTGCTTTCTCAGACGAGGGAAAAGCTAAAAGCATGGGCGCTGGAGCTCAGGGACGGAAGGACTGAGGAGGAGCTGAGGTGTGGGTGAAGAAAGGGAATCCTTATCCCCTTATAAAGTCCATGAATATAAAGCATGTCCCGACTCGCCTTAAAACTCACCTATTCCCAAGGGCCGTGCAAACGGCACGGTTGGGTCACCACGCCCGTATTGATGAGAATCCCGCAATAAGGGGACACGATCTTGTTGGTGAACGTAGCATAAATTCAAAAAATTTCCTACGTGTCACCAAGATCAATCTATGGAGTCATCTAGAAACAAGAGAGGGGTGGATCTACATACCCTTGTAGATCGCGCGCGGAAGCGTTCAATAGAACGGGGTTGATGGAGTCGTACTCGTCGTGATCCAAATCACCGATGATCCTAGCGCCGAACGGACGGCAACACACGTACGGAGCAGCGACGTCTCCTCCTTCTTGATCCAACAAGGGGGGAGGAGAGGTTGAGGAAGATGGCTCCAGCAGCAGCATGACGGCGTGGTGGTGATGGAGCTGCAGTACTCCGGCAGGGCTTCGCTAAGCACTATGGAGGAGGAGGATGTGTTGGAGAGGGAGAGGGAGGCACCAAAGGCTCAAAACTTAGAAGTCCTCCATCTCCCCACTATATATAGGAGGGCCAAGGGGAGGCGCCGGCCCTAGGAGATCTAATCTCCTAGGGGGGTGCGGCCAAGGGGAGGAATCCCTCCTCCCCAAGGCACCTAGGAGGTGCCTTCCCCTCCTAGGACTCTTCCTTTAGGGTTTCCCCCACCCTAGGCGCATGGGCCCTAGGGGGAAGTGGCGCCCCAGCCCACTTTGGGCTGGATCCCTTCCCACTTCTGCCCATGGGGCCCTCCGGGATAGGTGGCCCCACCCGGTGGACCCCCGAGACCCTTCCGGTGGTCCCGGTACAATATCGGTGACCCCGAAACTTGTCCCGATGGCCGAAATAGCACTTCCTATATATAATTCTTTACCTCCGGACCATTCCGGAACTCCTCGTGACGTCCGGTATCTCATCCGGGACTCCGAACAACATTCGGGTTACTGCATATACATATCCCTACAACCCTAGCGTCACCGAACCTTAAGTGTGTAGACCCTACGGGTTCGGGAACCATGCAGACATGACCGAGACGTTCTCCGGTCAATAACCAACAGCGGGATCTGGATACCCATGTTGGTTCCCACATGTTCCACGATGATCTCATCGGATGAACCACGATGTCAAGGACTTAATCAATCCCGTATACAATTCCCTTCGTCTAGCGGTACGATACTTGCCCGAGATTCGATCGTCGGTATCCCGATACCTTGTTCAATCTCGTTACCGGCAAGTCTCTTTACTCGTTCCGTAACACATCATCCCGTGATCAACTCCTTGATCACATTGTGCACATTATGATGATGTCCTACCGAGTGGGCCCAGAGATACCTCTCCGTCACACGGAGTGACAAATCCCAGTCTCGATTCGTGCCAACCCAACAGACACTTTCGGAGATACCCGTAGTGTACCTTTATAGCCACCCAGTTACGTTGTGACGTTTGGCACACCCAAAGCACTCCTACGGTATCCGGGAGTTGCACAATCTCATGGTCTAAGGAAATGATACTTGACATTAGAAAAGCTTTAGCATACGAACTACATGATCTTTGTGCTAGGCTTAGGATTGGGTCTTGTCCATCACATCATTCTCCTAATGAGGTGATCCCGTTATCAACGACATCCAATGTCCATGGTCAGGAAACCGTAACCATCTATTGATCAACGAGCTAGTCAACTAGAGGCTTACTAGGGACATGGTGTTGTCTATGTATCCACACATGTATCTGAGTTTCCTATCAATACAATTCTAGCATGGATAATAAACGATTATCATGAACAAGGAAATATAATAATAACTAATTTATTATTGCCTCTAGGGCATATTTCCAACAGTCTCCCACTTGCACTAGAGTCAATAATCCAGTTCACATCGATATGTGATTAACACTCAAGGTCACATCCCCATGTGACTAACACCCAAAGAGTTTACTAGAGTCAATAATCTAGTTCACATTACCATGTGATTAACACTTGATGAGTTCTGGGTTTGATCATGTTATGCTTTTGAGAGATATTATAGTCAATGGGTCTGAATCTTTCAGATCTGTATGTACTTCGCAAATTTCTATGTCATCTTGTAGATGCAACTACTATGCTACATTTGGAGCTATTCCAAATAACTGTTCTACTATATGAATCCAGTTTACTACTCAGAATAATCTGGATTAGTGTCAAAGTTTGCATCAGCTTAACCCTTTACGACGAACTCTTTTACCACCTCCATAATCGAGAAAATTCCTTAGTCCACTAGTTACTAAGGATAACTTTGACCGCTGTCTTGTGATCCATTCTTGGATCACTCTTGTACCCCTTGACTGACTCATGGCAAGGCACATTTCAGGTGCGGTACACAGCATAGCATACTGTAGATCCTATATCTTAAGCATAGGGGACGACCTTCGTCCTTTCTCTCTCTTCTGCCGTGGTCGAGCTTTAAGTCTTAACTTCATACCTTACAACTCAGGCAAGAACTCCTTCTTTGACTGGTCCATCTTGAACACCTTCAAGATCATGTCAAGGTATGTGCTCATTTGAAAGTACCATTAAGCGTTTTGATCTATCCTTATAGATCTTGATGCTCAACGTTCAAGTAGCTTAATCCAGGCTTTCCATTAAAAAACACTTTTCAAATAACTCTGCATGCTTTCTAGAAATTCTACATCATTTCCGATCAACAACATGTTAACAACACATACTCATCGGAAATTCTATGGTGCTCCCACTTACTTCTTTGGAAATACAAGTTTCTCATAAACTTTGTATACACCCAAAATCTTTGATCATCTCATCAAAGCATACATTCCAACTCCGAGATGCTTACTCCAGTCCTTAGAAGGATTGCTGGAGCTTTGCATACTTATTAGCATCTTTCAGGATTGACAAAACCTTCCGGTTGTATCACATACAACCTTTCCTCAAGAAAATCGTCGAGGAAACAATGTTTTGACATCCTATCTGCAAGATTTCATAAATAATGCAGTAATCGCTAATATAATTCCAACAGACTCTTAGCATCGCTACGAGTGAGAAAGTCTCATCATAGTCAACTCCTTGAACTTGTCGGAAAAAATCTTAATGACAAGTCGAGCTTTCTTAATGGTGATACTTACCATCATTGTCCGTCTTCCTTTTAAAATCCATCTGTACTCAATAGCCTTACGACCATCGAGCCGTTCTGCCAAAGTCTACACTTTGTTTTCATACATGGATCCTCTCTCCGATTTTATGGCCTCGGGCCATTTATCGGAATCCGGTCCCACCATCGCTTCTCCATGGCTCGTAGGTTCATTGTTGTCTAGCAACATGACTTCCAAGACAGGATCACATACCACTCTGAAGTAGTACTCATCCTTGTCATCCTACGAGGTTTGGTAGTGACTTGATCTGAAGTTTCATGATCACTATCATAAGCTTCCACTTCAATTGGTGTAGGTGCCACAGGAACAACTTCCTGTGCCCTACCACACACTAGTTGAAGAGATGGTTCAATAACCTCATCAAGTCTCCACCATCCTCCCACTCAATTCTTTCGAGAGAAACTTTTCCTCGAGAAAGGACCCGATTCTAGAAACAATCCCTTATTGCTTTCGGATCTGAGACAGGAGGTATACCCAACTGTTTTGGGTGTCCTATGAAGATGCATTTATCTGCTTTGGGTTCGAGCTTATCAGCCTGAAACTTTTTCACATAAGCGTCGCAGCCCCAAACTTTTAAGAAATGACAGCTTAGGTTTCTCTAAACCATAGTTCATACGGTGTCATCTCATCGGAATTATGTGGTGCCCTATTTAAAGTGAATGTGGTTGTCTCTAATGCCTAACCCATAAACTATCGTGGTAATTCGATAAGAGACATCATGGTATGCATCATATCCGATAGGGTGCAGTTATGATGTACGGACACACCATCACACCATGGTGTTCCTGGCTGTGTTGGTTGTGAAACAACTTCCACAATGTCTTAATTCTGTGCCAAACTCGTAATTCAGATATTCATCTCTATGATCATATCATAGATATTTTATCCTCTTGTCACGACGATCGTTCAACTTCACCCTGAAATTACTTGAACCTTTCAATAATTCAGACTCGTGATTCATCAAGTAAATGTACTCAACATCTACTCAAACCATCTGTGAAGTAAGAACATAACGACGTCCACTACACGCCTCAGCACTCATTGGACTGCACACATCAAAATGTATTACTTCCAACAAGTTGCTTTCTAGTTCCATTTTACTGAAAAACGAGGCTTTCAGTCATCTTGCCCATGTGGTATGATTTGCATGTCTCAAGTGATTCAAAATCAAGTGAGTCCAAACGGTCCATTTGCATGGAGTTTCTTCATGCATATACACCAATAGACATGGTTCGCATGTCTCAATCCTTTCAAAAATGAGTGAGTCCAAAGATCCATCAACATGGAGCTTCTTCATGCGTTTTATACCGATATGACTTACGTGGCAGTGCCACAAGTAGGTGGTACTATCATTACTATCTTTTGGCATGAACATGTGTATCACTATGATCGAGATTTAATAAACCATTCATTTTGGGTGTAAGACCATTGAAGGTATTATTCAAATAAATAGAGTAACCATTATTCTCCTTAAATGAATAACTGTATTGCGATAGACATAATCCAATCATGTCTATGCTCAACGCAAACACCAAATAACAATTATTCAGGTTTAACACCAATCTCGATGGTAGAGGGAGCGTGCGATGCTTGATCATATCAACCCTGGAAACACTTCCAACACATATCGTCAGCTCACCTTTAGCTAGTCTCTGTTTATTCCGTAGCCTTTTGTTTTGAGTTACTAACACTTAGCAACCGAACCGGTATCTAATACCCTGGTGCTACTAGGAGTACTAGTAAAGTACACATCAACACAATGTATATCCAATATACTTCTATCGACCTTGCCAGCCTTCTCATCTACCAAGTATCTAGGGTAATTCTGCTCCAGTGGATGTTCCCCTTATTACAGAAGCACTCAGTCTCGGGTTTGGGTTCAACCTTGGGTTTCTTCACTAGAGCAGCAGCTGAATTGCCGTTTCATGAAGTATCCCTTTGTTCCCTTGCCCTTCTTGAAACTAGTGGTTTCACCAACCATCAGCAATTGATGCTCCTTCTTGATTTCTACTTTCGCGGTGTCAAACATCGCGAATATCTCAAGGATCATCATATATGTCCCTGATATATTATAGTTCATCACGAAGCTCTAATAGCTTGGTGGTAGTGACTATGGAGAACCATCACTGTCTCATCTGGAAGATCAACTCCCACTCGTTTCGAGCGATTGTTGTACTCAGACAATCTGAGCACAAGTTCAACAATTGAGCTTTTCTCCCTTAGTTTGCAGGCTAAGAAAATCGTCAGAGGTCTTATACCTCTTGACGTGGGCACGAGCCTGAAATCCCAATTTCAGCCCTCGAAACATCTCATATGTTTCGCGACGTTTCAAAACGTCATCGGTGCCTCAACTCTAAGCCGTTTAACTGAACTATCACGTAGTTATCAAAATGTGTATGTCAGATGTTCGCAACATCCACAGACAACGTTCGAGGTTCAGCACACTGAGCGGTGCATTAAGGACATAAGCCTTCTATGAAGCAATGAGGACAATCCTCAGTTTACGGACCTAGTCCGCATAATTGCTACTATCAACTTTCAACTAAATTTTCTCTAGGAACATATCTAAACAGTAGAACTAAAGCGCGAGCTATGACATAATTTGCAAAATCCTTTTTGACTATGTTCAGGATAAACAAGTTCATCTTATGAACTCCCACTCAGATAGACATCCCTCTAGTCATCTAAGTGATTACATGATCCGAGTCAACTAGGCCGTGTCCGATCATCACGTGAGACGAACTAGTCAACATCGGTGAACATCTTCATGCTGATCGTATCTACCATACGACTCATGCTCGACCATTCGGTCTTCTGTGTTCCGAGGCCATGTCTGTACACATGCTAGGCTCGTCAAGTCAACCTAAGTGTTTCGCGTGTGTAAATCTGTCTTACACCCATTGTATGTGAACGTTAGAATCTATCACACCCGATCATCACGTGGTGCTTCGAAACAACGAACTGTCGCAACGGTGCACAGTTAGGGGGAACACTTTCTTGAAATTTTAATGAGGGATCATCTTATTTACTACCGTCGTTCTAAGAAAATAAGATGCATAAACATGATAAACATCACATGCAATCAAATAGTGACATGATATGGCCAATATCATATAGCTCCTTTGATCTCCATCTTGGGGCTCCATGATCATCTTGTCACCGGCATAACACCATGATCTCCATCATCATGATCTCCATCACCGTGTCTTCATGGAGTTGTCTCGCCAACTATTACTTCTACTTCTACAGCTAATGGTTAGCAATAAAGTAAAGTAATTACATGACGTTTATATTGACACGCAGGTCATAAATAAATAAAGACAACTCCTATGGCTCCTGCCGGTTGTCATACTCATCGACATGCAAGTCGTGATTCCTATTACAAGAACATGATCATCTCATACATCACATATATCATTCATCACATCCTTTGGCCATATCACATCACATAGCATACCCTTCAAAAACAAGTTAGACGTCCTCTAATTGTTGTTTGCATGTTTTACGTGGCTGCTATGGGTTTCTAGCAAGAACGTTTCTTACCTACGCAAAAACCACAACGTGATATGCCAATTGCTATTTACCCTTCATAAGGACCCTTTTCATCGAATCCGATCCGGCTAAAGTGGGAGAGACAAACACCCGCTAGCCACCTTATGCAACTAGTGCATGTCAGTCGGTGGAACCAGTCTCACGTAAGAGTACGTGTAAGGTCGGTCTAGGCCGCTTCATCCCACAATGCCACCGAATCAAGATTGGACTAGTAACGGTAAGCATATTGAACAAAATCAACGCCCACAACTACTTTGTGTTCTACTCGTGCATAGAAACTACGCATAGACCTAGCTCATGATGCCACTGTTGGTGAACGTAGCATAAATTCAAAATTTTCCTACGTGTCACCAAGATCAATCTATGGAGTCATCTAGCAACGAGAGAGGAGTGGATCTACATACCCTTGTAGATCGCGCGCGGAAGCGTTCAAGAGAACAGGGTTGATGGAGTCATACTCGTCGTGATCCAAATCACCGATGATCCTAGCGCCGAACGGACGGCACCTCCGCGTTCAACACACGTACGGAGCAGCGACGTCTCCTCCTTCTTGATCCAGCAAGGGGGGAGGAGAGGTTGAGGAAGATGGCTCCAGCAGCAGCACGACGGCGTGGTGGTGATGGAGCTGCAGTACTCCGGCAGGGCTTCGCTAAGCACTATGGAGGAGGAGGATGTGTTGGAGAGGGAGAGGGAGGCACCAAAGGCTCAAAACTTAGAAGTCCTCCATCTCCCCACTATATATAGGAGGGCCAAGGGGGGGGGCAGCCCTAGGAGATTTAATCTCCTAGGGGGTGCGGCCAAGGGGAGGAATCCCTCCTCCCCAAGGAACCTAGGAGGTGCCTTCCCCTCCTAGGACTCTTCCTTTAGGGTTTCCCCCACCCTAGGCGCATGGGCCCTAGGGGGAAGTGGCGCCCCAGCCCACTTTGGGATGGATCCCTTCCCACTTCAGCCCATGGGGCCCTCCGGGATAGGTGGCCCCACCCGGTGGACCCCCGGGACCCTTCCGGTGGTCCCGGTACAATACCAGTGACCCCGAAACTTGTCCCGATGGCCGAAATAGCACTTCCTATATATAATTCTTTACCTCCGGACCATTCCGGAACTCCTCGTGACGTCCGAGATCTCATCCGGGACTCCGAACAACATTCGGGTTACTGCATATACATATCCCTACAACCCTAGCATCACCGAACCTTAAGTGTGTAGACCCTACGGGTTCGGGAACCATGCAGACATGACCGAGACGTTCTCCGGTCAATAACCAACAGTGGGATCTGGATACCCATGTTGGTTCCCACATGTTCCACGATGATCTCATCGGATGAACCACGATGTCAAGGACTTAATCAATCCCGTATACAATTCCCTTCGTCTAGCGGTACGATACTTGCCCGAGATTCGATCGTCGGTATCCCGATACCTTGTTCAATCTCGTTACCGGCAAGTCTCTTTACTCATTCCGTAACACATCATCCCGTGATCAACTCCTTGATCACATTGTGCACATTATGATGATGTCCTACCGAGTGGGCCCAGAGATACCTCTCCGTCACACGGAGTGACAAATCCCAGTCTCGATTCGTGCCAACCCAACAGACACTTTCGGAGATACCCGTAGTGTACCTTTATAGCCACCCAGTTACGTTGTGACGTTTGGCACACCCAAAGCACTCCTACGGTATCCGGGAGTTGCACAATCTCATGGTCTAAGGAAATGATACTTGACATTAGAAAAGCTTTAGCATACGAACTACATGATCTTTGTGCTAGGCTTAGGATTGGGTCTTGTCCATCACATCATTCTCCTAATGAGGTGATCCCGTTATCAACGACATCCAATGTCCATGGTCAGGAAACCGTAACCATCTATTGATCAACGAGCTAGTCAACTAGAGGCTTACTAGGGACATGGTGTTGTCTATGTATCCACACATGTATCTGAGTTTCCTATCAATACAATTATAGCATGGATAATAAACGATTATCATGAACAAGGAAATATAATAATAACTAATTTATTATTGCCTCTAGGGCATATTTCCAACAGATCTCTGCTTCGACAAAACATGCCAATGGCAACCGCCTCTCGAAACGTGGAGCGGCAGACGAAAAACGGTTCGAAATTATGACCGGACAGACGTGATGTCATATTGTAAAAAGCTGTCGGCAGATTAGACTTGTGTAAAAATATATTCTCTCTGTGGTTATGTATGGTGTGTGTGACAGGTACGGATACTATCATCGCATCCGAAGACTATCTTGAAGTTTGGATAGAAGGGAACCTGCCTTGCAATGCTGAAGACAATCGGCGCGCCGGACTCCTCGGTATTGAAGCCAGGTTCAGGGGCTACTGAGGGAGTCTTGGACTAAGGGGTCCTCGGGCGTCCGGCCTGTTATCCATGGGTCAGACTGATGGGCTGTGAAGAAATGAAGGCCGAAGACTGTACCAGTGTCCGGATTGGACTCTCCTTGGCGTGGAAGGCAAGCTTGGCGACCGAAGATGAAGATCCCTTCTTATGTAACCGACTCTATGTAAACCCTAGATCCCCCGGGTGTCTATATAAACCGGAGGGATTAGTCCGGAAAGCAGATACTCATTACCATAGTCATACAGGCTAGGCTTCTAGGGTTTAGCCATTACGATCTCGTGGTAGATCAACTCTTGTAACACTCATATTCATCAAGATCAATTAAGCAGGATATAGGGTATTACCTCCATAGAGAGTACCCGAACCTGGGTAAACATCGTGTCCCCCGTCTCCTATTACCATCAATCCTAGACGCGCGGTTCGGGACCCCCTACCCGAGATCCGCCGGTTTTGAAACCGACAACACTCACCGGAATTGAGCAAGTGATATACCGGTGGAAAGCTTATATAAACACGCAACATTCCCATGTTGATCCTTTTTTCATACTCCCGACGATTTTAAAAGTTTTTCATCTGGAATTCATTCAGTGTGGTAGTTGAGCTTCCTGCTGTTTTCACGTTGAACTTCTGTGACGTATTTTCGTTTTTAATTTTCTCATCCATTCGTGAGTGTTACACAAATGATATTCCTTTTTTGTACAAACCTCTTTCACAATAATTTTTTTAACTTTCTCCGACCGAGGCCTTGAACTTATAACAACAACAAAGTTGGACCGTGCCTTTAATTCATTTTTCTCATATTAAACACACACCATGTAGTACATGAACTTTTTCCATTTTAATAATTTGAATTTTTATTTTCTTTTTGAAATCAAATTTCTCCCAAATAATAATTGAACTTCTTTGTGGATTAATAGAATTATTTTAAAACGTAAAAAAACAATTTCTTTTTTATGTTTTTGAACATGGAAATACAAGGTGAACCTCTCTCGCAAGAATTTTGGACTTCCCCGGACATAGCACTTGAACTTCTTTCAACAAACTTTTTAAGCTTTTTGTTTTCTATTCTTATATTCTTATCTGAAACACGTTTCGTGCAGTAGTTGAACTTCTGTTTCTACCTTGAACTTCTATCACATATTTTTGTTCAACCTCTCTTAAAAGAATTTTATAAACTTTCTCGGGCCAAGCACTTGAACTTCTAGCAACAAAACTTACAGCCTTTGCTTTTTCATTCTTTTTTCATACAAATGCACACCGAGTAGTACGTGAACTTCTGGCAGTTTTCAATCTAAACTTCTTAGATCATGTGTTCTGCCTTCATCGCAGAAACAGAGTCTCCGGAAATGCACTGCGTGAAGAAGTTGAACTTCTGGAGCAGTCCCGTTTGAACTTCACTCTGTTTTCCACGTGTTGTTTTTGCCCGTAACTCCCCAACTACTTACCGGAATTAAGCAAATGATATACCGATGGAAAGCTGTTGAAAACACGCAAATTTTTCGTGTTGTTTAGTTTTTCATACTCACGAGGGTTCAAAATATTTTTTGAGTGCATAAAAATGTGTTTTTAACGGTATACATAAAACTTTTAAACCATTAATCAGAATATAGCATATGATATACCGTTGGAAAGCTTATGAATAGGAGCATCTTTTTCATGTAGACACATGTTACAATTTTTTGTCGTTTGAGAGCAGTTTTAAAAATGGCAAAAACAATGTCGTTTTTGCCTTTTTTACATGTAGATGAAGGTCGGGCGTCTCGCACTAGAGATCTTGAACTATTGTAGTAGGAGCACGTGAACTTCTTGCAACAAACGTTTTAAGCTCTTTGTTTTCTATTCATATATTCTTGCGTGAAACGCATTCCGTGTAGTAGCTGAATTTCCTACCGATTTCACCTTGACTTTTGTTTCGTATGTTTGTTCAACCTCTCGCAAAAGAATTTTTGAACTTTCTCGGGCCGAAAACTTGAACTTCTAGCAACAAAACTTTTAGCCTTTGCTTTTTCACTCTTTTTTCATACAAAATGCACACCATGCCATACGTGCATTTATGGCAGTTATCAACATGAACTTCTCTCGGTTACATGAAAATGTCTGAGTTTTTTTATAGGCATCGAACTGCTCTAACTTTTTTATTTGAACTTCATTGTGTATTTTTTAGAAATGTGAAAATTGGAGGTTTTTTAGAAACATCGAACTTCTTTGTTATTTGAAATTGAACATATTGGTTTTATTCTTTAGTAACTAGAAAATCCGATTATTTTTCAAATAAATATCAAACTACTCTCTTTCCAATTGAACTTCTTGGTTTTATTCTCTAGTAATGTGAAAACCTGAGTTTTTTATATACATTGAACTACTCCTTTTTTTCAAATTGAACTTCTTGGTTTTAATATTTAGCCTTCAATTATTTAATTTTGGACTTCTTGGTTTTATTGATCAGTAACGTGAAAAGTCATAGTTATGTAATAAATATCGAACTGCTAAATTATTTAAAGTTGAACTTATATGTTTTATTTTTAAAAGAAGAAAAATATGTTTTTATAAACTTTTTGAACTGCTCGGTTTTTTCAATTTGACCTTCTTGATATTGTAATAAATATTGAACTTCTCCATTATTTAAATTTGAACCTCTAGTTTTTTTCCAAATTTTGCATGTTTATACGAAAACAAATGAGCTTCAACCAATATTATATCTACTTTTTTGTGTGTACACCTATGATGTGTTTTTTTCTTAATTCCACGTGTTTTGTTGTGTTTGTCTAACCATTTTTTCTTCTAACATGTTGTCTCTACTTCTCTAGTTAGCACGTCTGAACTTCTAGAATTATTTTAGAAATGGAAAAATCCCTTTTTTTAATATAATCGCTTTGACTTCTTCTGTTATTTTTAATGTGTTTATTTTCCTCATTTCGAACTTCAGTGACCACAATCTTTGAAGTTCGGTAATTATATCTTCTTTTTGTGGACTAACCATGTTCCTCCATTAATTCCATACTTTTCGTTTACTGTATGTTCTTTTTTTTATGATCTCCCTGCTTTTCCTAATTTCTTTTTTTGATAAACAAACAATAATACATGGACATATAATAGATACTAAACATATTTGCAGCATATATATTTTTTAATTGATCTATTTTTCTACAAAACATTTTTTCTGTAGTACTGCTAGAGAATTTTGCCTCACGGGAATTACAACGAGAAGCTTGAGAACATCAAATTCCAAGAAGAAACATATATAGTATATTTTTTACTTTTGCACAAACGTACGAAGAATCATCACACTTGACAAAGGTTATTTGACCACAAAATCCACAATAATTAGGTGCTGCTCCAACTGTAACAGACACACACACACACATAGAGAGAAGCAGAGAGAGAGAGTAGCACATGGATAGAGAGCAGCAACGACCTTCACTTAGAGAAAGAAGCTACATTAGTTACTGAAAGAGAGCAGCAACAGCGCTGCACCATTAGCATTGACCAATATAGAACAACAGCATGCGGGAGCACTAGTTTAGAGAAGGAACGATCCACATGTTCCATACTGAAGAAGCAACAGCAGCATGCTAGGTATCAGAAGTGGGTCGTTCACCAGCCGGAAGATGGGCACATCACACAGAGCAAAAGGATCAGCAACCCGGATGAGCCAAGAATGTCAAGAGAAGCAGAGAGAACGAAGGAGTTTCTCTCCTCACCTACAGGGAAAAACCTTCTCTTCATAATGCAATTGTATTCAGAAGCGAAATTTACCGAGACAATTTTTGCAGGAAATTTTCATGCAAATTCAAAGAAGTTCAAATCCTCATGCAGAAGGAGTTCAACGTAGAGAGGGAGGGGCAATAACTGACGTTGAAGAGGAGCACATGGTTTGAGTGGAGTGCCACAGCGTGTGGTGGTACAGGGCACATAATCTCACAAGACAAGTTAAAATGAAATGTGTCCAATGGACCAATCTAACAGTTGAATAGTGATGGTATACTTGCTTTCACCACTTCCAGGACTCGATCAAATGTGGATGTTACCTGCAGATGGAATTTGGCTAGATTCCATCCACGTTGGAAGCACACATGGTAGTAGGGGATGATTGGGTACATCTATAGCTAGACAAGAAGTCCCAGTTATCTTCTTAGTAACCACATCGATGCCAAGAATTTTGTCGCCGCAGGAAAGGTACATGATGTTGGCTTTCAGTAGGTTGATGGCGCCAATTGCCAGCATTTTCTCCAAGGGTGCCGAACAGAGGAGTGCATCATCCCAAATTGGAGCAAACACTGTCTCATGGTCCAGCGTCCAGGAGTGGCCCTCGTCGTCGAGCGTGAACAAGCTGATCACATACGACTTCTCCTTGGACACCTCGACATAGCACATCTTCCCCTCGCTGACCGCCATGCGCAGGCAGCTGCCCAATGTCCTCATCGACGCCATGCCGTCCAGGTCAGGGAGCACGCTGCCTCTCGGCAGCTCGACAAACCGGAGCTCAAGATGGCCGATGAGGGGGTCCACCGAGATGGCACCCCAGCTCTCATCCAGGGACGGGGCGACGCTGATGCAAGATCCAAGCATGGGGGGTCGGGGCGGGGGTGGCTCCAGCGTAGATGAAAGGCCGTTGGTGGTCGCCGAAGTGCAGCCACTGGAGGTGGTGGCCGCCGGCGCCGTTTGTGTGCTGCGGGTTGGGGCGTGGCAACGGGTTCGGAGTGGGACGGTGGCGGGAAGTGCGCCAGCATCGGCAGCGAGAGACACACACACACACACTAGCACAAATGTCAATCATGGTTGGTATGTCACAGGATAAGTTGCTTATGATAAAAAAAATATGTATAATTTCAGGATCACGAGTTCATGACATGGAGCTTAGGACATGGGTGCAATTCAAAGTAAATTGATCTGACTGACAACGTTTTCTTTTCGTAAAACTTTTGATCTATTCACAACATCATGGCAACATAAAGAACATAAAAAATAATAAAATGTAGTAACTAATAACAATTACATCAAGCATTTCAATGAAAAATAAAATTGTTGCAAATTTAGTAAGGAATATTAATGCCCATGACAACGTCTGGGGAAAAAAATCTTGTTCCTATGAACAAAGATAGAACTTGGGGTACGATTCGAGTAAATTGATCTGATTGACAATATTTTCTTATGGAAAAAGTTCTGCTTTATTCATAGCTTCATTGTGATAATATAAAGCACATTAAAAGTAATTAAATTTAATGAGTAATCAAAACTACATCATGTGTTTCAACGAAAAATAAAATTAACACAAACTTAGTAAGTAATATTAATGCCGAGGGCAACGTCCTCCTCTACTATGCATTATAAATCATTGTGCAACATCCTCTCAAATCATTGTGCAATGTCTTCCTTTAATTATTTTGATGTTACTTGTGCGCCTAATCCCAATGGATGTTACTTTCTTTCTTTAGTACCTAGCATGTATGTGAAGCCCCATAATTACCCCACAATTCTAGGAATTATTTCCTACCCAACCACGATGCATCTTTTTTTAGATGCATGGCAAGCCCCCATGGTTGCGATGGTCAAGGCTCGAGACTGCACTTGGTAATTCTACACAAATATGGCAATGGAAAAGAAAGATAACGGTACCTGTCCACGTAATTGAAGCTTTGTAGTGGTCGTGGCGTGCTGGTTCAATTAGCTTGGAGCAATCCCAGGTCAAGGTCACAACACCAATGATTTGGATGCATGCATGGCTGTAAAGCTACATCGACAGCACTCGGTCCTTCAGCCTCCGCCGCTTTCTTATCTGATGAATTTTGCTGCTCTGCTCCTGCTGCTATTGTATCACACAACAGAACTTGATCGAAAGACGAAATCTGCGTCCCCTGCGACCTCAAAGCTGGGCAGAATCCTTTTGTGACTGTGACTGAGACATGTGTTCTCGATGAGTTCGTTTTTACTGCGTCACCTGCATAAGCGAACTCGGCAAGGATGGTCCTTGTAGACGGAGGAGTTGAGTCAGAGAAGCTGCAAGACCCTCTTGTAGAATGCTGGCTCAGGTATGCGGCCCGATGAATGCTTTCCGAGACGCCGAGTACAAACGCCACGCCATGTACAAGGCCAACGCTAGCTAGCCAACGCTAGCGCCTTGATTGATTTTTCCTCTGGTTAGAACGAATAAGTTGAGCGGATCGATTTCGCCGGCTACGGACGCACACACAACGAGATGCTAGTTGACGGCAACAGGCTTGCCAGCGGCGCGCGGTGATCAGCACGTGCGCCAACACTGAGGTCGTGGAGGCGGAGCAGCACAGATTTCTTCCAGCGGAGGTAGCCGTCCTCTCCGTCCAGAGCAAAGGCAGCGGCCGCGACGACAATGATCCCTTCACATCTGCCGTGTCGTGATTCTTCCCACGATCTCACGATTTGAGCAACGACTTCGATTCCGATCTAGCATCGAGGTGAGAAGCGGCGGTGGCGGCGGCTTCGTGCGTATGGGGGACGAAAGGATTGTGTGCGTGATGCCTTTGGTAATATGTAACCTGCTGGAGGCCCTACACTTTCAGGAGGAGTCATGACCGTGCTCTCTCTTCGAGGCCCAATACAATCCTGGTGGCCCAATGATCGAATCGTTATCTTCCTGCGACACTTATTATTAGACTGCGGGTTGTTTTGCTAAAAATACAGGGGGTCTTCTGTAAAAACGCCGCAACGGTGAACCCGAAGACTCAATCCATGCTTTATTATTAGGGAGATATATATATATATATCTTGGGAAACAAGCATATGGAAGGAAAACGGAGTTGGGAAGGTGCCCGGGAGGCCCACCACCTACCAGGGCGTGCCAGGTGGGACAGGCATGCCCTGGCGTCTTGTGGGCACCTGGGTTGCCTTCCCGATTATTTATTATTTTCCTATTTTTTCTAATATTCTAAAACTGACAGAAAATATTTTTGCGGATTTTTCGGAGTCCGTTTACTTACCGTATCACATACCTCCTCTTTTTCAAGGTTCTGGAAGGTTTCTTTTATGTGTTCCCCCAGTGTCATGGTTTGGATAATGTTGGTTTCAACATTAATATGCGTACCTGAAATGTAGTGCTTAATTCTTTGTCCATTGAGCACCTTCGGGTTGGTACCTTTGGCATTATTAATCTTGATATCTCCAGAGCGATAAACTTGCTCGATGATATATGGTCATTCCCATTTGGAAAGAAGTTCTCCTGCAAAGAATCTAGAATTAGAGTTGTACAATAGAACATATTCAACAACTTTGAATTCCCGCTTTTGGATTCTTTTATCATGCCACCTTTTTACTTTTTCTTTAAATAGTTTGGCATTTTCATAAGCTTGGATTCTCCATTCATCTAGTGAGCTAATATCAAATAACCTCTTTTCATCGGCAAATTTGAAATCATAATTGAGTTCTTTAATTGCCCAATATGTTTTATGTTCTAAGTCAAGAGGCAAATGACAAGCTTTTCCATAAACCATTTTATATGGAGACATACCGATAGGATTTTTATAAGTTGTTCTATAGGCCCAATGTAACACCCACAATGCGGCTATATCTCTCAAGTGTCGGGGCACGACTTAGAGGTATAGCCGCATGGTAGGCTTGTCGCAAGAGGGGTAATCTTTACACATCCCATGTACTGAATACGAAAGGGCTAAGGAGTTGGCTTACAATCGCCACTTCACACAATACATAAATAATCCATACATCATCCAAAGTACAATCAAAGGTCCGACTACGGAACCAAAATAAAAGAAGACAACCCCAAATGCTAGATCCCCGATCGCGCCAACTGGGCTCTACTACTGATGAACAGGAAACGAAACAAAACAACGATCAAGATCTTCATCGAGCTCCCACTTGAGCTGGGTTGCGTCACCTGCACTGGTATCATCGGCACCTGCAACTATTTGGAAGTATATGTGAGTCACGAGGACTCAGCAATCTCACACCCGCGAGATCAAGCATATTTAAGCTTATGGGTAGGGTCGGGTAATGAGGTGGAGCTGCAGCAAGTACTAAGCCAATATGGTGGCTAACGTACGCAAATAAGAGCGAGAAGAGAAGCAACGCAACGGTCGAGAAGCTAGAAGTGATCCTGAAACTACTTACATTCAAGCATAACACAAGAACCGTGTTCACTTCCCGGACTCCGCTGAAAAGAGACCATCACGGCTACACACACAGTTGATGCATTTTAATTAAGTTAAGTGTCAAGTTCTCAACAACCGGATATTAACAAATTCCCATCTGCCACATAACCGCGGGCACGGCTCTCGAAAGTTTATACCCTGCAGGGGTGTCCCAACTTAGCCCATCACAAGCTCTCATGGTCAACGAAGGATAATCCTTCTCCCGGAAGACCTGATCAGTCTTGGAATCCCAGTTACAAGACATTTCGACAATGGTAAAAGAAGACCAGCAAAGCCGCCAGAATGTGCCGACAAATCCTGATAGGAGCCGATCTCATTCTCAGGGCACACCAGATTGTCCAAACTTCCGGTAGGCCAACCCAGAGTGCCCCTGGTGGCCACCGGTGGCTGACAGGTTGGACCAACACTCAGAGGAGCACTATCCCGGGGGGTTAAAATAAAGATGACCCTCGGGAGCACGACTCCCAAGGGAAAAAAGCTTAGGCGGCAAATGTAAAACCAAAGTTGGGCCTTGCTGGAGGAGTTTTATTCAAAGCGAACTGCCAAGGGGTTCCCATAACACCCAACCGCGTAACGAACACAAAATCAAGGAACATAACACCGGTATGATGAAAACTAGGGCGGCAAGAGTGGAACAAAACACCAGGCATAAGGTCGATCCTTCCACCCTTTGCCAAGTATATAGATGCATTAATTAACAATAGACATAGTGATATCCCAACATATCCATGTTCCAACATGGAACAAACTTCATCTTCACCTGCAACTAGCAACGCTATAAGAGGGGCTGAGCAAAAGCGGTAACATAGCCAAACAACGGTTTGCTAGGAAGGTGGGTTAGAGTCTTGACATGGCAATATGGGAGGCATGGTATAATAAGTGGTAGGTCGTGCGACATAGCGATAGAGTGAACAACTAGCAAGCAAAGATAGAAGTGATTTCGAGGGTATGGTCATCTTGCCTGAGATCCCGCAAGGAAGAAGAACGAGTCCATGAAGAAGACAAACGGACGTAGTCGAACGAATCATCACAACTCCGGAATGAAACCGAAGCTAACGAGAGAAGCAACCCGGAGAAAAGCAAGCTACATAGTAAACAACCATCACATAACATGGCATGATGCACAATCAACTATGATGCATGTCCGATTTAAAGAGGCATGGCATGGCAAAGTGCATAGACAAAACTACAAGTTAAGTGGAGCCCAATATGCAATGAGTTGCATATTGACGAAACACCACATCAATTATTTAGTTCACTCTCGGTTATGTATCCAACAAAATTAAATGTTCTTAACATGGCAAGAGGTGAAACATGAGTAAAATACACAGTTAGGCATTCTAAATGAGGCCGGGAACATCAAACTACAATTCTGGTATGTCCTCATGTGCGTTAGCAATTTTAATGCAAACAACAATTTAAACATTCTTGATGTTGTTATCATGATGTGGATGACATGTGCAAGTTTTATGCATTTCTATGAAAAAGTTGATATGAACATGATATGAAGCATTTGTTGACATGGCGGAAGGCAAAGGGGCCACGACAACGAATCCGAAAATGATGCCACGGCAACATAACAGTTCCGGTAACTCGATTGAGATGCCGGTGAAAAAGATAGGGCGTGAGCGAGTTGAGCAAGATGGTGGGGTGCTCCCGACTATCGGGTCCCCACGGGTTAGTGGCATGGAAACGAGTGACAAATCATACACGGTGCAACATAGGATGCATCTCATACAACACATGCATTCGGTCCACGGGCGGTCGTCTCGGCGGTTATACCTTCGAAGCGTGTAATCGAGACGGTTCAGGTTCGTAGAGGGAAGTAGTGGTACACGGGTCTTCGGCGACAGAAGTCGTACACATTTCGAGGAGGAAGTAGAGGTTCTCGCGATCTCGACGACGGTAGTGGTATATGTCGTCGGTAGTTGAACTTGGCGATCCGGAGAGGGTACTTGCCAGATCCACAACACTGTAACCGTTCATTGCAGAGAACTTGATGCTCCATGGTTTTCCAAAAACGGCATGGTACTTGATGAAGTGCACGTCGATGGTAGTCAAACTTGAGGTTTTTTGTTCATGGGTCTTCGGCATCGGTAGTTGTTCTAGGCGCCGGGTGTCGAGGTACTTGGCGTTCTTGGGATTCCGAAGAAGGCGGTAGAGGTACTTGACGCGTCACAATGTAGTCGAACTTGACGAAAAACGGGTCTTCTCGAGGACTTGATGCATCCGAGTTCTTCGGGTTTGTAGTTGTACTTGGCATTCGGAGTCCGGGTATTGCCGGTCTTGATGGTCCGAAACAAAAAAAACGCAAGGACCCCGGGTGGCGGCAGCAAGGAGGCGATGGTAGTGGTCAGCGGCAGGAAGCAGGGAGCTCGAGGGTGAAGCGGGCGACTGGGCAGACAACGCAGGGACGGACGGGTGAGAGGCGAGGCAGAGCAGCGGGTCCTGGTGGCCGGCGTCGCCGGATCTCGCGGATGGGAGGCTGGTGCCTCAGGAGCTCGCAAGATTGAAGGTCATCGGCGTTGGAGTTGCTGTCGTGGCTCCGACTGGACTTGGCGCGAGAGGAACCGGGCGGACAAGGACTTGGCGGGGGAAGAGGTCAATGCAGGAAGTAGAGGGTGAGCAGGGAGTTGGCGCCGGTCGTTGACGGTGAAGGGGCATGGCTCCATGGGCGGCTCCCACGATGCTGGAAGAAGGCAGCGGCGGCAGGCATCGCGGAAGGAGTAGGGGAGAGGTGGCCGGGGACGAGACAAGGGTGTCGTCCCTCTATGCGTGCGCGGGAGGCCGGTCCGGGCGCCATCGGGTGGTGGATGAGGGGGATCGAGTGGAGCGCTGGAGGGGGATGGGGATCGTGCAGAGGGCATCACGCGCGGGCACTGTGGGGATCGAGAGGAGGCGGGGTCGAGCACGAAGCGGTCCTCTCCTAGCGGCGCTGGAGGGAGGATCGAGGGAGAGAAGCGGGGATCGCTAGGGTCAAGCAGTGGGGCTGGCTGGGCCTTGGGGATGGTGCGGCTGGCCTAGGTGGGCCGCGGGGATGGGCCAACTTGGATCGGCTGAGGTCCTGCACTCTCTCTCTCTCTCTCCTAGATCCCTTTTCCCTGTTTTAGCAATTTAACAGAGGGTTTGGAAATATAGAAAGAGATAGGAGAAGAATTGGAGCACGAGGCAAATTTTCTTGGACTCACAAAAATATGCTTGGTCCGAGAAAATTAGAAGTGGCAAGATCGGAAGATATGAATTCAAACTCATTTGAATTTAATCAAATGGTTTGAACTAGGACTAGGGTTTTGAAGTGCCCAGAATTGTTGAGAATTTAGGTGGAGCTCGGGGAAGTGACGAAAGAATTTACAGGAAAAGTTTGGGGACCAAACTTGAAGCGGAAAAAGGCATGTGATTATTTGCAAGTGTGTCACGGTAATTCCACATCCATGGAATACTTTATAATAGCTCCCTAATATTGGGAGGATAAGTTATAAAGAGAAGTCACCATGTGAGTTCCCTAAATTTAAATAGATCAAAGATCTATGCATTTTATTTAGTTGAGTTAAAAAATGAAATGGCGTGATGGCATGATGACAATGCACATGATGCAAAGCTAAAGGCAACAGACAAAACAAATCACCTGATGAAACTCGAAAAACATGGAAGGCATCTGGAGCGCCGGTCTCGGGGCGTTACAACACTCCACCACTACGAGAGGATCTCGTCCCGAGATCTAGGATGGCACTGGAGGGAAACAGAAGAGGAAGAGAAGAGGTAAAACTAAGTTGCTTCTTGACAAAAGAGTGAAACCAATGAACCTTGCGAGGTTGAACAAATTGAAAGAAAGAATACAAATGAAGATGAAAAAGTTGAAAACACTCCGTTAGATAAGAGAAACAAGGGACCTTACTAGAACCTTGTAGGTTGAAAGACATAAGAAAAGGGTTGTAATGGACAAGAAGTACTTGCAAGCACTCCGGTTGAAACGAGATGTACAAGGAACGATAAAGATCAATTAAGACAACACTCCGGTTGGAAATGGAAGGTAAAGAATATGAACTTGACAAGATGAGATGATACTTGATGAAATCAACAACACACTGCCTCCGGAACAAGTAAAAGAATGGCACAAGGGGTCAGAAAGATTTCAGACAGCACTCTGGTTGAGAAGGGAGGCACAACTTGACAGGATGGGAAGAACTTGAAAAGAGGGCACGACACTCCGGTTAAATGGATATGCACGAAAAGAACACGTTCCTCACAATTAGAGATGATGAGTGAAGAGAGCAACATCACAAAGCCTCCGGAAGAAAGAATATAAGATAGATCATTGGAATAACATAATGGAGAAGAAAATGCCAACTTGTACCACCAATGAGTTTGGAAAGCACCCTTCCAAGAAGGTTATACGGAGTTGTTGGAAAACCGACAACGAAACGAAAAAGCTTGTAGTGGGCTTATGGAAAACATCTCAAAACTAAGGTGAAATTCTACCACCGAAAGCAATGATTGATCGGGAACAAGGAAGAGATGAAAAACTTCTTCACCGAGATAGGAAGGAGAAGATTGGATCATTGATAAGCACCACAATAGTAGCATTTCCAATGTAAGGCTTTCGGTGAAATCTATACCAAGATACTCCAACGAAGTAATAAATGGATTTAATTATCTCATTCCTGACAACTTGTGAATCATGAAGCATGAAGGAAATTGTCAAGAGTGACATAACACCACCTCAAAAGATAATGTAGGAAGAATTGCACTTCGGTTGCAAGATGAAGAATGCTTGAACTCCTCAAAACAAAACACGTGTTGAGCACCATGTTAAATTTTGAGTATAGCTTGACAGATCAAAACTTCGAGAGAAATCTTGAAGAACAATTGAAGAATGAAAGGAATCCTTGATCAGCCACCATGTAGAGCCTCCATGAAGAACTCCGGTAATAAAAGAATGATCAAAAGAAGTGAAGGATGAAAAGAATAAGATTGAAGCCTTGCAATGATTGGGTGGAGCTTCGCGATGATATAACCGAGAAAAAAAACTTGGAACTCCGGAAAGAAAGGATGAAGCATCTTGAACCGAGAATGTGATACGATGAACAACTCCGGAAAGAAAGAAGAATCACTTGTAATCAAGAATTTTTTATGAACCTCCGGAATAAGGAATTGAATTTACTCGATGAAACAAGAATAAGAATTACATTATTCCTATCATTCATCAATTTAAATTGATGACAAGCAACGGATTTGGCATACTACTTATTCTCGTTGAAACAGGATTGAAGAGAGATATTGCTCAACTTGGGAAGTCTTCAACGAACCACTGGTAGGATTTGGGAAGAACGAATGAATCGATATAGTAAACAAGGGAGAGGACTCTTGAACGAACCACCGTAAGAACTAAAAATGAAAGTAGGAAAGGCAGAATTCACCGGGAAGAATTGGAAAACGATGAAGATACTTGAGGGAATTTGATACAAGAGAACGAAGAGATCCCGAGCTGATTAGAGGATACTTGAATGATGCACCAGTATGATTTGGAGAATGCGAGCTGAAAGCTGGAAATGAAAAATTCTGAGATGATGGCTCCCGGGAATCAAACTAAAAACTCATGAATTGCTCTAGATGGGTGAAAAGAATTCTCACAATCGAAACAATTATGAGAGGATGGCATAAGGATAGAACCATAAATCTTTGGAAGAACGGGTAAGTATTTAAGAGAAACTCTTCTTCGGTCTTCAAAATCCGAGAATGACGACGAGAAATAGAAAGGTTGAACCAAAGATGAAAAGAAGTTGAAAGATCTTGGAGAAAGGCATTTGACTGATGATAACTCATTCTTATGTCAAATTTTGAGAGAATTTGAGAATAACTCCGGGAAAAATAAGAAGAGTTAGGTAAGATCCTGAGAAAAGACCCGTGGGTTAGGGCCCACTCAAAAGAAACACCTTCGAACGATTACTTGAAAGGGAGATTGCACCGATTGATTTAAATGGCTTGAATGAGATAACATCCTCAAAAGAACTTGAGTGAATTGAGAATAGAAACTTGAATCTTCTGAGATATCTTCAGCACTTCGGATATGAACAGAGAGAGATGAACGATTAAGAGGTGCACCGGCATGAGAAAAACATTTGAAACGAGGAAAAGATATGATCGACAAAGCTTGACTTGAATCCACCGGAGAAGAAAGAAAACGGAGAATGATGAACTTGAAGCTTCCTTAGTATCTTCCTGAGAATCACCGGATAAGAACATTGAGGAAAGAATGAAAAAACTTCACATCCATAAGATGGATACTTGATTCAGAAATCTGAGTCCTTGAAGAAAAAGGGTGGGAGGGCGGGAAAAACAAAGACAACTTGGGACGGATGAAGCAAACACCTCTGCAAAGAACTGAGAATTGATCTCGCGAATGTTGAAAATGATCGGATCCACTTGAAGAGAAACACGCTGGTTCAAAAGGATTGACATGACAATGTCGATTATCATGAAGGATTAGTATTCACATAGAAATATGAGAACACCATTTAGTAAAAGGTATGGATTCAACACTTGACTTCGAAGCAACTCAAATACCACAATCAAAACAAAAACAAAGGATTGGCTTGCAAAATAAGCCGGAACAAACATATGATAGATCCCATATCGTATCATGTGTCTGTTGGAAAGATATTCTAGGAGCTACTTGAATTCCCACCTATAAAACTCCCGAAACTTTCTGGTTATGCAATCAGGTGTTGGGGATACAGGGGAAGCATAATATCTCACCCAAACTAACAATCCCTACATCCAGCTATATCCATCCTTCAACACATAACCAAGAAACCTTCGGAAATCGTGTACCTCAAACTTCGAAAAGCATCCGTTATACGAGTTATGGCAATACTCCTGAACTCCCGCCCCAGTACTGGGTGGCGTCGAGGTTATCTCACCAACAACTACATAAAAGAGATTTTTGATGTCGGCGAACTCAGGTATTCCAGAACTGCAATGATAAAATTGTGATGACAACACCTCGGAGCTCAACTCCCTGGGACACTGCCACAACCCATAAATTTCAGGAGGCACCAAGAACAATGTTCTCATCACAAGACTATCGGAACCATTCCAAGATACCCGCGTGATCCTAATTTTTTGTGAAATTTCAGGAGAGAAAAGTCAAAACTACTACGTCGGGAGGCCTCACCAGAGTGACGAAGGGACTGAGGAGTAAAAAGAATCATACTCTTTGATATATATAATCCTAAGACTCAAAACATTTTGTTCTAGACTCAACAACGTCAGCGATTCAATCAAGCACGGTGCTCCTAAGTCGGGGATGGCTCTGATTACCAACTTGTAACACCCACAATGCGGCTATATCTCCCACGTGTCGGGGCACGACTTAGAGGCATAGCCGCATGGTAGGCCTGTCGCAAGAGGGGTAATCTTTACACATCCCATGTATTGAATAAGAAAGGGATAAGGAGTTGGCTTACAATCGCCACTTCACACAATACATAAATAATCCATACATCATCCAAAGTACAATCAAAGGTCCGACTACGGAACCAAAATAAAAGAAGACAACCCCGAATGCTAGATCCCCGATCGTCCCAACTGGGCTCCACTACTGATCAACAGGAAACGAAACAAAACAATGATCGAGATCTTCATCGAGCTCCCACTTGAGCTGGGTTGCGTCACCTGCACTGGTATCATCGGCACCTGCAACTGTTTGGAAGTATCTGTGAGTCACGAGGACTCAGCAATCTCACACCCGCGAGATCAAGAGTATTTAAGCTTATGGGTAGGATAGGGTAATGAGGTGGAGCTGCAGCAAGCACTAAGCAAATATGGTGGCTAACATACGCAAATAAGAGTGAGAAGAGAAGCAACGCAATGGTCGAGAAGTTAGAAGTGATCAAGAAGTGATCCTGAAACTACTTACGTTCAAGCATAACACAAGAACCGTGTTCACTTTCCGGACTCCGCCGAAAAGAGACCATCACGGCTACACACGCGGTTGATGCATTTTAATTAAGTTAAGTGTCAAGTTCTCTACAATCGGATATTAACAAATTCCCATCTGCCACATAACCGCGGGCATGGCTCTCGAAAGTTTATACCCTGTAGGGGTGTCCCAACTTAGCCCATCACAAGCTCTCACGGTCAACGAAGGATATTCCTTCTCCCGGGAAGACCCGACCAGTTTCGGAATCCCGGTTACAAGACATTTTGACAGTGGTAAAACAGGACCAGCAAAGTCGCCGAAATGTGCCGACAAATCCCGATAGGAGCTGCACATATCTCGTTCTCAGGGCACACCAGATTGTCCAAACTTCCGGTAGGCCAACCCAGAGTTGCCCATGGTGGCCACCGGTGGCTGACAGGTTGGACCAACACTCAGAGGAGCACTGGCTCGGGGGGTTTAAAATAAAGATGACCCTCTGAAGTGTGACTCCCAAGGGAAAAAGGCTTAGGCAGCAAATGTAAAACCAAAGTTGGGCCTTGTTGGAGGAGTTTTATTCAAAGTGAACTGTCAAGGGGTTCCCATAACACCCAACCGTGTAAGGAATGCAAAATCAAGGAACATAACACCGGTATGGTGAAAACTAGGGCGGCAAGAGTGGAACAAAACACCAGGCATAAGGCTGAGCCTTCCATCCTTTACCAAGTATATAGATGCATTAATTAAACAATAGACATAGTGATATCCCAACATATCCATGTTCCAACATGGAACAAACTTTAGCTTCACCTGCAACTAGCAACACTATAAGAGGGGCTGAGCAAAAGCAGTAACATAGCCAACCAACGGTTTGCTAGGAAGGTGGGTTAGAGGCTTAACATGGCAATATGGGAGGCATGATATAACAAGTGGTAGGTAGCGCTACATAGTGATAGAGCGAACAACTAGCAAGCAAAGACAGAAGTGATTTCAAGGGTGTGGTCATCTTGCCTGAGATCCCGCAAGGAAGAAGAACGAGTCCATGAAGAAGACAAACGTACGTAGTCGAACGAATCCTCACAACTCCGGAACGAAACCAAAGCTAACGAGAGAAGCAACCCGGAAAGAAGCAAGCAACATAGTAAACAACCATCACATAACATGGCATGATGCACAATCAAGTATGATGCATGTCCGGTTTAAAGAGGCATGGCATGGCAAAGTGCACAGACAAAACTACAAGTTAAGTGGAGCCCAATATGCAACGAGTTGCATATTGACGAAACACCACTTCAATTATTTAGTTCACTCCCGGTTATGTACCCAACAAAATTGAATGTTCTTAACATGGCAAGAGGTGAAAAATGAGTAAAATACACAGTTAAGCATTTTAAATGAGGCCGGGAATATCAAACAACAATTCTGGTATATCCTCATATGCGTTAGCAATTTTAATGCAAACAACAATTCAAACATTCTTAATGTTGTTATCATGATGCGGATGACATGTGCAAGTTTTATGCAATTCTATAAAAAAGTTGATATGAACATGATATGAAGCATTTGTCAACATGGCGGAAGGAAAAGGGGCCACGACAATGAATCCGAAAATGATGCCACGGCAACATAACAGTTCCGCTAACTCGATTGAGATGCCGATGAAAAAGATAGGGCATGAGGGAGTTGAGCAAGATGGTGGGGTGCTCCCGACTATCGGGTTCCCACGGGTTAGTGGCATGGAAACGAGTGACAAATCAAACACGGTGCAAACATAGGATGCATCTCATACAACACATGCATTCGGTCCACGGACGGTCGTCTCGGCGGTTATACCTTTGAAGCATGCAATCGGGAAGGTTCGGGTTCATAGAGGGAAGTAGTGGTACACGGGTCTTCGGCGACGGAAGTCGTACACGTTTCGAGGGGGAAGTAGAGGTTCTCGCAATCTCGGCGACGGTAGTGGTATATGTCATCGGTAGTTGAACTTGGCGATCCGGAGAGGGTACTTGCCAGATCCACAACACTGTAACCATTCATGGCAGAGAACTTGATGCTCCAGGGTCTTCCAAGAACGGTGTGGTACTTGACGAAGTGCACGTCGAAGGTAGTCAAACTTGAGGGTTTTTGTTCATGGGTCTTCAGGGTCAGCAGTCGTTCTAGGCGCCGGGTGTCCAGGTACTTGCTGTTCTTGGGATTCTGAAGAAGGCGGTAGAGGTACTTGACGCGTCACAATGTAGTCGAACTTGACGAAAAACGGGTCTTCTCGGGGACTTGATGCATACGAGTTCTTCGGGTTTGTAGTTGTACTTGGCATTCAGAGTCCGGGTCTTGCCGGTATTGATGGTCCGAAATGAAAAAAAATGCAAGGACCCCGGGTGGCAGCAGCAAGGAGGCGATGATAGTGGTCAGCGGCAGGAAGCAGGGAGCTCGAGCGTGAAGCGGGCGACTGCGCAGACAACGCAGGGACGAACGGGTGAGAGGTAAGGCAGAGCAGTAGGTCCTGGTGGCCGGCGTCGCCAGATCTCGCGGATGGGAGCTTGGTGCCTCGGGAGCTCGCAGGATCGAAGGTCATCGGCGTTGGAGTTGCTGTTGTGGTGGTGGTCGTGGCTCCGGCTGGACTTGGCGCGAGAGGAACCATGCAGACGAGGACTTGTCAGGGGAAAGGTCAATGTAGGAAGCAGAGGGTGAGCAAGGGAGTTGGCGTCGGTCGTCGACGGTGAAGGGGCATGGCTCCATGGGCGGCTCCAGCGACGCTGGAAGAAGGCAGCGGCGGCAGGTATCGCGGAAGGAGCAGGGGAGAGGTGGACGGGGACGAGGCAAGGGTGTCGTCCCTCTATGTGTGCGCGGGAGGCTGGTTCGAGCACCATCAGGAGGAGGGTGAGGGGGATTGAGCAGAGCGCTAGAGGGAGATGGGGATCGGGCAGAGGTCATCGAGCGCTGGCGCTGCGGGGATCGTGAGGAGGCGGGGTCGAGCGTGAAGCAGTCCTCTCCTGGCACCGCTGGAGGGAGGATCGACGGAGAGAAGCGGGGATCGCTAGCGTCAAGCAGCGGGGATGGCTGGGCCTTGGGGATGGTGCGGCTGGCCTAGGTGGGCCGTGGGGATGGGCCGACTTGGATGGGTTGAGGTCCTGCACTCTCTCTCTCTCTCTCTCTCCTAGACCCCTTTTTCCTGTTTTAGCAATTAAACAGAGGGTTTGGAAATATAGAGAGAGATGGAGAAGAATTGGAGAACGAGGCATATTTTCTTGGACTCACAAAAATATGCCTGGTCCGAGAAAATTAGAAGTGGCAAGATCGGAAGATATGAATTCAAACTCATTTGAATTTAATCAAATGGTTTGAACTAGGACTAGGGTTTTGAAGTGCCCAGAAATTTTGAGAATTTAGGTGGAGCTCGGGGAAGTGACGAAAGAATATACAGGAAAAGTTTGGGGACCAAAGTTGAAGCGGAAAAAGGCATGTGATTATTTGCAAGTGTGTCACGGTAATGCCACATCCATGGAATACTTTATAATAGCTCCCTAATATTGGGAGGATAAGTTATAAAGAGAAGTCACCATGTGAGTTCCCTCAATTTAAATAGATCAAAGATCTAGGCATTTTTTATTTAGTTGAGTTTTAAAAAAATGAAATGGCATGATGGCATGATGACAATGCACATGATGCAAAGCTGAAGGCAACAGACAAAACAATTCACCCGATGAAACTCGAAAAACATCGAAGGCATCTAGAGCGCCGGTCTTGGGGCGTTACACCCAAAGTGCATCATTAAGTTTCTTAGACCAATTCTTTCGGGACCTATTAACAGTTTTTTGTAATATCAATTTTATTTCTGACCACTAGACTGAGGATGATTGGGTGATGCAATTCTATGGTTAACATCATATTTAGCAAGAAATTTACGAAAAGCACCATGAATAAAGTGTGAACCACCATCAGTCAATAAATATCTAGGGACTCCAAACCTTGGGAAAATAACTTCTTTAAGCATTTTAATAGAGGTGTTATGATCGACATTACTAGTTGGAATAGCTTCTACCCACTTGTGACATAATCAACAACAACCAAAATATGTGTATACCCATTAGAGGAAGGAAAAGGTCCCATATAATCAAAGCCCCAAACATGAAATGGTTCAATAACAAGTGAATAATTCATAGGCATTTCCTGACGCCTACCAATATTACCAATTCTTTGACATTCATCACAAGATAATACAAACTTACGGGCATCTTTCAAAAGAGTAGGCCAATAAAAACCAGATTGTAATACCTTGTGTGCAGTTCTGTCTCCCGCATGGTGTCGTCCGTAAGCATCAGAATGACATTTCCGTAGGATTTGTTCCCATTCATGCTCAGGTATACAACGTCTAAGAATACCATCTAATCCTTTTTTATAAAGATGTGGGTCATCCCAAAAGTAATGTCTTAAGTCATAGAAGAATTTTTTTTCTTTTGTTGGTAAGTGAAACTAGGTGGTATAAATTTAGCAATGATATAATTAGCATAGTCAGCATACCAAGGAGTATTATGAGAAGCATTTATGATAGCTAGTTGTTCATCAGGGAAGCTATCATCAATAGGTAGTGGGCCATCATGAATATTTTCTAACCTTGACAAGTTATCCGCTACGGGGTTCTCAGCTCCTTTCCTACCATTAATATGCAAATCAAATTCTTGTAGCAAGGGACCCCACCTAATGAGTCTAGGGTTAGCATCTTTCTTTTCCATAAGATATTCTATAGCAGTATGATCAGTGTGCACAATTACTTTAGAATCAACAACGTAAGATCTGAATTTGTCACAAGCAAACACAACTGCTAAAAATTCTTTCTCAGTGGTAGCATAATTTCTTTGGGCACTGTCTAGAGTTTTGCTAGCATAATGGATAAAATTTAATTTCTTATCAACTATTTGTCCTAGAACAGCACCAACAGCATAAGCACTAGCACCATACATAATTTCAAAAGGCAAGTTCCAATCATGTGGTTGAACAATAGGTGCAAAAGTGAAGTCTTTCTTAAGTGTTTCAAGGGCTTCTAAACAATCATCATCAAAAACAAATGGAACATCCTTTTGTAAAAGATTAATAAGACGCCTAGAAATTTTATAGAAGTCTTTAACAAACCTCCTATAGAAACCCGCATGACCGAGAAACTATGAATGCCTTTAATATCTTTAGGACATGGCATTTTCTCAATTGCATCAACTTTAGCTTTATCCACCTCAATACCTTATTCAGAAATTTTATGTCCCAAGACAATGCCTTCATTAACCATAAAGTGGCACTTCTCCCAATTCAAGACCAGATTAGTTTGCTCACATCTCTGCAAAACTCGATCAAGGTTGCTTAAGCAATCATCAAAAGAAGTTCTGTAAACGGAAAAATCATCCATGAAAACCTCAACAATCTTTTCACAAAAATCAGAGAATATAGCAGTCATACATCTTTGAAAGATAGAAGGTGCATTACATAAACCAAAAGGCATACATCTATAAGTATAAGTTCCAAAAGGGCAAGCAAAAGTGGTTTTCTCTTGATGAGGTTATGATACAGGTATTTGAGAGAAACCAAAATATCCATCAAGGAAACAAAAGTGTGTGTGCTTAGACAACCTTTCGAACATTTGATCAATCAAAGGCAGAGGGTAATGATCTTTTCTAGTAGCTTTATTTAATTTTCTAAACTCAATTACCATTCTATAGCCAGTCACTATTCTTTGTGGAATAAGTTCATTTTTGTCATTGGGAACAACATTAGTACCTCCTTTCTTAGGGACACAATGAATAGGACTTACACATCTACTATTAGCTATAGGATAGATTATACCTGCTTCCAGAAGCTTTAGTATTTCATCTCTTACCACTTCTTTCATTTTAAGATCCAATCATCGTTGGTGATCACAATGGGTTTAGCATCGGAGAAGGTGGAAAGGCGCGTCGCGGCTGAGTCTATCCTCTGGCACCATCGGACAAACGCATTTAATGTGCTGCCGACGTGCCCCTCTTGCTTTATCGGGGACGGCAGGAAGCTCGTCCCAGCTGTCGCCGCCTTGCCTGGCTCCGACGCGCGTCCGAGCTAACGAGGCATTGTAGCGCCACGTTGGCTGGCTGTTGGGCTGGCGTGATGGCGGAGCCTTCACAAAGATCTGCATGCCACCACGCAGGTGCTTGCTGAGTCGGTGTGGAGGCCGCACGCTGCCACGCAGAAGCCTGCCCAACTGGTTGAGCTACCAGCTGCATGGTGTAACACCCGGAGACCGTTGCGCCAGGTGTCTTCCAGTTATTCGTTGTTGTTTGCCTTGTCATTCTCTTCCGTGTTGCACCTTGCCATGTCATCATCCGCATTACATCATCATGTTTTCAAAACTTTCATTCGTCCGGGTCTCCCAGTTCCTTTTGTTGTCTGTTCTGATCCCAGACATACTTGCACGCGCCCGCGGCATCTCCGAGATAGTATTTTATAAGTGGCCGGAAAATGTTCTCAGAATGGGTTGAAAGTTGGTGTGCGGTCTTATTTTAGTGTAGGTAGGCCGCCTGCCAAGTTTCATCGCGTTCGGAGTTCGTTTGATGCCCCAACGGATAACTATAGCGACAGTATAGTCGGTCAAATCGTCAGACGTTTTCGGTCTCCGAAAACTGCTGCCGGGCCCTCTCTCTCTCTCTCTCTCTTCTCCCCTCTTAGCCTCGCCACAGCCCACCTAGTCCATCCACCTACCCATCTTCACGTCCGAAGCCGTCCGATGCGATCGCACGGTCCAAAAACCCTCTCCGCACAGTGCATCGAACCCCTCGCGCGCGTCCGTGAGTTGTCCCGAACCCGACCCAGGGAATCGTCACCGTTGGGTCCGGATCATCCCCAAACATCTACAAAACATCTCCGTTTTCTTTTTTGGACTCCCTATCTATTTTTTTCCGGCCGTCTGATTACGATTGGAGGGATGGATTACCCCTAATCTAACCCACATGCTATATATATATATATATATATATATATATATATATATATATATATATATATATATATATATATATATAGGGTCGCGCTATTCGTCACCCTGGGCGATGAATAGTTATTCTTTATCCCCCTCTATTTTATCATTAATACACCGTAATTTTACGTTCCGTAAGTTTTGTCTTATTTTCGACGCAAAAAGGGACGGTAAGAAAATATATAATCGCCGTAAAAAATATTTTATGTTATGTAAAATTGCAAACGTAAAAACATAGTATAAAATACACATAAACTGCAAATTTTCTTGTCTTATGACCTATATTTTTATTTTCTTATGTCAAATTTTACGTAGTGAATCAATAGGAATGTAACTATTTGAATTCGAAACGTAATTTAATTATGAAATGATCGTAAGATTACCTCGGGTAAAGAATAACGTATTCTGCATTCTGGGTGATGAATAGTAACACTATATATATATATAGAGGTCCAAAAACCATAGTCTAGGCAGCCCCTTCCATCCAATCCCTCACCTGCTGCCGCCACTCTCAATCTTGGGATCCTCCCAGATCCACTCCTCCCCAATCCCGAAGCCGCCGCCACCCGCTCTTCCTTGTTGTTTGGGAGCTTGTCCCATCGCCTCCAGATCCTTTCTTCCTCGGGTTCTTCTCTCGATCCACCCAAACCGTAGCCCTCCACATCTCGATCTCTCCCCAGTCCCCACCAACCAGCGCCACCCCTGATCCCATCGTCCACCTCCTGCAGCCGTGAATGCCCGGGGGCCAACAGCCCGAGCACCAGCCGGCAACCGACGCTCCATCACTAGCGACCAGGACCGACCTCCCCTGCTCCTTTCTTCTTCCCTTACTTCTCCCGATTCGCCCTAAACTCTCCGTCTCTTTCGTCTTCACAGAAGGTCATCGTCGCCATGAACACTCGCAGGAGAGAGCCAGGGGCTCGATCCCCTGCTCATGCCTGAGCTTCTCCAACCTCTACGTCGTCCCGCTCCTCTGTATCGCCAGCCACGCGCTCCTCCCCTCGTGCAAAACCTCATCGCCGTCCGGCAGGTAACCGGACTAGGCCGCCCCTCTGCTCCCCTTCCTCCTTCCCGTTTCCTTCTCCTCCTTTCTCTCAGCTCCCTCTCCGTCTCTGTACCAGGTACAAACAGGAGAGCACCCAACCCCATGGACGACCTCGAGCTCTTCCCCGACGCCAGCATTCTCAACCACCTCGGGTCACCACCGGCAGCTTCGTCGCCGGAGACCCACCAGCGGGCCAGTAGCATCATGTCCCGCCATCTCTAGCCTCGTGCTGTTCAGGTCGTCGTCACCGCTTGTCTCCCCTGCTTCGCCCGCTTGAACCCGCTACTGCCCGTTTTACTCGATCGAGCAGAGCCACCGCTGGAGCTCCTCGTCGCTGGGAACCGCCTTCCCTAACCCTCGGACTGCCCGGGCCCGCAGCATCCACCGCCTGCCTCCTCTCCAGCATCGCGCCAAGTCCCACGTTGCCGGCGGCATTCCCGCCGTACATCGCCTGAACCTGTTACTGCGGCTGTTCTTTAGCAACGAGCAGCAGCTCGTTCTGCCAGCGCCTCGCTTTGATCTGGAATTGGCCCAGTGTCGTGCCTGTTGGCCGCCAGATCCACCGGATGGGCCACATCGCTGCAGGCCCAGCTCACCTCGCCCGGCCTACCCTCTCATTCGACTGGCCTGCTTCCCCTCCAGCTGGGCCGAAGCCCATGGTGAGGCCACTTCCAGTGCCCCCTCCTGTACACGGTTGGGCTAGCAGATTCGGCCCATATTGTTTTTTCCTGTTCTGCGTATTTCCTAATTTTCCAGAGACTGTTGTTTTGTAGAAAAGCCCCAAGAGTCCATGCTTTTAATAAATCACCAACCATGCATCTTTTGTAAAAACTTTATATATGAAAGATGCTTAGAATTTTGTGTAGATTCATATTGTGCAACTTTCATCTATGTTTAAAATGTTTAAAATGATGTTTGCATACATTTTCCCATATTGCCATGTAAAATGACTTAATTCATAACTATTCAACCATAGCTCCAAATTTAATAAACTTTATATGTAAATGGGGTAGAAAAATGCCTAATTTAACATGGTGGCTTTACTTTGCATGTTTAACAACTCTAAAATTTGGTTTAGGGCAGAACAGTACCGAATTCAAATATTGCATATGGGGACTTTCTGGAATTGTTGTTGTTGTTTCCGGCCTCATTTAAACTTGCTTAAATGTGTAGTTTACTTTTGCTTCACCTCTTGCCATGTTAATCAACATTTAATATTGTTGAGTACATAAACAGGAGATAACTAAATAAGTCGTGTGGTGTTTCGTCATTATGCAACTCGTTGCATATGGACCTCCACTTAATTTGTAGGTTTGCTTGTGCACTTTGCCATGCCATGCCATGGATCATTAAACTGGACATGCATCATACTTGTTGTGCATCATGCCATGATTATGTGATGGTTGTTTACTATGTTGTTTTGCTTCTTTCCATGCTACTTCTCGCGTTAGCTTTGGTTTCGTTCCGGAGTTGTGAGGATCCGTTCATCTACGTCTGTTTGTCTTCTTCATGGACTCGTTCTTCTTCCTTGCGGGATCTCAGGCAAGATGACCATACCCCCGAAATCACTTCTATCTTTGCTTGCTAGTTGCTCGCTCTATTGCTATGCCTATGCCATGATACCCACCACTTGATATATCATGCCTCCTATATTGCCATGTCAAACCTCTAACCCACCTTGTCCTAGCAAATCATTGTTTGGCTATGTTACTGCTTTGCTCAGCCCCTCTTATAGCGTTGCTAGTTGTAGGTGAAGATTGGAGTTTGTTCCTTGTTTGAACATGTTGATTGTTGGGATATCACAATATCTCTTATTTAAATTAATGCATCTATATACTTGGTAAACGGTGGAAGGCTCGGCCTTATGCCTGGTGTTTTGTTCCACTCTTGCCGCCCTAGTTTCCATCATTCCATTATTATGTTCCTTGATTTTGCGTTCCTTACGCGGTTGGGTTATAATGGGAACCCCTTGACAGTTCGCCTTGAATAAAAATCCTCCAGCAAGGCCCAACCTTAGTTTTACCATTTGCCACCTAGCCTTTTTCCATTGGGTTCTGCAGACTCAAGGGTCATCTTTATTTTAACCCCCCCGGGCCAGTGCTTCTCTAAGTGTTGGTCCAACCTGAGCGATGTCCGGCGCCCCTGGGCAACCAGGGTCTATGCCAACCCGACGTCTGGCTCATCCGGTGTGCCCTGAGAACGAGATATGTGCAGCTCCTATCGGGATTTGTCGGCACATCCGGGTGGCTTTGCTGGTCTTCTTTTACCATTGTTTAAATGTCTTATAACCGAGATTCCGAGTCTGATCGGGTCTTCCTGGAAGAAGGAATATCCTTCGTTGGCCGTGAGAGCTTGTGATGGGCTAAGTTGGGACACCCCTACAGGGTTTTGAACTTTCAAAAGCCGTGCCCGCGGTTATGGGCAGATGGGAATTTGTTAATGTCCGGTTGTAGAGAACTTGATACTTAACTTAATAAAAATGCATCAACCGCGTGTGTACCCGTGATGGTCTCCTCTCGGTGGGGTCCGGGAAGTGAACACGGTCTCGAATTATGCTTGAACGTAAGTAGTTCTAGGATCACTTCTTGATCATAGATTCTCGAGCGTGCTTTGCCTTCTCTTCTCGCTCTCATTTGCGTATGTTAGCCACCATATATGCTAGTGCTTGCTGTAGCTCCACCTCACTTACCTTTTACCTACCCATAAGCTTAAATAGTCTTGATCGCGAGGGTGTGAGATTGCTGAGTCCCCGTGGCTCACAGATTACTTCCAAAACCAGTTGCAGGTGCCGTTGTTACCAGTGCAGATGATGCAACCGAGCTCAAGGCGGAGCTTGATGAAGATCATGTCTGTTGTGTAGTTTCATTTCCAGTTGACCAGTAGTGGAGCCCAGTCGGGGTGATTGGGGATCTAGCATTAGGGGTGTTCTTCTTTTATTTTGGTTCCGTAGTCGGTTGATTGTATCTGGATGATGTAATGTTATATGTATTGTGTGAAGTGGCGATTGTAAGCCAACTCTGTACCTCTTTCTTATTCAGTACATGGGATGTGTAAATATTACCCCTCTTGCGACATGCCTACAATGCGGTTATGCCTCTAAGTTGTGCTCCGACATGTGGGAGATATAGCCGCATCGTGGGTGTTACAAGTTGGTATCAGAGCCTTCCCCGACTTAGGAGCCCCCTGCTTGATCGAATCGCTGGTGTTGTTGAGTCTAGAAAAATGTTTCTAGTCTTATAGGATTATATATATCGGAGAGTAGGATTCCTTTTACTCCTCAGTTCCTTCGTCGCTCTGGTGAGGCATCCTGACGTACAGTTTTGACTCTTCTCTTCTCAAATTTCACTAAAAAAAATTAGGATCACGCGGGTATCTTGGAATCGTTCCGATGGTTTTGTGACAAGAACATTGTTCTTGGTGCCTCCTGACATTTAGGGGTTGTGGCAGTGTCCCGGGGAGTTGAGCTCTGAGGTGTTGTCGTCACAATTTTATCGTTGCAGTTCTGGAATACCTGACTTTCGCCGACATTGAAAATCTCTTTTATGTAGTTGTTGGTGAGATAACCTGGACGCCACCCAGTACTGGGGCGGGAGTTCGGGAGTATTGCCATAACTCATATAACGGATGCTTTTCGAAGGTTGAGGTAAATGATTTTCGAAGGTTTCTTGGTTATGTGTTGAAGGATGGATACAACTGGATGTAGGAATTGTTAGTTTGGGTGAGATATTATGCTTCCCCTGTATTCCCAACACCTGATTGCATAATTAGAAAATTTCGGGAGTTTATAAGTGGGAATTCAAGTAGCTCTTAGGATGTCTTTACGACAGATGCATGATATGAGATTGGGGTTCGACGTCTAGTGGTCTGCCTATCCACGGTTGGTTTTACAGTGGTCTCGTTGTGTCTTAAAGAGTCCTTGGCTATGCTGACTCGGGGACACTTCGTATGTCATGTGCACTGCCTTGTACATGATGGTGCTGTACGATCGAGCCCGTGTGGGCCCCACCACAAAAACTTCGGATGAAATCTCTATCATATGTTTGTTCCGGCTTATTCTGCAAGCCAATCCTTTGTTTTGTTTTGAGTTGTGGTATTCGAGTTGCTTCGAAGTCAAATGTTGATTCCATACCTTTCCTAAGTGGTGTTCTCATATTTCTATGTGAATACTAATCCTTTAAGATGATCGAGATTGTCATGTCAATCCTTTTCAACCGGTGTGTCTCGCTTCAAGTGGATCCGATCATTTTCAACTCTTGATTCTACTCTTAACAAAAACAGAGACAATAAAATAGGAGAAAGGAAAAGAGAGAAGAGAAGGTTAGAGGAAGAATTTGGGCACGGGGATAATTTTCACGGACTCAGAAAAATGAGCACGGTCCGGGAAAATAGAAAAAGGTCAAGTTTGAAAGATTAAATTCAAATTCCTTTGAATTTAATTCAAAAGGTTTGAACTAGGATAGGTTTTTCAAACTTGAAGAGAAAACACACCGGTTAAAAGAAATTGAAATGACAAACTCGATGATCGAGAAGGATTAGTATTCACATAGGAATATGAGAACACCACTTGGAAAAGGTATGGAATCAACATTTGACTTCGAAGCAACTTGAATACCACAACTCAAAACAAAACAAGGATTGGCTTGCGGAATAAGCCAGAACAAACATATGATAGATATTTCGTCCGAAGTTTTCGTGGTGGGGCCTACACGGGCTCGATCGTACAGCACCATCATGTACAAGGCAGTGCACATGACATACGAAGCGTCCCCGAGTCGGCATAGCCAAGGACTCTTTAAGACACAACGAGACCACTGCAAAACCGACCGTGAATAGGCGGACCACTAGACGTCGAACCCCAATTTCATATCATACATCTGTTGGAAAGATATCCTAAGAGCTACTAGAATTCCCACTTATGAAACTCCCGAAATTTTCCCGGTTATGCAATCAGGTGTTGGGGATACAGGGGAAGCATAAAATCTCATCCAAAACTAGCAAATCCTACATCCAGCTGTATCCATCCTTCAACACATAACCAAGAAACCTTCGGAAATCATCTACCTCAACCTTCGAAAAGCATCCTTTATACGAGTTGTGGCGATACTCTCGAACTCCCGCCCCAGTACTGGGTGGCGTCGAGGTTATCTCACCAACGAACTGCATAAAAGAGATTTTCGATGTCGGCGTACTAAACTCAGGTATTCCAGAACTGCAACGATAAAATTATGATGACAACACCTCAGAGCTCAACTCCCCGGGACACTTCCACAAAACCCCTGACAGGAGGCACCAAGACAATGTTCTCGTCACAAAACCATCGGAACGATTCCAAGATACCCGCGTGATCCTAAATTTTTTTAGTGAAATTTGAGAAGAGAAGAGTCAAAACTCTATGTCAGGATGCCTTACCAGAGTGATGAGGAGACTAGAGAGTAAAAAGAATTCCTAAACTCTCCGATATATAATTCCTAAATGACTCAAAACATTTTTCTAGACACAACTCGGCCGCTAAAAACGATCAAGCAAAGGGGCTCCTAAGGCTGGGGAAGGCTCTGATACCAACTTGTAACGCCCTCGATGCGGCTATATCTCCCACGTGTCGAAGCACGACTTAGAGGCATAACCGCATTGAAAGCAATGTCGCAAGTGAGGTAATCTTCACACAACCCATGTAATAAAATAGGGGAAGAAGTTACATAGTTGGCTTACAATCGCCACTTCACACAATTACATGAATAAAACATTACATCATCCAAATACAATCAAGGTCCGACTACGGAACGAAAATAAAAGAAGAACCCCAAATGCGACAAGGTCCCCGATCGACCCCAACTGGGCTCCACTATGGATCAACTAGAACGAAACACCACAAAGGACAAGATCTTCATCGAGCTCCTCCTAAGCTTGGTTGCGTCAACTGCATGGTCTCATCGGCACCTGCAAGCTGGTTTTGGAAGTATCTGTGAGCCACGGGGACTCAGCAATCTCGTACCCTCGCGATCAAGACTATTTAAGCTTATGGGTAAGGTAAAAGGTATGAGGTGGAGCTGCAGCAAGCGACTAGCATATATGGTGGCTAACATACGCAAATGAGAGCGAGAAGAGAAGGCAAAGCACGGTCGAGAAACTATGATCAAGAAGTGATCCTAGAACAACCTACGTCAAGCATAACTCCAACACCGTGTTCACTTCCCGGACACCGCCGGAAAGAGACCATCACGGTAGCACACGCGGTTGATGTATTTTAATTAAGGTCAACTTTAGGTTTTCTACAACCGGACATTAACAAATTCCCATCTGCCCATAACCGCGGGCACGACTTTCGAAAGTTCAAATCCCTGCAGGGGTGTCCCAACTTAGCCCATGACAAGCTCTCACGGTCAACGAAGGAATAGACCTTCTAGCGGGAAGACCCGATCAGACTCGGAATCCCGGTTACAAGACATTTCGACAATGGTAAAACAAGACCAGCAAAGCCACCCAGATGTGCCGACAAATCCCGATAGGAGCTGCACATATCTCGTTCTCAGGGCACACTGGATGAGCAAGACGTCGGGTAAGCCAGCCCAGAGTTGCCCCTGGTAGCCTCGGACATCGCTTAGTTGGACCAACACTTAGAGAAGCACTGGCCCGGGGGGTTAAAATAAGATGACCCTTGAGCCGGCCGACTCAAGGGAAAGAAAAGGCTAGGTGGCAAATGGTAAAACCAATGTTGGGCCTTGCTGGAGGAGTTTTATTCAAGGCGAATTGTCAAGGGGTTCCCATTATAACCCAACCGCGTAAGGAACGCAAAATCCGGGAACATAACACCGATATGGCGGAAACTAGGGCGGCAAGAGTGGAACAAAACACCAGGCATAAGGCCGAGCCTTCCACCCTTTACCAAGTATATAGATGCATTAATAAAATAAGATATATTGTGATATCCCAACAAGTAAACATGTTCCAACCAGGAACAACATCTCCATGTTCCAACAAGGAACAAAACTTCAATCTTCACCTGCAACTAACAACGCTATAAGAGGGACTGAGCAAAGCGGTAACATAGCCAATCAACAGTTTGCTAGGACAAGGTGGGTTAGAGGCTTGGTGCAACAATATGGGAGGCATGATAAGCAAGTGGTAGGTATCGTAGCATAGGCATAGCAAAAGAGCGAGCAACTAAGCAAGCAAAGATAGAAGTGATTTCGAGGGTATGGTCATCTTGCCTGAGATCCTGCAAGGAAGAAGAACGAGTCCATGAAGCAGACAAACGGACGTAGTCGAACGGTTCCTCACAAACAAGACGTTACCGGAAACAACCTGAAGAAGCACACCGGAAAGAAGCAAACACCATAGTAAACAACCAACACAGAATCATGGCATGATGCACAAACAAGTATGATGCATGTTCGGATTAAAGCGGCATGGCATGGCAAAGTGCACAAGCAATCCTACAAATTAAGTGGAGCTCAATATGCAACTCCTTTGCATATTGACCGAACACCACATCAATTATTTAGTTCACTCTCGGTTAGGTACCCAACAATATTAAATGTTGTTTAAACATGGCAAGAGGTGAAGCATAACAAAACTATATCATCTAAACAATTTAAATGGGGCCGGATATAATAAACAACAAAATCGGTAAACCCCAAATGCAATTATCAATTTGGTGCAACAACAATTTTAACCAATCTTGAAGTTGTTATCATGATGCGGATGACATGTGCAAGTTTAAGCAATTTTTAATAAAAGTTGACAAGAGCATTATGAAGCATTTGTCACCGTGGTGCCAAGGAAAAGGGGTGCCACGGCGACGAATACGAAAATGATGCCACGGCAACATATCGGTTATCAGGTAGTCCACGGGGATACCGGTGCAAAAGGAAAAGTGACGGGAGCGTGCAAGAGATGGTGGGATGATCCCGGATTCCAGGTGTCCCATGGGTTAGTGGCATGGAAAACGAGTGACAATACGGACACGGTGCAGACAAAGGGTGCATCTCATCCAACATGCATTCATGCGTTCACGGGCGTCGACTCAGGGTTATACCTTCGAAGCGTGCAAAAGGGACGGTTCTCGTTCGGTGCAAAGTAAAGGAAGTAGACGTTCTCGGGATGTTCGTCGTGGAGGTAGTCGTACACGGCGACGGTAGTTGTACACGGGTTTTCAGCCACGGAAGTAGTCGTACAATGTTTTCCTAGAGGTACTTGACGAATCCAAGTAACTTGGGGTCGGCGGTGGTCGTTCACGTATCGTCGTGGTACTTGGCGATTTTGGAGACGGCGGAAGACGAACTTGGCGGTCCTCATTGACCTAGTACTTGGTGTTATTTCCGGTTTGGTGATTGTTTTAGGCGTTGGGTGTCGAGGTACTCCACTGCCGGTGCACAGAGGCAAAACTTGTGGCGCTGCACCTAAATAGATGCCACAAGGGAAAGATGCCGGGTCGAGACAGAAGACCGGCGATGCGGTTGCGGGCACCGGGAGGCATGGCTCCAACGGGCAGGGCCGGAGACGAGGCAACTGTCAAGGAGGAGTTGGGCATAGCAGCACCAAGGCAGCAGCGGAGCTCTAAGCTCGGTTCCATGGCGGCAGCTGCAGGCGAAAAGGACCCACACCGACGTGGTCAACGCGGGCTCGCGTGGCCTCCTGCGGGACCTGGCAAACAACACAGAAGCAGGGCAGCGACCATGCTGCCCCTGTGGTGGAGGTCAACACCAATGGGGACGGGGCACCGGAGTTGGGTCTGGCCATGACCTCGCCGGACCTTGGGGCGAACAACGGAGGTGGAGGACTTGGAGCCCCGAACGTCGGTGCAACTGGAGCACGGGGAGGCGAAGCATGCGGGAGCAGAGGCGAGGTAGAGGCGCCGGGCTCCGGTGACAGGATGGACGATGGCGACGGGGACAGCACGGGACGCCGGACCGAAGAGCGGGCGTCGCTCGGCGGCAGGGCCGGCGCTGGACGTGGCTGCCGGGGGGGGATCGGGCGCGAGCGAGAGGGTGTGGCGGCGGCAGAAGACTAGCGAGAGGAGGAGAGGGATCGAGGGAGGAGTGGCTGCGGCCAGCGAGCGAGAAGAGGAGCACGCGCGAGGGAGATGGGGATCGGCTGCGGGTCTCTCTAGCGGCGCGAGGGAAGAGGAGACCGTGAGGAGAGGGAGGTTGGTTCGTTGGGCCTAGGGTTAGGAAGTAGGTTTAGGTGGGCTCCGGGGAAGGATGGGCCGGCCTGGGCTAGGTTAGATGCAGCTGGGCCCAAATGGCCTGCTGGGCTCCCTTCTCTCCCTCTCTTGATTCACCTCTTAACAAAAATAGAGACAATAAAATAGGAGAAAGTAAAAGAGAGAAGAGAAGGTTAGAGGAAGAATTTGGGCACGGGGATAATTTTCACGGACTCAGAAAAATGAGCAGGGTCAGGGAAAATAGAAAAAGGTCAAGTTTGAAAGATTAAATTCAAATTCCTTTGAATTTAATTCAAAAGGTTTGAACTAGGATAGGTTTTTTGAAGTGCCCAAAAATGTTGAGAAATTAGGTGGAGCTCCGGAAAATGATGAAAGGACATGTGGCAAAGTTAGAGGCCAAGAGTTGAAATAATAAAAGGCATTGGGATTTTTGCAAGTGTGTTAAGGTAATTCCACATAATTGGAATAATTACTATAGCTCTCTAAATATCGAGAGGATAAGTTGTAAAGAGAATCACCATGTGAATTCCCTCGGTTTAAATGGATCGACGATCCATACGGTTTATTTAGTTGAGTTAAGAAAAGAAATGACATGATGTAATGCACATGATGCAAAGATGAAATGCAGCGGACCCAACAAAACACACGACGAAACCTGGAAACCCTGGAAGGCAACTGAAGCTCCGGTCTTGGGGCGTTACATGGTGTTATGTCATTGTAGATATTTTCCCTTCGTGTTTCATGATTCACAGGTTTTCAAGAGTGGCATATCTAAATCCATCATTTTCTCTTTGCTTAAGACATCTTTTCAACCAATCAACCTCTTCATTGGATTTATCTTGGGTTATATTTCACCTAAAGCTTTCCCTAAGGATTTTGCTATTTATGGTGCTTATAAATGACCCTAGTTCTTCATTTATCCTCCCGGTGAACTAAGTTTCTCGTCTTCTTGTTGATATCAATCCAATCTATTGTTTCCGTTAGTGGCAGAATTTCACCTCATAGTTTTGAGATGTTTTTCCATAAGCCCACTACAACCTTATTCTTTTGTTGTTTAATTTTCAACAACTCCATTCAATCCTTCTTTCTAAGGACGCTTTCAAATTCATTCGACGTAGAAGATGTTGTTTTCTTCTTTGTTACTTTCAGTCCGTTCTATCTTTTGTTCTGAAGGCATTGTGATGTTGTTCTCTTCAACCCATCATCTTGTTTGTCAAGATCTTGTTCAATTCCTTCCATTTACAGTCAAAGTGATGTCCAAATTATATCGGTCTGATTCCTTCTCTATCTTGTTTTAACCGGAGTGTTGTGTCTATCATTCCTTTTCTAACCGGAGTCTCATCCAAGTGCTTTCATATTGCAAAGCTCATATCCTTTACCTTCCATTTCCAACCGAAGTGTTGTCGTAATTGATCTTTATCATTCCTTGTACATCTCGTGTCAACCGAGGTGCTTGCATGTACTTCTTGTCCATTGCAACCCTTTGCTCATGTCTTCCAACCTACAGGGTTCTCATGATGTTCATTGTTCCTCTTTTCTAACGGAGTGTTTTCGACTTTGTTCATCTTCATTGTATTCTTTCTTTTAAATTGTTTAACCTCTCAAGGTTCATTGGTTTCACTCTTTTGTCAAGAAGCAACTTCATTTTACCTCTTCTTTTCCTCTCCCGCTTCTCTCCGGTGCCATCCTAGATCTCGGGATGAGATCCTCTCGTAGTGGTGGAGTGTTGTAACGCCCCGAGACCATTGTGCCAGGTGTCTTCCAGTTATTCGTTGTTGTTTGCCTTGTCATTCGCTTGCGTGTTGCATCTTGCCATGTCATCATCCGCATTGCATCATCATGTTTTCAAAACTTGCATTTGTCCGGGTCTCCCAGTTCCTTTCGTTGTCCGTTCTGATCCCAGATACACTTGCACGCGCCCGCGGCATCTTCGAGGTAATATTTTATAAGTTGCTGGAAAATGTTCTCGGAATGGGTTGAAAGTTGGCGTGCGGTCTTATTTTAGTGTAGGTAGGCCGCCTGCCAAGTTTCATCGCGTTCGGAGTTTGTTTGATGCCCCAACGGATAAGTATAGCGACAATATAGTCGGTCAAATCGTCGGACGTTTTCGGTCTCCGAAAACTACTGCCGGGCCCTCTCTCTCTCTTCTCTCCTCTCAGCCTCGCCACAGCCCACCTAGTCCATCCACCTACCCATCTTCGCGTCCGGAGCCGTCCGATGCGATCGCATGATCCAAAAACCCTCTCTGCACAGTGCATCGAACCCCTCACGCGCGTCCGGGAGTTGTCTCGAACCCGACCCGGGGAGTCGTCACCGTTGGGTCCGGATCATCCCCAAACGTCTACAAAACATCTCCGTTTTCTTGTTTGGACTCCCTATCTATTTTTTTCCGGCCGTCTGATTACGATTGGAGGGATGGATTACCCCTAATCTAACCCACATGCTATATATATATATATATATATATATATATATATATATATATATATATATATATATATATATTGGTCGAAAAACCCTAGTCTAGGCAGCCCCTTCCATCCAATCCCTCACCTGCCGCCGCCACTCTCAATCTTGGGATCCTCCCAGATCCACTCCTCCCCAATCCTGAAGCCACCGCCACCCGCTGTTCCTTGTTGTTCGGGAGCTTGTCCCATCGCCGCCAGATCCTTTCTTCCTCGGGTTCTTCTCTCGATCCACCCAAACCATAGCTCTCCACCTCTCAATCTCTCCCCAGTCCCCAATAACCAGCGCCACCCCTGATCCCATCGTCCACCTCCTGCAGCCGTGAACGCCCGAGGGCCCAACATCCCGAGCACCGTCCGGCAACCGAAGCTCCATCACTGGCGACCAGGACCGACCTTCCCTGCTCCTTTTTTCTTCCCTTCCTTCTCCCTTTTCGCCATAAACTCTCCGTCTCTTTCGTCTTCACAGAAGGTCATCGTCGCCATGAACACTCACAGGAGAGAACCAGGGGCTTGATACCCTGCTCATGCCCGAGCTTCTCCAACCTCTGCGTTGTCCTGCTCCTCTGCATCGCCAGCCACGCGCTCCTTCCCTCGCGCATAACCTCGTCGCCGTCCGGCAGGTAACTGGACCAGGCCGCCCCTCTGCTCCCCTTCCTCCTTCCCGTTTCCTTCTCCTCCTCTCTCTCAACTCCCTCTCCGTCTTTGTGCCAGGTACGAACAAGAGAGCACCCAACCCCATGGATGACCTCGAGCTCTTCCCCGACGCCAGCCTTCTCAACCACCTCGGGTCACCACCGGCAGCTTCGTCGCTAGAGACCCACCAGCAGGTCACCAGCGTCGTGTTCCGCCATCTCTAGCCTCGTGACGTTCAGGTCGTCGTCGCTGCTTGTCTCCCCTGCTTCGCCCGCTTGAACTCGCCACTGCCCGTTTTGCTTGTCGAGCAAAGCCACCGCCGGAGCTCCTCGTCGCTGGGAACCGCCTTCCCCAACCCTCGGACTGCCCGGGCCCGCAGCATACACCGCGTGCCTCCTCTCCAGCGTTGCGCCAAGTCCCACGTCGTCGGCGGCGTTCCCGCCGTACATCGCCTGAACCTGTTAGTGCGGCTATTCTTCAGAGCCTGTTGTTTTGTAGAAAAGCCCCTAGAGTCCATGCTTTTAATAAATCACCAACAATGCATCTTTTGTAAAAACTTTATATATGAAAGATGCTTAGAATTTTGTGTAGATTCATATTGTGCAACTTTCATCTATGTTTAAAATGTTTAAAATGATGTTTGCATACATTTTCCCATATTGCCATGTAAAATGACTTAATTCATAACTATTCAACTGTAGCTCCAAATTTAATAAACTTTATATGTAAATGGGGTAGAAAAATGCCTAGTTTAACATGGTGCCTTTACTTTGCATGTTTAACAACTCTAAAATTTGGTTTAGGGCAGAATAGTACCAAATTCAAATATTGCATATGGGGACTTTCCGGGATTGTTGTTGTTGTTTCCGGCCTCATTTAAACTTGCTTAAATGTGTAGTTTACTTTTGCTTCACCTCTTGCCATGTTAATCAACATTTAATATTGTTGAGTACATAAACCGGAGATAACTAAATAAGTCATGTGGTGTTTCGTCATTATGCAACTCGTTGCATATGGACCTCCACTTAATTTGTAGGTTTTCTTGTGCACTTTGCCATGCCATGCCATGTATCATTAAACCGGACACGCATCATACTTGTTGTGCATCATGCCATGATTATGTCATGGTTGTTTACTATGTTGTTTTGCTTCTTTCCATGTTACTTCTCGCGTTAGCTTCGGTTTTGTTCCGGAGTTGTGAGGATCCATTCATCTACGTCTGTTTGTCTTCTTCATGGACTCGTTTTTCTTCCATGCGGGATCTCAGGCAAGATGACCATACCCCCGAAATCACTTCTATCTTTGCTTGCTAGTTGCTCGCTCTACTACTATGCCTATGCCACGATACCTACCACTTGATATATCATGCCTCCTATATTGCCATGTCAAACCTCTAACCCACCTTGTCCTAGCAAATCGTTGTTTGGCTATGTTACCGCTTTGCTCAGCCCCTCTTATAGCGTTGCTAGTTCTAGGTGAAGATTGGAGTTTGTTCCTTGTTGGAACATGTTGATTGTTGGGATATCACAATATCTCTTATTTAAATTAATGCATCTATATACTTGGTAAACGGTGGAAGGCTCGGCCTTATGCCTGGTTTTTGTTCCACTCTTGCCGCCCTAGTTTCCATCATTCCATTATTATTTTCCTTGATTTTGCGTTCCTTACGCGGTTGGGTTATAATGGGAACCCCTTGACAGTTCGCCTTGAATAAAAATCCTCCAGCAAGGCCCAACCTTAGTTTTACCATTTGCCACCTAGCCTTTTTCCATTGGGTTCTGCAGACTCAAGGGTCATCTTTATTTTAACCCCCCCGGGCTAGTGCTTCTCTAAGTGTTGGTCCAACCTAAGCGATGTCCGGCGCCCCCTGGGCAACCAGGGTCTATGCCAACCCGACGTCTGGCTCATCCGGTGTGCCCTGAGAACGAGATATGTGCAGCTCCTATCGGGATTTGTCGGCACATCCGGGTGGCTTTGCTGGTCTTGTTTTACCATTGTTGAAATGTCTTGTAACCGAGATTCCGAGTCTGATCGGGTCTTCCTGGAAGAAGGAATATCCTTCGTTGACCATGAGAGCTTGTGATGGGCTAAGTTGGGACACCCCTGCAGGGTGTTGAACTTTCAAAAGCCGTGCCTGCGGTTATGGGCAGATGGGAATTTGTTAATGTCCGGCTGTAGAGAACTTGATACTTAACTTAATTAAAATGCATCAACCGCGTGTGTACCCGTTATGGTCTCTTCTCGGCGGGGTCTGGGAAGTGAACATGGTCTCGAGTTATGCTTGAACGTAAGTAGTTCTAGGATCACTTCTTGATCATAGATTCTCGAGCGTGCTTTTCCTTCTCTTCTCGCTCTCATTTGCGTATGTTAGCCACCATATATGCTAGTGCTTGATGTAGCTCCACCTCACTTACCTTTTACCTACCCATAAGCTTAAATAGTCTTGATCGCGAGGGTGTGAGATTGTTGAGTCCCCGTGACTCACAGATTACTTCCAAAACCAGTTGCAGGTGCCGTTGTTACTAGTGCAGATGACGCAACCGAGCTCAAGGATGAGCTTGATGAAGATCGTGTCTGTTGTGTAGTTTCATTTCCAGTTGATCAGTAGTGGAGCCCAGTCGGGGTGATTGGGGACCTAGCATTAGGGGTGTTCTTCTTTTATTTTGGTTCCGTAGTCGGTTGATTGTATCTGGATGATGTAATGTTATATTCATGTATTGTGTGAAGTGGCGATTGTAAGCTAACTCTGTACCTCTTTCTTATTCAGTACATGGGATGTGTAAAGATTACCCCTCTTGTGACCTGCCTACAATGCGGTTATGCCTCTAAGTTGTGCTCCGACACGTGGGAGATATAGCCGCATCGTGGGTGTTACAAGTTGGTATCAGAGCCTTCCCCGACTTAGGAGCCCCTGCTTGATCGAATCGCTGGTGTTGTTGAGTCTAGGAAAATGTTTCTAGTCTTATAGGATTATATATATCGGAGAGTAGGATTCTTTTTACTCCTCAGTTCCTTCGTCGCTCTGGTGAGGCATCCTGACGTAGAGTTTTGACTCTTCTCTTCTCAAGTTTCACTAAAAAAATTTAGGATCACGCGGGTATCTTGGAATCATTCCGATGGTTTTGTGACGAGAACATTGTTCTTGGTGCCTCCTGACATTTAGGGTTGTGGCAGTGTCCCGAGGAGTTGAGCTCCGAGGTGTTGTCGTCACAATTTTATCGTTGCAGTTCTGGAATACCTGAGTTTCACCGACATCGAAAATCTCTTTTATGCAGTTGTTGGTGAGATAACCTGGACGCCACCCAGTACTGGGGCGGGAGTTCGGGAGTATTGCCATAACTCATATAACAGATGCTTTTCGAAGGTTGAGGTAAATGATCTCCGAAGGTTTCTTGGTTATGTGTTGAAGGATGGATACAGCTGGATGTAGGAATTGTTAGTTTGGGTGAGATATTATGCTTCCCCTGTATCCCCAACACTTGATTGCATAATCAGAAAATTTTGGGATTTTATAAGTGGGAATTCAAGTAGCTCTTAGGATGTCTTTACGACAGATGCATGATATGAGATTGGGGTTCGACGTCTAGTGGTCCGCCTATCCACGGTTGGTTTTACAGTGGTCTCGTTGTGTCTTAAAGAGTCCTCGGCTATGCTGACTCGAGGACACTTCGTATGTCATGTGCACTGCCTTGTACATGATGGTGCTGTACGATCGAGCCCGTGTGGGCCCCACCACAAAAACTTCGGATGAAATCTCTATCATATGTTTGTTCCGGCTTATTCTGCAAGCCAATCCTTTGTTTTGTTTTGAGTTGTGGTATTCGAGTTGCTTCGAAGTCAAATGTTGATTCCATACCTTTCCTAAGTGGTGTTCTCATATTTCTATGTGAATACTAATCCTTTATGATGATCGAGATTGTCATGTCAATCCTTTTCAACCGGTGTGTCTCGCTTCAAGTGGATCCGATCATTTTCAACATCCGCAAGTTGCTTTTTCAATGGTGTTTGTTTCATTCGCCCCAAGTTGCCTTTGTTTTCCCGCCCACCCACCCTTGTTTCTTCAAGGAAGCCTCTCCATTCAGTTCCGTTAATTTTCTTATTCGGCGATTCTCATGAAGATACTAATGGAGCCTCTCATTCATCATTCTCCATTCTTTTCCTTCTCCGGTGGATTAAATTCAAGCTTTGGTATTGAGCATAGTCCTTTCATTTTGCCCAATGCTCTTCTTATGCCGGTGCACCTCTTAATCATTCCCCGCTTGTTATTCATTTGTTCCGGAGTGCTGAAGATATCTCAGAAGATTCGTGTTTCCACTCTGCATTTGTTCAAGCTCTTTTGAGGATGTTATCTCATTCAAGCCATTTAATTCAACCGGTGCAAGCTCTCTTTTCAAGCAATCGTTCAAGGTGTTTCTTTTGAGTGGGCCCTAACCCACAGGTCTTTTCCCAGGATCTTACCTGACTCTTCTATTTTTCCGGAGCTATCCTCAAATCTTTCATAGTTTGACGTAAGAATGAATTGTCATCAGTCAAATGTCCTTCTCCAAGATCTTTCAAATTCTTTCATCGTTGGTTCAACCTTTCTAATTTTCATTCCGGAGTGCCTCAACAAATCATGGTGGGGTTTCTCATCGTCATTCTTTGCATTTGAAAACCGAAGAAGTGTTTCCTCTAAATCTTGTGCTTTCTCTCGAAGATTCTCAGTTCAAGCTTGATGCCATCCTCTCATAATTGTTTTCGATTGTGAGAATTCTTTTCACCCATCCAGAGCAATTCAGGAGTCTTTTCAGTTTGATTCTCCGGAGCCCATCATCTCAGAACTATTCATTCCAGTTTTCAGCTCTCGTTCTCCAAATCATACCGGTGCATCATTCAAATATCCTCTAATCAGCTCGTGATATATTCGTTCTCATGTATCTAAATTCCTTCAAGTATCTTCATTCGTTTTTAAATTCTTACCGGTGATTGTTGCCTTTGCTATTTTTTCATTTTCAATTCTTACGGTGGTTCGTTCAAGATTTCTCTTCCTTCGTTATCTTATCAATTCATTCGTTGTTCCAATCCTACTGGTGGTTCATTGAAGAGCTCCTCAAGTTTGTACTATATCTATCTTAATCCTTTCTACGAGAATAAGTAGTATGCCAAATCCATTGTTTGTCATCAATTTAAGTGATGAAGGATAAACATACAGTAAATCTTATTCTTGTTTTCTTTGAGGTGATTCTATTCTTTTCTTCTGGACATCATTCAAATATAAATTCTTGGTTCCTAGTGTTTCTCCTTTTATTTTCCCGAAGTTCCAAGCTCTCTCAATTTTTCTCGTCATGAAGATCCATCTAATCATTGCAAGGCTTCACCTTATATTTTCAACTTCTCTTTCCTTTAGTTTGATCAACCTTTTGTTACCCAAGTTCTTCATGGAGACTCTACATGATGGTTCTTAAAGGATTTAATTCCTTCTCGAAGTGTTCATCGAGATTCTTTTCAGAGGAGCTCAAGTATTCTTCATCTTGCATTCCAAAATGCAATTCCTTATACCTTATCATCTGAGGTGGTGTTATGTCATTGTTGATATTTTCCCTTCATGTTTCATGATTCACAGGTTTTCAAGACTGGCATATCTAAATCCATCATTTTCTCTTCGCTCAAGACATCTTTTCAACCAATCAACCTCTTCATTGGATTTATCTTGGGTTATATTTCACCTAAAGCTTTCCCTAGGATTTTGCTATTTATGGTGCTTATAAATGACCCTAGTTCTTCATTTATCCTCCCGGTGAACTAAGTTTCTCGTCTTCTTGTTGATATCAATCCAATCTATTGTTTCCGTTAGTGGCAGAATTTCACCTCATAGTTTTGAGATGTTTTTCCATAAGCCCACTACAACCTTATTCTATTGTTGTTTAATTTTCAACAACCCCATTCAATCCTTCTTTCTAAGGACGCTTTCAAATTCATTCGACGTAGAAGATGTTGTTTTCTTCTTTGTTACTTTCAGTCTGTTCTATCTTTTGTTCCGAAGGCATTGTGATGTTGTTCTATTCAAGCCATCATCTTGTTTGTCAAGATCTTGTTCAATTCCTTCCATTTACAGTCAAAGTGCTGTCCAAATTATATCAGTCTGATTCCTTCTCTATCTTGTTTTAACCGGAGTGTTGTGTCTATCATTCCTCTTCTAACCGGAGTCTCATCCAAGTGCTTTCATATTGCAAAGCTCATATCCTTTACCTTCCATTTCCAACCGGAGTGTTCTCATAATTGATCTTTATCATTCCTTGTACATCTCGTGTCAACCGAGGTGCTTGCATGTTCTTCTTGTCCATTGCAAACCTTTTCTCATGTCTTCCAACCTACAGGGTTCTCATGATGTTCATTGTTCCTCTTTTCTAACGGAGTGTTTTCGACTTTGTTCATCTTCGTTGTATTCTTTCTTTTAAATTGTTTAACCTCTCAAGGTTCATTGGTTTCACTCTTTTGTCAAGAAGCAACTTCGTTTTACCTCTTCTTTTCCTCTCCCGCTGCTCTCCGGTGCCATCCTAGATCTCGGGACGAGATCCTCTTGTAGTGGTGGAGTGTTGTAATGCCCCGAGACCGTTGCGCCAGGTGTCTTCCAGTTATTCGTTGTTGTTTGCCTTGTCATTCACTTGAGTGTTGCATCTTGCCATGTCATCATCCGCATTGCATCATCATGTTTTCAAAACTTGCATTCGTCCGGGTCTCCCAGTTCCTTTCGTTGTCCGTTCTGATCCCAGACACACTTGCACGCGCCCGCGGCATCTCCGAGGTAATATTTTATAAGTGACCGGAAAATGTTCTCGGAATGGGTTGAAAGTTGGCGTGCGGTCTTATTTTAGTGCAGGTAGGCCGCCTGCCAAGTTTCATCGCGTTCAGAGTTTGTTTGATGCCCCAACGGATAAGTATAGCGACAATATAGTCGGTCAAATCGTCGGACGTTTTTGGTCTCCGAAAACTGCTGCCGGGCCCTCTCTCTCTCTCTCTTCTCTCCTCTCAGCCTCGCCACAGCCCACCTAGTCCATCCACCTACCCATCTTCGCGTCCGGAGCCGTCCGATGCGATCGCACGATCCGAAAACCCTCTCTGCACAGTGCATCGAACCCCTCACGCGCGTCCGGGAGTTGTCCCGAACCCGACCCGGGGAGTCGTCACCGTTGGGTCCGGATCATCCCCAAACGTCTACAAAACATCTCCGTTTTCTTGTTTGGACTCCCTATCTATTTTTTTCCGGCCGTCTGATTACGATTGGAGGGATGGATTACCCCTAATCTAACCCACATGCTATATATATATATACATATATATATATACATATATATATACATATATATATATATACATATATATATATATATATATATATATATATATATATATATATATATATATATAGGTCGAAAAACCCTAGTCTAGGCAGCCCCTTCCATCCAATCCCTCAACTGCCGCCGCCACTCTCAATCTTGGGATCCTCCCAGATCCACTCCTCCTCAATCCCGAAGCTGCCGCCACCCGCTGTTCCTTGTTGTTCGGGAGCTTGTCCCATCACCGCCAGATCCTTTCTTCCTCGGGTTCTTCTCTCGATCCACCCAAACCGTAGCTCTCCACCTCTCAATCTCTCCCCAGTCCCCACCAACCAGCGCTACCCCTGATCCCATCGTCCACCTCCTGCAGCCGTGAACGCCCGAGGGCCCAACAGCCCGAGCACCGTCCGGCAACCGAAGCGCCATCACTGGCGACCAGGACCGACCTTCCCTGCTCCTTTTTACTTCGCTTCCTTCTCCCTTTTCGCCCTAAACTCTCTGTCTCTTTCGTATTCACAGAAGGTCATTGTCGCCATGAACACTCGCAGGAGAGAGCCAGGGGCTCGATCCCCTGCTCATGCCCGAGCTTCTCCAACCTCTGCGTCGTCCTGCTCCTCTGCATCGCCAGCCACGCGCTCCTCCCCTCGCGCAAAACCTCGTCGTTGTCCCGTAGGTAACCGGACCAGGCCGCCCCTCTGCTTCCCTTCCTCCTTCCTGTTTCCTTCTCCTCCTCTCTCTCAACTCCCTCTCCGTCTTTGTACTAGGTACAAACAGGAGAGCACCCAACCCCATGGACGACCTCGAGCTCTTCCCCGACGCCAGCCTGCTCAACCACCTCGGTTCACCACCGGCAGCTTCGTCGCTAGAGACCCACCAGCAGGTCACCAGCGTCGTGTTCCGCCATCTCTAGCCTCGTGACGTTCAGGTCGTCGTCGCCGCTTGTCTCCCCTGCTTCGACCGCTTGAACCCGCCGCTGCCCATTTTGCTCGATCGAGCGAAGCCACGCCGGAGCTCCTCATCATTGGGAACCGCCTTCCCCAACCCTCGGACTGCCCGGGCCCGCAGCATCCACCGCGTGCCTCCTCTCCAACGTCGCGCCAAGTCCCACGTCGTCAGCGGCGTTCCCGTCGTACATCGCCTGAACCTGTTACTGCGGCTATTCTTCGACAACGAGAAGCAGCTCGTTCTGCCAGCGCCTCGCTTTGATCTGGAATTGGCCCAGCACCACGCCCGTTGACCTCCAGATCCACCAGGTGGGCCACACCGCTGCAGGCCCAGCTCGCCTCGCCCGGCTAACCCTCTCATCCGACTGGCCTGCTTCCCCTCCAGCTGGGCCGAAGCCCATGGTGAGGCCACTTCCAGTGCCCCCTCCTGTACACGGTTGGGCTAGCAGATTCGGCCCATATTGTTTTTTTCCTGTTCTGTGATTTTCCTAATTTTCCAGAGACTGTTGTTTTGTAGAAAAGCCCCTATAGTCCATGCTTTTAATAAATCACCAACCATGCATCTTTTGTAAAAACTTTATATATGAAAGATGCTTAGAATTTTGTGTAGATTCATATTGTGCAACTTTCATCTATGTTTAAAATGTTTAAAATGATGTTTGCATATATTTTCCCATATTGCCATGTAAAATGATTTTATTCATAACTATTCAACGGTAGCTCCAAATTTAATAAACTTTATATGTAAATGGGGTAGAAAAATGCCTAGTTTAACATGGTGGCTTTACTTTGAATGTTTAACAACTCTAAAATTTGGTTTAGGGCAGAACAGTACCAAATTCAAATATTGCATATGGGGACTTTCCGGAATTGTTGTTGTTGCTTCCGGCCTCATTTAAACTTGCTTAAATGTGTAGTTTACTTTTGCTTCACCTCTTGCCATGTTAATCAACATTTAATATTGTTGAGTACATAAATGGGAGATAACTAAATAAGTCATGTGGTGTTTCGTCATTATGCAACTCGTTGCATATGGACCTCCACTTAATTTGTTGGTTTGCTTGTGCACTTTGCCATGCCATGCCATGTATCATTAAACCAGACATGCATCATACTTGTTGTGCATCATGCCATGATTATGTGATGGTTGTTTACTATGTTGTTTGCTTCTTTTTCCAGGTTACTTCTCGCGTTAGCTTCGGTATAGTTCCGGAGTTGTGAGGATCCGTTCATCTACGTCCGTTTGTCTTCTTCATGGACTCGTTCTTCTTCCTTGCGGGATCTCAGGCAAGATGACCATACCCCCGAAATCACTTCTATCTTTGCTTGCTATTTGCTCGCTCTATTGCTATGCCTATGCCGCAATACCTACCACTTGCTATATCATGCCTCCTATATTGCCATGTCAAACCTCTAACCCACCTTGTCCTAGCAAATCGTTGTTTGGCTATGTTACCGCTTTGGTCGGCCCCTCTTATAGCGTTGCTAGTTGTAGGTGAAGATTGGAGTTTGTTCCTTGTTGGAACATGTTGATTGTTGGGATATCACAATATCTCTTATTTAAATTAATGCATCTATATACTTGGTAAACAATGAAAGGCTCGGCCTTATGCCTGGTGTATTGTTCCACTCTTGCCGCCCTAGTTTCCGTCATACCAGTGTTATGTTCCTTGATTTTGCGTTCCTTACACGGTTGGGTTATAATGGGAACCCCTTGACAGTTCGCCTTGAATAAAACTCCTCCAGCAAGGTCCAACCTTGGTTTTATCATTTGCCACCTAGCCTTTTTCCCTTGGGTTCTGCAGACTCAAGGGTCATCTTTATTTTAACCCCCCCGGGCTAGTGCTTCTCTAAGTGTTGGTCCAACCTGAGTGATGTCCGGGGCCCCCTGGGCAACCAGGGTCTATGCTAACCTGACGTCTGGCTCATCCGGTGTGCCCTGAGAACGAGATATGTGCAGCTCCTTTCGAGATTTGTCGGCACATCCGGGCGGCTTTTCTGGTCTTGTTTTACCATTGTCGAAATGTCTTGTAACCGGGATTCCGAGTCTGGTCCGGTCTTCCTGGAAGAAGGAATATCCTTCGTTGACCGTGAGAGCTTGTGATGGGCTAAGTTGGGACACCCCTATAGGGTTTTGAACTTTCGAAAGCCGTGCCCGCGGTTATGGGCAGATGGGAATTTGTTAATGTCCGGTTGTAGAGAACTTGATACTTAACTTAATTAAAATGCATCAACCGTGTGTGTAGCCGTGATGGTCTCTTCTCGGTGGGGTCCGGGAAGTGAACACGGTCTCGAGTTATGCTTGAATATAAGTAGTTCTAGGATCACTTTTTGATCATAGATTCTCAAACGCGCTTTGCCTTCTCCTCTCGCTCTCATTTGCGTATGTTAGCCACCATATATGCTAGTGCTTGCTGCAGCTCCACCTCACTTACCTTTTACCTACCCATAAGCTTAAATAGTCTTGATCACGAGGGTGTGAGATTGCTGAGTCCCCGTGACTCACAGATTACTTCCAAAACCAATTGCAAGTGCCGTTGTTAGCAGTGCAGATGACACAACCGAGCTCAAGGAGGAGCTTGATGAAGATCGTGTCTCTTGTGTAATTTCATTTCCAGTTGATCAGTAGTGGAGCCCAGTCGGGGCAATCGGGATCTAGGATTAGGTGTGTTCTTCTTTTATTTTGGTTCCGTAGTCGGACCTTGATTGTATCTGGATGATGTAATGTTATATTCATGTATTGTGTGAAGTGGCAATTGTAAGCCAACTCTGTACCTCTTTCTTATTCAGTACATGGGATGTGTAAAGATTACCCCTCTTGCGACATGCCTACAATGCGGTTATGCCTCTAAGTCGTGCTCTGACACGTGGGAGATATAGCCACATCGTGGGTGTTACACATGGGAGCGGCGATGGAGTCTTGGCAGACGTGGGCCTGGCTGCGGCCTGCCAGACGTCCTTGGCAAGGGTCTTGCCGAGGGCCCGACAAGGGTCTTGAAGTGGCATCGCGGTCGTCCCCGGCAAGGATCTTGCCCGGGGTCTCGTGGATTTCCTTGGCAAGGATCTCACCAAGGATCGTCGTCTTTTGGTTCTCATCCGATCTTGCGTATTTATGATATCTACAAAGATCTGCATGCCACCATGGAGGTGCGTCCCGAGCCTTGGTTTTGATGTGGTTGATGGCATCGGAAACCCTTGGGCTCAAGGGTGGCGCGCTCTGCTGGCGTCAGGAAAGTTGCCCCGGCAAGGATCTTGTCGGGGCTGTGGAAGCCACCCCGGCAAGAGTCTTGCCAAGGGATTCCACCTCGTCATGTTTCTCGCTTTGTGCCCCTGGTGTTGGCGTTGCTCTGGCTGTCTTGTGCTCCGGCGTCCCTCCTCTGCCCTACTCAGTGCGGCCGTGGGCGCGGCTCTGACTGCCCGTGCACAAGTAAAGGGGTGCAAAAGGAGAGCCCCTCCTTTTGTACACCGATAAGAGCCCCGGGCCTGGGCCACACATAAGCGCGACACGTTGTTGGGCTAGGCCCAGAACAATGCGCGGGCAGGCGGGGCGGATTTTTACTGCAGTAACTTTTCCGTCCGCTGTGCTTCCCCACAACCCGCGTTGAACGTGCAACGTGGGGGGTCATGCGTGACGTGGGGGTCATGCGAGGGGCGGTTTCCACACGCATGCATCACATCATGGTAAATAGGCAGCTTGTGCCTTCCCAATAAAAAGAGGAAAACACAAAGGCGCGGCTCATTACTGAGTGGACTTGGGTCGTGGTCTTCAAGGCGCCCGCACCCCGCAATCACGGGGTGGAGAACGGTCGCCTCACCCGTCCCCTTGATTTCTGCTTGCTTGCCACGTGTCCCCTGTGCCCCTGAGGTGGCAGGTGGCGGACGCGCGGGGGGGGGGGGCACGGACCTTAAATAATGAGGCGGGAAACCGGGCCATTACTGATTGGAGCGGCGGGTCGGTCCCGATTCCCTGCACCCCCGATGGCCGGATTGGCGTGGCCGAGCCCTAACCCCACCCCTTTATAAGAAGGGGGAGGGGTGGCATCCCACAATCTTTGCCATTCCTCTCCTTCCACTTGGGTCCGTTCTTCCATCTGCCATGGGAGAGGGGGCGTCGGCCCTTCGACAGTGGCGGCGAGGGTCTCCGCTTGACAGCGTGTCCCTCCTTCCCAAGAGCTCGCGGCGGCAGAGCCAGCCATGGGGGGAAGGGGGAGGGGGCGAGGCCGAGGTCGGCGTGGCGCTCGGGGAAGAGGGGGACGGGGCGGCGCATCGGCCTTGCCTCCGCCAGCGATGCGTCCTCCAATGGAGGGTCACGTCGGGGACTAGCCTCGTGAGTTCTTCATCAAGCTGTGCCGCTCACCGCGCCGTCGCCTTCGTATCCCTTCTCCATTTTCTCGGGAGATGGAGCTCGATCCGCCCCAGACCCTGAGGTTGCATATGAGGAGCTGCAGGAACGGCGGCACGTGGGTCGACGTTGACTTTCCCGCCCCTCACATCATGTATCTTTATCGTGGATGGAAGACTTTTGCTCGTATTCACAGCCTGACAGCGGGACTCGTTCTCTATTTCAAATTAATGGAGAACGGCCTGCTCTCCGTCAAGGTCTTTGGAGACTCTGGAACTCGCCTAAAGTGCTGCATGGAGAGCTCCTCCGATGACGAAGACTCTTCCTCAAGCAGGAGTGACGAGGAGGACAGCGACGACGAGGGTGTCGAGCGGGGGAACACCGACTCTGACTGACCGTGTCGCCCCTCCCTCGGCCATGCGCCCTGCCGAGGGCCTTCCTCGTCAAGCTCTCCATCGGCATGTTCCCCGTCGCCTTCTGTTTGCCTTCACCTGCCGCACCTGGGAGGAAAATGGCAAGAACGGGGATCACGGGGCACTTATCTTTTTTTAGTTGGTAAGCCTACGGGCCTTGGTAGAATTTAGATCTTGTAATCCCCTCGCTCATGTACTCATTCCATATGAATTGTACTTGTTTACAGCGTATGAATGCAAAGAAGGGTGTTTGCCGGGTTTTGCTTGCGCGTGGGCGAGGGCCACACTGAGGAACGCGTCCTTGTTATCTTAAGATAAACATTGTATCATGGCAACAGGCCTTGTTGTTCTCCTGCTCTATGGCTCGGCTACACTCACGCCCTTGGTGGAGGTAGGGGCCGAGTAGGATTAGGCCCCTCGCTTGCCCTCTTCCCATCGCACTACAACCAAGTTCTGGCCCAAAGTAAGGTTTTTGGGCACGGGACAGAGGGAGCAAGATGGTATGAGAGCGAGCAAAGCCTTATACGTTCAAGGTTCATACTGGGGCACATAGTGGGGGAGAAAGACTTATCTGATGTCGCAGCCCTCGGCAACCTTGGCTTGTCGTGATTGGATCCTTAGACCTGCAGCCCCCGGCGACCTTGGCTTGTTGGGGTCGAGGCGTCGGCCTGTTCTCTTTCTTCCAAATAGCTCAACAGAAATTTCCATGTACCGTGCGAACCAAAGAGGACAGAAAGGAACAGAGAGTCGCACACTCGACCTCTATGCTAGGGGTCAGCCGCCGCTAAGCACTATTAACCCTCACTGAGGGAGAGACTCAAACTAGCATGCATGCTAAAACTTAGGGCACCAGCGCTTCATTTATTTATGCTCAGCGTCTGCGCCTGGCTTTATACCGAGGGTTACATGCCTTCCCAGCAAGGCTCGTACAAAAAGTGGCTTGC
>NC_041392.1:308495317-308559068 GCF_002162155.2 Triticum dicoccoides | reverse complement strand
CTTATGGGTAAAACTTGCAAAGATGTTTGATGTTCCAGGAGTTGCTCACTTGAATAGCATCTTCGGTCTCCAGACGGACTGTCCGGGCCTGGTGACTCGTATTACCCAATAAGGGCCTTCCCACTTCGGCGTCAACTTGTTGGAATTCTTGGCCGATTGAACACGCCGAAGAACAAGGTCGCCTTCCTCAAAGCTTCAGGCATGGACCTTGTGGCTATGGTAGCGGCGCAAGGCTTGCTGGTAGCGCGCTGCTCTCACAGCCGCTCGAAGACGATCTTCCTCAAGGAGCGTTGCATCATCTTGCCGCAACTGCTCTTGCTCAAGCTCGTCATAAGCGAGCACTCGAGGTGACCCGTACGTGAGTTCCATGGGGAGAACTGCTTCCGCCCCATATACCAGGGCGAAGGGTGTCTGGCCGGTGGCTCGATTTGGCGTCGTTCTGATTGACCAAAGAACCGCTGGCAACTCATCAATCCAGCGCCTTCTGCTCTTGTGCATCCTGTCAAAAGTCTTTGTCCTCAGGCCTCGCAGTACTTCAGCATTTGCCCTCTCCGCCTGGTCGTTGCTCTGTGGGTGTGCCAAGGAAGCAAAACAGACCTTGCTGCCGAGGTCTTGGATGTATTGCATGAAGGTGTAGCTTGTAAACTGCGTGCCATTGTCGGTGATGACTCTGTTTGGGACACCAAAACAGTAGACTAGCCCCTTGAAGAACTTGATGGCTGATTGCGCTGTGACCTTCCTTACTGCTTCCACCTCCGGCCACTTTGTGAACTTGTCGATTGCAATGTACAGGTACTCAAAGCCCCCGACAACACGGGGGAAGGGGCCCAGTATGTCGAGCCCCTAGACCGAAAATGGCCAGGAGAGAGGAATTGTTTGAAGGGCTTGAGCTGGTTGATGAAGCTTCTTCGAATGGAACTGACACGCTTCACACTTGGTTACTAGTGCCGTTGCATCCTGGAGGGCAGTGGGCCAGAAGAAACCTTGCCGGAACGCCTTGCCGGCAAGGGCCCTCGACCCTATGTGGGAGCCACATATGCCTCCATGTATCTCTGCCAGTAGCTCTAGTCCTTCCTCTTTGGGAATGCACTTCAATTTCACACCGTTTGGTCTTTTTCTGTACAGGACATCATCGACGAATTGATACATGGCAGACCGACGGGCTACTTTCTCCGCTTCTTCCTGCTCCTCAAGGAGTTCCCCTGTTTGGAGGAATCGGACGGTATGTTGTGCCCATGCCGGAGCCTGGGGCTCGGCGGAAACGACTAAAGGCGTCTCCTCTGCCATGGGAGCGGTTGTCTCTACAACCAGGGCTTGACGCCCCACCGGAGTCGGTTGCCCCATGGCAGACCCAGTGTCCACGGCAACATCTTTGCTGGCGGCTCGCGAGATCTCATCAGGAAAGTACTTGTCGGGGCCTGATTTCCTTTGGTTGTTCTGCTCTATTGATGGTTCAACGGATGGTTTAGTCAAACGAAGCACAAAAGTACTTGGTTCCACGGGCAATTTGAATGCGGCGCGCTTCGATAGGTAGTCGGCGATGTCATTTTCCACTCAGAGAACATGATCCGCATGTATACCGTCGAAATGCTCCTCCAGCTTCCTCACCTCATCTACGTAGGCCTCCATCAACGGGCTTTGATAATCCTTGTTGACTTGCCTGACGACAAGCTATGAATCACCCCTGACGATGAGCTTCTTGATCCCGAGGTTTGCCGCGATCCTGAGACTGGCAAGCAGCCCCTCTATTCAGCAGTGTTGTTCATGGACATCTCCCTGGGAAAGTGCATCTGGATTACATACTTGAGGTGCTCTCCGGTGGGTGCAACGAGTAGCACATCAGCACTGACGCCTTGCAGCAGGAAAGCCCTGTCAAAGTACATAATCCAGCTGCGACTTGCCAATGAACTCTGCCAAGACTCTGCTCTGGATTGTTAAAGTACTTTCAAACTTCAAACCAAAGCTCGACAGTTCCACGGCCCACTCCACAATCCTCCTGGTTGCGTCTGGGTTATGCAATATCCGTTGCAATGGGAGGCGGGTGACAACGGTGATTTTGTGTGCTTGGAAGTAATGACGCAGCTTCCTTGAGACCATAAGGAGGCCGAAGAGCAATTTCTGCACACCGGAGTACCTTGACCTAGCCCTCTGCAAGAGGGAGCTGAGAAAGTAAACCGGGTGCTGCATCATTTTCTTATTCTGCACTACTTCGTTTGGTTGCGTAGGCCCTGTCCTGCCAGCGTCAGACTCTGCCAGGGGCCTTGCCTGGCCAGCACCAGGCCCTGCCGGGGGGAGCTCTGGCGTGCCATCCGCTAGTCCTGCCATTGCCACTGCCTCTTCGTCGACCTTCCTCTGTGCCACTAGCGTGGCACTGACCACTTGATTCGTTGCCGCCAGATACAGCAGCAATGGTTCTTGTGGTTTGGGCGCAACCAGTATCGGTGTAGAGGAGAGGTATTTCTTCAAATCCTGCAGCGTTGCTTCGGCCTCTGGGATCCATTCCATTGGGCCCGCCTTTTTCAAGATTTTGAAAAAGGGAAGGGCTCGCTCAGCAGACCTGGAGATGAATCTGCTCATGGCGGCAACACAGCCAGTGAGCCAATGCACATCCTTGATCCGCTTGGGCGCCTCAATCTGCTCAATAGCCTTGATATTTTTGGATTCGCCTCGATCCCACGCTGTGACACAAAGAACCCGAGAAGTTTTTCGGACGGAACACCGAAGACACACTTCTCAGGGTTCAACTTGAGGTTGATCTTGTGCAGATTCACAAACATCTCTTCCAAATCTTGTACAAGTGTCGCCCTGTCCTTGGTTTTGACCACCATGTCATCCATATAAGCTTCCATATTTCTATGTAGCTAGGGCTCAAAACCAATCTGGAATGCCCTTGCAAACATCGATCCAACACTCTTCAACCCGAAAGGCATCCGTAAAAATCAATACGTGCCACATGGGGTGATGAACATTGTCTTCTCTTTGTATTCTCTTGTCATGAAGATCTGGTGGTACCCCGAGTAGGCATCAAGGAATGATAACAGATCACACCTGGCCATGGAGTCAACAATTTGGTCAATGCACGGCAGCGGGAAAGGGTCCTTGGGACAAGCCTTATTGATATATGTGCAGTCAATACACAGCCTCCACTTTCTATTTGCCTTGCGCACCACCACCAGATTGGCCAACCATGTTGGATGGAGTACTCCTCTCACCAAGCATGCCGCTTCCAACTTCCTGATCTCCTTCGTAATGAACTCTTATCGCTCCAAAGCTTGCTTCCTGACCTTCTGCTTGACAGGTCGTGCAAGAGGACAGACAGCAAGATGGTGCTCAATCACCTCCCTGGGAACGCCGAGGATGTCGGATGCTTGCCTTACAAACACGTAGACATTCGCCCGCGGGAAGGTGACGAGCGTGTTTTCCTATTTGCTGTCTAGGACAGAGCTTATGGTGAAAGCCCCTCCCGTGCCATCCTCCTCGATGGACACCCTCTTGGTCTCTGGTGGCGCAGCTCTGGATTTCTTGCTCTTGCTGATAGAGCTCTTTGGCAAATCCATGACGAGAGCACAACACTCCAAAGAGGTGCGCTTGCCGGAGTGGGTGCGAGAGGTCTTGCCGGTCTTCTTCCCTGCCGGGGCTCCAGCGGCAGGAGCGAGTGCCTTGGCGGCAGTCGCTGCAACTGCTTCTCGATAGAGTTGGTCGGCGCAGATCAGTGCGTCCTTCTTGTCGGAGGGGACGATGATGATAGTCATCGGCCCCGGCATCTTCAGTGTGTTGTAGGCGTAATGTGACACCGCCATGAACTTGGCTAGTGCCGGGCGGCCGAGGATCCCATTGTAGGGAAAGGGGATCTCAGCTACATTGAAAACAATCCTCTCCGTCCTATAGTTTAACTCGCCTCAAAACGTCACGGGCAGCGTGACCTTACCCTTCGGCTGACTCTTCCCCGGGTTGACCCCTTGAAACGTGCCTGTCTCTTCGAAGTCTCCATCAGGAATCTGCAGCCTTTTGATCACAACGGGCGAGATCAAATTCAGGTCGGACCCGCCGTCAACTAGAATCTTGGTCACCTTGAGGTTGCGTATTGTTGGCAAGACCAACAACAGCAAACACCCGACCGCAGTCGTGCGATCAGGGTGGTCCTCGGTGTCAAAAATGATAGGCGTGTCGGAACACTTTAGTGGCTTCTGAGCATCGAGCGATGGTTCCGCTGCTGTGATCTCACGCGCCCAATGCTTGAGCTGGCGGTGAGAGGTGTGCAGCGAGGCACCACCATCGATGCACATGGCCTCCGTAGCCTTCTGGAACTCATGCTCGCTGGACTCGTCATCTTCGTCATGATCATCATCTCCTTGCTTCTTGTCACGGCCCCGAACGGGCGTCTCTTGATGGTTATCCTTTCCGCGACGACCTCCTTGGCCCCCACACTTCTTGCCGGATCCCTCGGCACCATCCCGGCCCTTCTCCTTGTCCCGCCTCTCATACTCAGCTTTTTGCTCTTCAGCAAGCAGCTCGACTTGCCGGCAGTTCTGGAGGTCGTGGCCCTTGGTGCGGTGAATCTTGTAGTATTGCTTGTAGGAGCCTCTTAGCTTGTCGGTAGCCGCCAAGGCCCGGCAGGCGGAGCACCCAGAAATTTCCTTGCCGGGGTCGTATGTATTGGCCTTCTTGGCAATGTCAGTGTCCTCGGATCCCTCGACGGCAAGCACGGCCTTGCCCTTGCGCTTCCTATTACGGCGCCGGCCCTTCTTCGTCGGGGTGGCTGTGCCTTCGTCTGTGGAGTCGGTTTCCACGCTGGCGTCCACGCCGGGGTACTTCCTCCCTTCTTTAGCTCGAGCGCACCTATCAGCCAGAACATAAAGTTTGGCCACATCTTTGACCTTGTTCATCGCCAGCTCTTCACGCATCTTGCGGTTGCGCACATTCTGATGAAATGCGCTGATCACAGTGGCGGGATGAACATCTGGGATGTTGTACTGCACCCGGCTGAACCTCTGTATGTACTTGCGCCTGGTTTCACCTTCCTTTTGGGGGATGATTTGCAAATCGCTTGCCTGGCCATGAGCCTGGTGGCCTCCGGTGAAGGCGCCAACGAACTCATGGCACAAGTCCGACCAAGAAGAAATGGAATCCACCGGCAAGTGCATCAACCATGACATAACTTTGGGTTTAAGTGCCAATGGGAAGTAATTGGCAAGCACCTTGTCGTCGCGGGTTCCAGCAGCTTGCATCGCAATGGTGTAGATGCTGAGGAACTCTGACGGGTGGGTCTTGCCGTTGTACTTCTCGCCAACGTCGAGCTTGAATGTGCGGTGGGAGGGCCACTGGAACTGCCGCAGCTCACGGGTAATGGCTGGGCAACCCACCTCGTAGGGTAGGCTGCCAGAGCCTCCTGGTGCTAGGTGGTCCATAGTGGGCCTCGCCCGCCGATCTGATTGGTGGCGTGCGTCGCGCCGACGCTCGATGGTGGTTCGAGTGTCTTCACGGGCTCGCTCCCGAAGAACTTGGCGTTGATCGAGGTGGGTCCGTGGGTCGGACAACGCTATGGATATGTTATCACAAGCGTCATCACGATGGACCGGCACCCGCGGCGATGGACGTGGGGGAGGAGAGTGCACCATGGCTGCAGCACCTCCGATCCTTCCGCCACTGGCACGTGGTGGATCGACGGAGCGTCAGCCTGAGGGCCCCGCTAGTTGCAGTTCATCTTTGTTGGCGACGCCAACGAGGCTCCAGATGGTGGCCCTCCACTCGTCGAGCTTTTTCGCAGCAGGAGGAAAGTCGAGGAGCAATTGCGCGCGCGCCAAAGCTTCTGCTGGTGTGGGTGGCGGCGAAAGCTGCGTGGACCGTGATGCGCTTCGACTCCTAACCACATTAGAAGGAGCTCTATCACGTCCTGGCGGTCGTGCGTCGTTTTCGCCAGTGTCTCGGCGTGCATGCTGGCCTTCTACGTCCCGCGGATGATGCACGGGACTCTTCCCATGGCAGCACCCAGGGCCACCAGCGGGGTGACGCTGCTCGTCACGCGCAACCTGGGAGGAGCGCGTCGCGGGCGCCAGCGTAGGTGCCTCGGAAATCATCGTGCTACCCCTGGAGGGCCCAACGCCGCCTGCAGGGGGGCCGCCTCCGTCTTTGGATTTGGTGGCGTGCGGCCCGTCGTCTCGTGCACGAACGACATCGCTCGCTAGGCTTTGGCTGCTAGAGCGATGCGGATGTTCGCGGGCCGCGGCTCGGCTTCCGTCCGTGATCGCCCCACCACCCGCCCGCACTTGTGCGGGCCGTTTGGCCCCCGACGAACCTATCGCTGTGATCGTCTTCTTCTTGGGAGCCATGGCGATGAAGAACTGCTAAACTAACTACTAGACCGGATTTTCACAACTGCGCACCCCTACCTGGCGCGCCAGAGATGTCGGTGGGAAACGACACCTATGGGGTCACATTGATCCCTTCTATGGTCAGCGGGCGCGGGATTATGCAAAGAGCGGGTTTGGTGGTCAGCACAAGGATCGTTTACACATGTTCGGGCCGCGGAGACACGTAATACCCTAGTCCTGCTTTGATGTATATTTTAGTGTTCTTGAGTTCTTGAACTAGATATGGTGTCTCCCTAGTTCCAAAGATCCGAATCCCCCTCCAGTACGCCTCGGGCCTCCTTTTATAGACAAAAGGAGTCGCCACAATGGCACACAGGAGGTGGAAAGGTGCGTCGCGGCTGAGTCTATCCTCTGGCACTGGCGGACAAATGCATTTAATGCACTGCCGACGTGCCCCTCTTGCTTTATCGGGGATGGCAAGGAAGCTCGTCCCAGCTGTCGCCACCTTGCCTGGCTCCGATGCGCATCCGAGCCGACGAGACGTTGTAGTGCGACATTGGTTGGCTGCTGGGATGGTGTGATGGCGGAGCCTTCACGAAGATATGCCTGCCACCACGTAGGTGCTTGCTGAGTCGGTGTGGAGGCCGCACGCTGCCACACAGATGCCTGCCCAACTGGTTGAGCTAGCAGCTGCATGGGAGCGACGATGGAGTCTGGGCAGATGTGGGCCTGGCTGCGGCCCCGCAGACGTCCTCAGCAAGGGTCTTGCCGAGGGCCCGGCAAGGGTCTTGCCATGGCACCGTGGTCATCCCCGGCAAGGATCTTGCCATGGGTCTCGTGGATTTCCTTGGCAAGGATCTCGCCAAGGATCGTCGTCTTCTGGTTCTCATCCGATCTTGCATATTTATGATCTCTACAAAGATCTACATGCCACCATGGAGGTGCCTCATGAGCCTTGGTTTTGATGTGGCTGATGGTGTCGAAAACCCTTGGGCTCAAGGGTGGCGCGCTCTGCTGGCGTCAGGCAAGTTGCCCCGACAAGAATCTTCCTGGGGCTACGGAAGCCACCCCGGCAAGAGTCTTTCCGAGGGAGTCCACCTCGCCCTCTTGCTCTCTGTGTGCCCCTAGTCTTGGCGTTGCTCTAGCTGTCTTGCGCTCCGGCACCCCTCCTCTGCCCTGCTCAGTGTACCCGTGGGTGTGGCTCTGACTGCCCGTGCACAAGTAAAGGGGTGCAAAAGGTGAGCCCCTACTTTTGTACACCGACAAAGAAGTAGAAAATTGGCAGGGTATTTTATTTTCCCACACGGGACTTCAACATCTCTAGCAATCCCAAGTGGTGTGATGCTATCTCTATTACCAAGTTTAATAGTGACATCTATGTCTTCTATTTCAGTGAGTGCTATATCATTCATAATTTGTTGGTATAAAGTAAAAGGGATAACACTCACACTAGCACCTAAATCACATAAGACATGATAGCTATGATGTCCTATTTTAACTGAGACAATAGGCATGCCAACAACAGGTCTATGTTTATCTTTTTCATCAGGTTTGGCAATTCTAGTAGCTTCATCACAGAAGTAAATAACATGCCCATCAATATTACCGACCAAGAGATCTTTAACCATAGCAACACTAGGTTCTACTTTAATTCGTTCAGATGGTTTAGGTGCTTTGATATTGCTTTTGCAAATCACTATTGATACCTTAGCATGTTCCTTTATCCTAACAGGGAAAGGTGCTTTTTCAATATTAACAGTAGGCACAACTGGATCAACATTTTAAATAATAGTTTCATCTTTAGTTAACCGGTTCTTTAATTTCTTCTATAATAGGTGGGTGATATTTAAACCACTTCTCCTTATGGAGATCAACTTGAGTAGCAAATGATTCATAGAAAGAGGCTACTATCTCGGAGACAAGTCCATTTTTAGTGCTAAACTTGTCAAAAGCATCAGTATTCAAAAAAGATTTAACACAATCATACTCATGCTTAATACTTGACTCTTTACCTTTGTCGAGTTCCCAATCTTCATAGTTGCATTTAATTCTTTCTAAAAGATCCCACCTGAATTCAATAGTCATAAATGAACCAAAACAAGAAGTATCGAGCATGGATTGATCATTAAGAGAAAGCCGAGCATAAAATTTTTGAATGATAATTTCTCTTGAGAGCTCATGATTGGGGCATGAATATAACATTGACTTAAGACCCCCTCAAGCTACAGCGATACTTTCTCCTTCACGGGGCCAAAAATTATATATATAATTCCGATCACAATGAACTAGATGCATAGGATAAAAATGTTGGTGAAATTCCAATTTCAATTGATTCCAGTTCAAGGATCCAATATCATCACATAGCCTATACCATGTAAATGCTTTTCCCCCAAAGATAAAGAGAAAACCTTCGTCTTGACTTCATCTCCGAGAAAACCACGTGTATCAAATGCATATCAGGATGCGTTGTTCCGTCTCCTGCATAAGGATTAGCTAGCGGTTGCTCTATCTTACCTGAAGGAATCTCATAACTAATATTTTCAGTAGGTGCAGTAGGTTGAGAGGAAACTCTTTGTGCTTCTGGTCGAGGTGAAGATACCCGGAACAAACCCCTCAAAGGATTGTCTTCCATAGTAACAAGTGACAATAAATTTCAGCACGTAATATAAATTATTGCTTACCGATTTCCACTTACCAAGAGCGTTTCACTCCCTGGCAACGGCGCCAGAAAAGAGTATTGATGACTCAAAAGTATAGGGGATCAACTGTAGTCCTTTTGATAAGTAAGAGTCTCAAACCAAACAAGGAGCAGGAGGAAATGACAGCCGGTTTTCAGCGAAATTGTCGGTAACGAGTAGTTTGATAGTAAAATAATTTATAACAAGCAAGTAACGGTTACGGTAACAAAAGTGCAGCAAGGTAGCCCAATCCTTTTGAAGAAAATGACAGGCCGAAACAATCTCTTATAATAAGCAAAGCGTTCTTGGGGGCGGACGGGAATTTCATCTAGTCATTTTCATCATGTTGGTTTGATTCGCGTTCGCTACTTTGATAATTTGCTATGTGGTGGACTGGTGCTTGGGTGTTGCTCTTACTTGAACAAGCCTCCCTCTTATGATTAGCCCCTTCGGAAGCATCTGCGATTACGAGAAAAGTATTAAGATAAAATCTAACCATAGCATCAAACATATGGATCCAAATCAGTCCCTTACGAAATTGCGCATAAACTAGGGTTTAAGCTTCTGTCACTCTAGCAACCCATCATCTAGTAAATACTCCACAATGCATTCCCTTAGGCCCAAAGATGGTAAAGTGTCATGTAGTCGACGTTAACATGGCACCACTAAGGGAATCACAACATACATATCATCAAAATATCGAACGAATATCAAATTCACATGATTACTTGCAACATGGCTTCTCCCGTGACCTCAAGAACAAGGACAACTACTCACAAATAATATCCATGCTCAAGATCATTGGGATATGAAATAGCATAATGGATCTAAACATATAATCTTCCACCAAATAAACCATATAGCATCAACTACAAGATGTAATCAACACGACTAGTCACCCACAAGTACCAATCTGAGGCTCTGATACAAATATTGAACACAAGAGATGAACTAGGGTTTGAGATGAGATGGTTGTTGAACATGTTGATGAAGATTGGCCTCCTAAAGATGAGAGGGTTGTTGGTGATGACGATGGCTTTGATTTCCCCCTCCAGGAGGGAAGTTCCCCCGGCGGAATCACTCTACCGGAGGGCAAAAGTGCTCCTGCCCAAGTTTCGCCTCGAGACGGCAGTGCTCCATCCCGAAAGTCCTCTCTTTATTTTTTCTAGGTCAAAAGACCATATATACTAGAAGATGGGCACCAGAGGTGGGCTGGGCTATCCACCGCCCACCAGTGCGTGCCTGGGGGGCTGGCACGCGCTGGTGTCTTGTGGGCACCTAGCAGCCCCCCTCTGGTAGCTCTTTCCTCCAGTATTTTTTATTTATTCCAAAATAATTCTCCGTAAATTTTCATCTCATTTGGATATGTGCAGAATAGGTATCTCTGACACGAGGAAGATTGTACTTGGGCTTCGGGGCTTCCTTAGGACCTGTCTCGAAGAACCTTTGAACCTCCACTTGAGCATTTTATTTTTCTCTCAAAATTTCTAAAAAATTTAGTACCTCAAAATAAAAGTGAAAAAACTCAACAAAATTGATAGCAACTACTCCCACAAGTGTCTAGAGACTATATCATGCATCAAATCTACTTTGGACCATACAAATTCAACATGCAAGCTCATATACATGGTCATCACAGCAGCAAAAATTTGCAAAATATAAAACACTAGAACCAAAACTAATTGGACCATTGGAGGAGTCACATACCAAGGAGTAATTCCCCAAAATAGTTTCGGAAACGGAGCTCTGAGCAAGGAGATCGAAAATCGCAGGAGAATGAGGAAGAACACGAGTTTGAAAGCTATGGTGATTTTTTGGAGAAGGGAGAAGGTTGTGGGCTGGTGTACTAAGTGAGGGGACCCACAAGCCCACTAGGCGCGCCCAATGGTGGCCGCACCCTTTGAGTATGTGGCTCATAGGTGCACACCCTGGGGTGTGTCCAGTGCCAAAAATTCTTATTTATTATAGAAAAAATCATATTAATATTTCAGGTCATTTCGAGAACTTTTATTTTCAAGACATTTTTATTGCACGGATAAATCAGAAAACATGATAATCTTGGCATTTCTACTTTATTAAGCTTTAAATAACTGAGAGTAAATAGTGGGTACATTAGGTTGTGCTTACTAAATTCATCAAACACACGCCTCTCAAAAAGAATCCATTAATAAGGTTGATAAAGTCTTATTAACAAACTATTTCTAGGTAACATGAAATCGAAGAATTTTCATATAACACTAGGTTACCTCAATGGGGATATGCATCTCCCCAACTAGAATAGTTTCATATTTCTTTTTGACTAAATAAAGTGGAAATTGAAAACTTCCAATAGTGATTGTAGCATTTTTTTCAATAATGTTGATACTATTCATCAAACTTTGTTTTTTTGGGAAATAAATCATATGCTCATTACCATTGACATGAAAATTTACCTTGCTTTTGTTGCAATCAATAACAACCCCTGCAGTATTCAAAAAGGGTATACCAAGGATGATCGACACAACGGTGTCCTCGCACATATCAAGTATAACAAAGTCTGTTTAGATAGTAACATTTACAACTACAATAGGCACATCCTCACAAATTCCAATAGGTATAGCAGTTGATTTATCAGCCAATTTCAAAGACATTTCAGTAGGTGTGAGCTTATTCAAATCAAGTCTTCTATATAAAGATAAAGGCATAACACTAACACCGGCTCCTAAATCACATAAGGTAGTTTTGACATAACTTTTTTAATGGAGCATGGTATAGTTGGAATTCCTGGATCTCCTAATTTAGGTACTCCACCCTTAAATGAATAATTTGCAAGCATGGTGGAAATTTCAGCTTCATGTATCTTTCTTTTATTAGTGACAATATCTTTCATGCATTTAGCATATGGAGGCATTTTCAGAATATCAGTCAAGCAAGTGTGCAGAAAGACAGGTCTAAGCATTTCAACAAAACACTCAAAATCCTCCTCATCCTTATTTCTCAGAGGCTTAGTGGGAAAAGGCATGGGTTTTGAACCCATGGTTCTCTTTCTTTACCATGTTTTCTAGCAATGAAATCTCTTTTGTCGTATCTTTTATTCTTAGGAGGTGGGTTATCAAGATCAACACTAGGTTCTATTTCTACATCATTATCAGGTTCTTTATCATTATCTGGTTGAGCATCAACATGAACATCATCATTATTAACATTATCAATAGGTGGATGTTCATTATGAGATTGTGCCTCAGCATCAGAAATAGAAACATCATTACTATTCTCAGAAGGTTTTTCTATCACAGGTTCACTAGAGGCATGCAAATTTCTGTCATTTTTCCTTTTTCTTCTTAGATGAACTAGGTGCATCATTATTAGGGTGACGATTAGCTCTGGATGGTGAAGCGCTGCCGAATCGTGAAGGCTGCATTCTTTCAACCAAGTAGAGAGGCCCTGCTTTCGGTCTTTGGTTCGAGGGACTGTTCATGGGTGGTTCACGAGATCGTTCATCGATGGTTCGAGGGATTCCAAGTATGATCTACACCGGCATGATCTTCTTCTGCTGCAACTCGGCGACGGTAAGGATCATGATCCCAACCCGTTATGCATCTTCATATTGATCTTGGGCGTGCGTAGGCTCAAAATCTTTTGTTTTCTAGTATGTTTCCCAACAGTGGCATCATGTGCAGTTATATTAGTAGGTGCATGTTGCAATCTAGATCACATGTGATTGTGAGAGTTGATGTTCTTGCTATCCTTCCTCGAGTGTTGCTTTGGTTCAATTCACCAACAACATGGTGTCACTTTCTTACAAGGTTCTAAAAATCGACCGACTCTAGTCGTCGATGATCTTCTAACAGTTCCTTGGGCTTCACCATAGTTTAGAATACTGAATCATCACGTACATAAGAGGGTGCCGAAGATGAATGATCTTCTAGGGGTCATGCGTATTTGATGAAGTTTAATGTGGGGGATCAGACTTTGAATTACGTCTCTTCTTTCACACACCCCGAAACTTAATCTAGCATCAAGAATCATCACCTATGTTGTGGACGTAGGTAGCTAGTATTATTCGTTAAAACTGATTAACTGCGTAACTAAATTTTTTCTAAAACTGATTAGAGGACGTCTAACTTGGTTTAGTAGAGTATGCACATGATGTGGTATAGTCTTCGTCATGATAATGAGTTTATGTATGAGATGGTTATATGTTGTAATGTTAAGTGGCATGCATGTCATGGCATGATGGCTGGAGCCACGAGATTGTCGCGTTAATGTAAATATCATAGAGAAAGCCTATAGGTTACAGGTGACGACGACAAATGTACATAGAGGACCCTGACGAGGAGGTGTACTTGGCGCGGGGAGAGGAGCTATAATTTAATGCCACAACGGAATTTCTGAATTTGGTGCCACTACAACATTTTCTGAAATGGTAGGGGTCCCGAACTGTGCGTCTAAGGCGGATGGTAACAGGAGGCAGGGGACACGATGTTTTACCCAGATTCGGGCTGTGACGCCGGGGTAATTAAGCTACAGTAAACCCCTGCTAATGAAGCCATGTCACCTCGGTTACTCTTGTTAATCTTGTGTTAGTTCAAAATGGTCCAAATTCAAATTTAAATTTAAAGGCAAACAACAAAGGTTTTCAAAAGTTAAAACTAAAATGTTCGAGAGGTGACATATAATGCATAGGTAATAATGGTGATGAAACCACATTTTTATAAAATGTTTAAATGCTCAAAGGTAAATAAAACAGCAGCTAAAACAAATATTTAAATGCCTTTTAAATAATAAAAATATGCAAAGTATTCTATTATTGCACCAAACTTTTTGTGACAGTGTACCTAATTGAAATTCTATCTTAGGACATGGATTCATAATAATAGAACTAAAGTAAAATAAAAACAAACCAAAGAATAATTAAAAGGAAACGAACAAAACAGGAAATAAGAAAAAAAAGAAAAGGAAACCACCCCTTCCCCCCCACTGGGCCAACCGGCCCAGCCGGCCAACCAACTGACTAGGCCGGCCCATGCCTCTGGCCTACATAGGCCTTTCCCACTCCCCCCAAACCCTAACCGCACTCCCGCCCACTCCCCACGACCGCACCCACTCCCCCCCACTCCCTCGTCTCTCCCTCTCGCCCGATCCAATCGGGATCAGGCGCCCATCGCCGCCGCCTGGAGTGCCCCGCCTCCCGATGTCACCGGCGACCGCCAGTAGGACGCCGCCCCTGCCGCACGCCCCTACCGCCGACGCTGCACGGAGCCCGCGTCGCTTGCGTCCTCGCCGGAGCTGGCCTGCCGACCTCGACCTCGCCGTGGCCTCCTCGTCCCCTCCCCGTGTCGCTACCTCACGCCTCGCCGACACCCTGAACCCCTGCAACGCTGTGAGCCGCCCCCCTCCTCTTTTCCCGCGTTCACCACGCCGCTCGCCGTACCCCCTGCGCTGCACACGCGCGTCGCCATGGGCCGTGCCCACACGCCGTCCGGCCGGCCCCCACGAGTGCTCCACCATCGTCCGCGGCCACCTCTGCCCGCCCGTGACCTCGCCTCCCCGCGCGGCCGTCTACGCGTGGCCTTGGCCGCCCGCGAACAGCGCTGCTGCTGCTGCTGCCGGCCTCCGCGTGGCCGTGCCATCCCACGCCGCTGCCCCCATGCTCAGGCTTCCCTCGCTGCTCTCCGCGCCGCCCCTTGCTACTGCTGCCGATGCGCCGCCTCGCTGGCGTTGCTGCTACCTCGTCGCCCCCGCCTCTGCTCCTACGCCCCGGCGCCGCCACTGCCACCTCCGGCGGCCAGCCTTGCCGCGCCCATAGCCGGCGCCCCCTCCCGTCGATCTGGGTGTGTGCCCGCACGGCGCCACCGCCCGTTAACCCCTGCCTAGGCGCCCGGTTAACCTCCCGGGACTATGACATATGGGGCCCACGCCCAGAATTAAAACAAAAAAAGAAGATTAATTAAATAATAATTGTTAATTAACTAAACAGTAAGATAATTAGTTAACTTAATTAACCTGCTTAATAACCTAATCAGCCAGTTTAGTTAATCGAATGTTGTTTAGCAAAACATGTATCAATGACATGAGGGTCCCATGGCCCCTTTTGACCAGTCAATGGTCCAGTCAAACGCTGACTGGACATTTGACCAGGTCCCCACCTGTCAGCACCTTAGGCACACTCTGGGTACACTTCCTGTGTACCCATAGCATTTAAATACAAATTTAATTTCGAATTAAATTAAATCCAGAAATTAGAAAATCTTTTAAATCTTCGAAAAATCATAGTAAATAATTCGTAGCTCGGATGAAAGTACTTTATACATGAAAGTTGCTCAGAACGACGAGAAGAATCCGGATAAGCAGCCAATTCGTCCGCCACGCATCCCTAGCATAGCAAACACACAACTTTCCCCCTCCAGTTCATTTGTCCGAAAACGCAAAACACCGGGAATACTTTCCCGGATGTTTTCCCCCTTCACTGGTACCACCTCGTACCGCGTTAGGGCACACCTAGCATCACGCTTTGTGATGTCATGCATCATCATGCATTTGTTTGCATTATATTTATTGTTTCTTCTCCCTCTTCTCTCGCTAGACACCGAGACCGACGCCGCTGCTACCCAACATGACTACGGTGTTGACGAACCCTCTCTCTTGCCAGAGCAACCAGGCAAGCCGCCCCCCTTGATCACCAGATATCGCCTACTCTCCTCTATACTGCTTGCATTAGAGTAGTGTAGCATGCTACTACTTTCAGTTAATCCTATACTACTGCATAGCCTATCCTTGCTACTACTGTTGTTACCTTTACCTGCTATCCTGATGCTAGATTATCATCAGTGGCCCTACACTCTTGTCCGTCTGCCATGCTATACTACTGGGATGTGATCACTGCGGGAGGTGATCACGAGCATATACTATATACTTTACACTGTTACATTACCAGAGAAACTGTTTGGAGATGGGGGCTGAAGGGGCAGGTGGCTCCATCCAGGTAGTGGTGGGCCTGGGTTCCCGATAGCCCCTGACTGTTACTTGAGGTGGAGCGACAGGGCAGGTTGAGACCAACTAGGAGAGAGGTGGGCCTGGCCCTGGTCGGCGTTCGCGGATACATAACACGCTTAACAAGATCTTGGCATTTGATCTGAGTCTGGCCACTGGCTTATACGCACTAACCATCTACGCGGGGACAGTTATGGGCACTCGACGTCGTGGTATCAGCCGAAGCCTTCGTGACGTCAGCGACTGAGCGGCGCATGCCGGATTGGACTGCGTAACGCAACTTCCTTTGTGATGGAGGTTTCTAGGTCTGCTCACCAGCCGCGTTCGCAACGTGCAGGTGTGCAATGGGCGATGGGCCCAGACCCCTGCGCCATAGGATTTAGACCGGCGTGCTGACCTCTCTGTTATGCCTAGGTAGGGCTGTGACGTGTTGATCTTCCGAGGCCGGGCATGACCCAGAAAAGTGTGTCTGGCCAAATGGGATCGAGCGTGTTGGGTTATGTGGTGCACCCCTGCAGGGAAGTTAATCTATTCGAATAGCCGCGATCTTCGGTAACAGGACGACTTGGAGTTGTACCTTGACCTTATGACAACTAGAACTAGATACTTAATAAAACACATCCTTCCAAGTGCCAGATACAACCGGTGACCGCTCTCTCACAGGGCGACGAGGGGAGGATCATCGGTTAGGATTATGCTATGCGATGCTACTTGGAGGACTTCAGTCTACTCTCTTCTACATGCTGCAAGACGGAGGCTGCCAGAAGCGTAGTCGTCGACCGGACTAGCTATCCCCCTCTTATTCCGGCATTCTGCAGTTCAGTCCACATATGATAGCCTTATTTCAGTTGATACCAATGCATACATATGTAGTGTAGCTCCTTGCTTGCGAGTACTTTGGATGAGTACTCACGGTTGCTTTCTCCCTCATTTCTCCTTTCCCTTCTACCCGATTGCTGCGACCAGACGTTGCAGTCCAGAAGCCAGACGCCACCGTCGACGACTACTACTACTACTCGGGAGATGCCTACTACTACGTGCAGCCCGCTGACGACGACCAGGAGTAGTTTAGGAGGATCCCAGGCAGGAGGCCTGCGCCTCTTTCGATCTGTATCCCAGTTTGTGCTAGCCTTCTTAAGGCAAGCTTGTTCGACTTATGTTTGTACTCAGATATTGTTGCTTCCGCTGACTCGTCTATGATCGAGCTCTTGTATTCGAGCCCTCGAGGCCTCTGGCTTGTAATATGATGCTTGTATGACTTATTTTATTTGTAGAGTTGTGTTGTGATATCTTCCCGTGAGTCCCTGATCTTGATCATACACGTTTGCGTGTATGATTAGTGTACGGTCAAATTGGGGGCGTCACAAGTTGGTATCAGAGCCGACTGCCTGTTGGAATCCCCCTTTCACACTCCTTGGCCGAAGTTGAGTCTAGACATTTCAAAAACTTTTACTAACATGGTTGTGTGCCTTACGGGCCCACGTCGCCATCTGGGTTGTATTAGGATCTTTTACTCCTCGATCCTTACTCTGGGACTCTAAACTCTCTTCTATTCGGGTTAAATGAATTTTGCTAAATCTAACATTAGGATCTCGTTATCACTTTCACCCGGAGAGCCCCTTATTACTAATGACCGTCTAATGTACGTGAAGACCCTGAAGATACTCTGCGTTGTTAACCCGAGAACTTGTGTTCATCGCGTTTGCAATTCCCCTTCCACCGTCAACCCTTATGGATAACTACCTGCAGTTATTATTCTTACATTCATCCCCAGTTGGTCTTGTTATTACAAGATACCCTGAACTACTTGACGTTGTTTCGATAATCCTTTGAGCTTACTGCCTTGCTGTTCTTTGTCACCTGAATACCCCTATGGATAATTCTCACACTTATCGAGTATCCGCTCACCCCCAGTTGTTCATGTGTTTCACAATGGTCTTCGAAATACTATTTGATCCTCCAAGAATCCTTAGTAGCTTATTGCTCTGCAATACTTGTCTGGTTGCATTATGGATGCTTTCCATATGTCTGGCAATATTCGTTAGTATCCTTAGACACCGTAAATTTTGATCCTATTGATTCAACATGAGTGCGAATGCATGCTATTATCAGTTGATCCTTTTAAATTATCTTTCTGGCTCATACGTCATTTTTGAACATGAGCTTGTTCTCGACCAATCTGTTGTCGTCAATTGTACCCTTAGGTCTATTGAACTTATCCACCCTTGATCAGAGCGTCTGCTTCTGATCCTTCTATTTGGGAATCATAATTTCTTTGATAACTAAGCATCGAATCATTCAGGTGTTCTATAATCTGATGCCCTTGCATCCTTTCTTCAATGGATTGTGTGCCGATGCTCACATCAACTCCGCTATGGACCGTCAGATCCTTTATTGGATTATTATTCGATAGTGTCCTCCTTATTCAATAACCTTGTGAGCCTTTCCTCGGATACATAATGCTTTTGGTGAATTGTATCCTCTGTTTTTCTCCACCATGCTCTGTTTTCGAGCTGGTGGTATTTACGAATGAAGCTTGTGGTATATGATTCCACGATACCCCGACGGGTTGAACCTATGCTTTTCTTAATCTGTGTGAACCCGAAAGTTTTCACGGGTCATACTCCTCTGGTAATTCATCAGGTAGGTTTTGACACTGAAATCATTTTTATCTAGAGCAGTGAATGAAAGGTTATGCATTGAAGAAGTGGGAATCGACCTTGAACTATGTGTTCATGCCCATGGACACGATGTAGATCTTGTCATTAAAGCTTCCCTTAAATTAATTTTTCCCCTTGGTATAAGTTCTTATATCTGGGATCCGGCCTTTTGCAATCGTGGTTTCGACCATATGTTCTTCTTTGACCCCATTTCACGGACAAGTTTAAGCACTTGTCTTCTGTGGATCAATACACCAGTCCAACCTGTACTTTAATCTTCCGTCGAGTATTACACCATGGTACCTCGATAATATCAAGTACTACATAACCCCTTATGAGTTCTTCATCAAGTTCTACATTTTCACTGATTCCAATTTTTCATGGGCTCTGAGTTATTAAACGCTCAAATACCGATAACTGAACCGAGTCCACACTACGGTTCAACAACTATTATGAATCTTCTTTGCTTATGAGTTTGTACCCGATCACGTCCTTCCTACACTATTTGGCTATATCATTATTGTGATGATTTTAACTGTGCTACTTGGTCCTTATTCCCGGAGCACAACTTTCGATGATGAGCTAAGCTTACGTTGATCTTCCTCATCATACCATTTTGCCTTAAACAATGAGCTTGGTTTCGTGTTTGTGTCATACCTTGGGTTCAATAACCTTTCGCTTCATCATTCCTTTGGCTTGATGTCATCGCCGACCAATTACATCTTCATGAAATCTCTCAACAATTGTGTCGTGATCATCATCGGCATTCTGAGCTCTTCTAGGATGTCAATTGAGTTCATTACGAGAAATACCATCCTTGCCCTTGATGAATTGTGTTATCTTTGACCACTTTATTGCCTTCCGTTCAACACAAACTTGTTCGTGTTTTGTGTTATACCTTGAGATCCCTGCTAACCAGCATTTGTTCTTCTTTACCTTGGAGTATTACCATCTTTTAATATCAAGGATGTTGTGAGGACTGCTCCACCTCTTAATGGAATTCTTGGTATTGTGATGCTTCTTGCCATCACCATTCTTTTCTTGGCCCCCGTGTTGAGTGAACTCTGTTGTGAGAATTTGATATCTCTAGCAACCCTATTGCTTCAAAGTTAATGGACAATAATTCCAATTTGGTGTACTGGTTGCTAAATCGCCATTCTGATGTTGGTCGTGCAACCCAACCCATATTTCGGGTGCACCTTTCAACCCATGTTTAATTCTGTATGTTTTCCTCGAACATACATCATTATATTGTACTGTTCGATCTGACAAATGTTATCTCCTTATTCACATAGTTGTGGAAATCCATCTTTTGTTAATCTCGATGAATTGTCGCTGATTCCATCAGCCACCTCCTCATCCTCTCGTTGGTTTACTAATGAACTCTTGTTTTGGAACTCGCTTCCATAGTTCAATTCCCGAGAATCTTACAATGTCACCTCGACAATTTGTGTTGCACTTTTCTTCTCAGTCATCCCGTGTCTGAGTTATCTTGACACCAATCAGATCTAAATCTCGGTCAGATATGATGGTTGGAACATATTTCAAGAGTTATAACTTTGATCCTCATATGACCCGGTAAGATGATATCATGCCTAGCACACTTGATTGGAGGACCTATTGTTATAGTATCCTCTCTAGCAAGGTTACCCATTCTTTTGTGAGGAAATTGCAAGAATTATACTATAAGTTGTTCCTGATGAATCCCTTCGTGTATCCAGAGTCTGACCTTTGCTTAAAGACCATGTCAATGCTATCTCGAAGCATGTCTATGGTACTCTTATCATCGATAAGAACATTTGAAGCACAATGCTAACTTTCTATATCATTTATCCTAACACCGTAGCATGGGCAATGTCATGAAACTACTCTGTTTTCTAATTTCTATCCTATCATGGATATCATGCTCTGCTTGTCTTTGGAAGGGTATACCCCTGAAATGTGTGTTTAAACACATTTTCCTTTCCATTGTTCTGTTAATCTGATAATCACATTTTCCTTTCCATTGTTTTGTTTAACCTTCTTGAGGTTTATATGATCTAAGCAGTAATAAGTCACTGTTTTTGTAAGCACCTCGGTGTACAACTCTGTCAGTAAGAACCTACTACTATTGTTGATGACATTCCGGTATCCACCGATGGACGAGAACTTTGCCTAATGGTCCGCCTCGTTCAACGAGCAGGAAAATGGTTCTCTTCATCCCTCGCCCTTGGTACCGAGGTTGTTGCCGACATAACTAATAGGCTATCCTCTGACATGACTTGCTTACATGATCGTGCAAGACGTCACCGCCCTTCCTACTTTTAACCCACATGGTGGGCCCATAACCCACAGTTCCACAGGATTGAAACCTGACTCTCCTGTACACCTTGTTGACAAAGTTATCCTTTGCTCTTGGTTTCATAGATAATTCGCGAGCCACCCTCCTAGTGCTCCATTCTGGTATCAGACGCAATACTTACTCTCGCCGCTCTGAACCCCTTTCTCACTATGGTTCAGACTTTGAGCAGCTATCTATCCGCTTGGACCCTCTCATTGTACCTTCGTACCTTACTCTCGATGTATTTTATATGTTCAACTCGAGAGATAATCTTATGCTCACTTATGGGTTAACCCCAGATTGTTTCCCTCATAAGCATTCTGTCGTAGCCAAGCTACCCCTTACCTATTCGTAAGTACATTGGAGTTCCCGAAGAAAATGATGACTTCACAATGATGACCTGAAGCAGAGAAATGAAGACGTCAATGTAAGGGATTGACCTCTTCAAGAAGAGCATCCAAGACCTAGAAGATTCGTTAGAATTTCGTAGCCACGTGTTTCCCTTACTCCACTCCTAAATCTCGGGACGAGATTTCTTGTAGTGGAGGAGAATTGTGACGCCCGAGTAATTAAGCTACAGTAAACCCCTGCTAATGAAGCCATGTCACCTCGGTTACTGTTGTTAATCTTGTGTTAGTTCAAAATGGTCCAAATTCAAATTTAAATTTAAAGGCAGACAACAAAGGTTTTCAAAAGTTAAAACTAAAATGTTCGAGAGGTGACATATAATGCATAGGTAATTATCGTGATGAAACCACATTTTTATAAAATGTTTAAATGCTCAAAGGTAAATAAAACAACAACTAAAACAAATATTTAAATGCCTTTTAAATAATAAAAATATGCAAAGTATTCTATTATTGCACCAAACTTTTTGTGACAGTGTACCTAATTGAAATTCTATCTTAGGACATGGATTCATAATAATAGAACTAAAGTAAAATAAAAACAAACCAATGAATAACTAAAAGGAAAAGAACAAAACAGGAAATCAGAAAAAAAGAAAAGGAAACCACCCCCTTCCACCCCACTGGGCCAACCGGCCTAGCCGGCCAACCAACTGACCAGGCCGGCCCATGCCTCTGGCCTACATAGGCCTCTCCCACTCACCCCAAACCCTAACCACACTCCCCCCACTCCCCACGACCGCACCCACTCCCCCCACTCCCTCGTCTCTCCCTCTCGCCCGATCCAATCGGGATCGGGCGCCCATCGCCGCCGCCTGGAGTGCCCCGCCTCCCGATGTCACCGGCGACCGCCAGTAGGACGCCGCCCCTGCCGCACGCCGCTACCGCCAACGCTGCACGGAGCCTGCTTCGCTCGCGTCCTCGTCGGAGCTGGCCTGCCGACCTCGACCTCGCCGTGGCCTGCTCGTCCCCTCCCCGTGTCGCTACCTCATGCCTTGCGGACCCCCTGAACCCCTACAACGCTGTGAGCCGCCCCCTCCTCTTTTCCCGCGTTCACCATGCTGCTCGCCGTACCCCCTGCGCTACACACGCGCGTCGCCACGGGCCGCGCCCACACGCCGTCCGGCCGACCCCGCGAGTGCTGCACCGTCGTCCACGGCCACCTCTGCCCGCCTGTGACCTCGCCTCCCCGCGCGGCCATCTACGCGTGGCCTTGGCCGCCCACGAACAGCGCTGCTGCTGCCGCCGGCCTCTCCCTGGCCGTGCCATCCCGCGCCGCTGCCCCCATGCTCAGGCTTCCCTCGCTGCTCTCCGCGCCGCCCCCTTGCTACTGCTGCCGATGCGCCGCCTCGCCGGCGCTGCTGCTACCTCGTCGCCCCCGCCTCTGCTCCTACGCCCCGGCGCCGCCACTGCCACCTCCGGCGGCCAGCCTTGCCGCGCCCATAGCCGGCGCCCCCTCCCGTCGATCTGGGTATGTGCCCGCACGGCACCACCGCCCATTAACCCCTGCCTAGGCGCCCGGTTAACCGCCCCGTTAACCTCTCGGGACTATGACATATGGGGCCCATGCCCAGAATTAAAACAAAAAAAGAAGATTAATTAAATAATAATTGTTAATTAATTAAATAGTAAGATAATTAGTTAACTTAATTAACCTGCTTAATAACCTAATCAGCCAGTTTAGTTAATCGAATGTTGTTTAGCAAAACATGTATCAATGACATGCGGGTCCCATGGCCCCTTTTGACCAGTCAACGGTCCAGTCAAACGCTGACTGGACATTTGACCAGGTCCCCACCTGTCAGTCCCTTAGGCACACTCTGGGTACACTTCCTGTGTACCTATAGCATTTAAATACAAATTTAATTTCGAATTAAATTAAATCCAGAAATTAGAAAATCTTTTAAATCTTCAAAAAATCATAGTAAATAATTCGTAGCTCGGATGAAAATACTTTATACATGAAAGTTGCTCAGAACGACGAGATGAATCTGGATACGCAGCCCATTCGTCCACCACGCATCCCTAGCATAGCAAACACGCAACTTTCCCCCGCCGGTTCATCTGTCCGAAAACGCAAAACGCCGGGAATACTTTCCCGGATGTTTTCCCCCTTCATCGGTACCACCTCATACCGCGTTAGGGCACACCTAGCATCACGCTTTGTCATGTCATGCATCGTCATGCATTTGTTTGCATTATATTTATTGTTTCTTCCCCCTCTTCTCTCGCTAGACACCGAGACCGACGCCGTTGCTACCCAGTATGACTACGGTGTTGACGGACCCTCTCTCTTCCCAGAGCAACCAGGCAAGCCCCCCCTTGATCACCAGATATCGCCTACTCTCCTCTATACTGCTTGCATTAGAGTAGTGTAGCATGTTACTGCTTTCAGTTAATCCTATACTACTGCATAGCCTGTCCTTGCTACTACTGTTGTTACCTTTACCTGCTATCCTACTGCTTAGTATAGAATGCTAGATTATCATCAGTGGCCCTACACTCTTGTCCGTCTACCATGCTACTACTAGGCCGTGATCACTACGGGAGGTGATCACGGGCATATACTATATACTTTACACTGTTACATTACCGGAGAAATTGTTTGGAGATGGGGGCTGAAGGGGCAGGTGGCTCCATCCAGGTAGTGGTGGGCCTGGGTTCCCGACGGCCCCCGACTGTTACTTGAGGCGGAGCGACAGGTAGGTTGAGACCACCTAGGAGAGAGGTGGGCCTGGCCCTGGTCGGCATTCGCAGATACATACACGCTTAACGAGATCTTGGTATTTGATCTAAGTCTGGCCACTGGCTTATACGCACTAACCATCTACGCGGGGACAGTTATGGGCACTCGACGTCGTGGTATCATCCGAAGCCTTCGTGACGTCAGTGACTGAGCGGCGCGCGCCGGGTTGGACCGTGTAACGCAACTTCCTTTGTAATGGAGGTTTCTAGGTCTGCTCACCGGCCGCGTTCGCAACATGCAGGTGTGCAATGGGCGATGGGCCCAGACCCCTGCGCCATAGGATTTAGACCGGCATGCTGACCTCTCTATTGTGCCTAGGTAGGGCTGCGACGTGTTGATCTTCTGACGCCGGGCATGACCCAGAAAAGTGTGTCCGGCCAAATGGGATCGAGCGTGTTGGGTTATGTGGTGCACCCCTGCAGGGAAGTTAATCTATTCGAATAGCCATGAGCTTCGGTAACAGGATGACTTGGAGTAGTACCTTGACCTTATGACAACTAGAACCGGATACTTAATAGAACACATCCTTCCAAGTGCCAGATACAACCGGTGATCGCTCTCTCACAGGGTGACGAGGGGAGGATCATTGGTTAGGATTATGCTATGCGATGCTACCTGGAGGACTTCAGTCTACTCTCTTCTACATGCTGTAAGACGGAGGCTGCCAGAAGCGTAATCTTCGACAGGACTAGCTATCCCCCTCTTATTCCGGCATTCTGCAGTTCAGTCCACATATGATAGCCTTATTTCAGTTGATACCAATGCATACATATGTAGTGTAGCTCCTTGCTTGCGAGTACTTTGGATGAGTACTCACGGTTGCTTTCTCCCTCATTTCTCCTTTCCCTTCTACCCGATTGCTGCGACCAGACGTTGCAGTCCAGAAGCCAGACGCCACCGTCGACGACTACTACTACTACTCGGGAGATGCCTACTACTACGTGCAGCCCGCTGACGACGACCAGGAGTAGTTTAGGAGGATCCCAGGCAGGAGGCCTGCGCCTCTTTCGATCTGTATCCCAGTTTGTGCTAGCCTTCTTAAGGCAAGCTTGTTCGACTTATGTTTGTACTCAGATATTGTTGCTTCCGCTGACTCGTCTATGATCGAGCTCTTGTATTCGAGCCCTCGAGGCCTCTGGCTTGTAATATGATGCTTGTATGACTTATTTTATTTGTAGAGTTGTGTTGTGATATCTTCCCGTGAGTCCCTGATCTTGATCGTACACGTTTGCGTGTATGATAAGTGTACGGTCAAATTGGGGGCATCACACGAGCCATCTTGATGGAGGTAAAACCCTACGTCCTGCTTGATTATTCTCGATAATATGAGTAGTACAAGAGTTGATCTACCACGAGATCAGAGAGGCTAAACCCTAGAAGCTAGCCTATGGTATGATTATATGTTGTCCTACGGACTAAAACCCTCCGGTTTATATAAACATCGGAAGGGGCTAGGGTTACACAAGGTCGGTTACAAAGGAGGGGATATACATATCCGTATTGCCTAGCTTGCCTTCTACGGCAAGTAGAGTCCCATCCGGACAGGGGACGAAGTCTTCAATCTCGTATCTTCATAGTCCAACAGTCTGGCCAAAGGACATAGTCCGGCTGTCTGGAGACCCACTAATCCAGGACTCCCTCAGTAGCCCCTGAACCAGGCTTCAATGACGATGAGTCCGGCGTGCAGTGTTGTCTTCGGTATTGCAAGGCTGGTTCCTCCTCCGAATACACCACGGAAGAATTTGAATACAAGGATAGTGTCCGACCCTGCAAAATAAGTTCCACATACCACTGTAGAGAGAATAATATTACCACAAATCTAATCTGCTGACACATTTTGGCAGCATGACATCACGCCACGGCCCGGTAATTATTTGAACCGTTTTTTCTTTAACTAGCCCCCGCACATAACGTGAGGCGGTTTCTTGACACGTCTTGTCAAAGCAGAGATCATGTTCCCCTTATTACGGGATTCTCATCAATACGGACGTGGGTAACCCAACCGCGCCATCAATTACAGCGCTTGGGGGATAAGCGAGTTTTACCAGGCTAGTGGGGGCGCATAGTTCAGTCCTCCCTTATAAAGGGATAAGATCTCACCTTTTTCTACCCACGCCTTCTTCCTCCTTGCTTATCCATTCTCGCGCACTCGAGCTCCAACGCCCAAGTCCGCATCCTCCTCCTCAACTCTCTCCAAACATGTCCGGAGCAGGAGGCAAGTGGATGGCCTCCTCCGTCATGGAGGGGCACATCAAAAAGTTACGTGGTGCCGGATACTTAGCCACGGACATCGCGCACCGGCTGCCAGCCGCGGGGCAGGTCGTCCCTACCCCGGAACCTCACGAAAGGGTGGTTTTCCTCCCCCACTTCATTCACGGATAGGGGTTTCCCCTCCATCCATTCGTTCGCGGCCTCATATTCTACTACGGGCTGGACTTTCATGATTTGGCCCCGAATTTTATCCTCAACATCTCGGCGTTCATCGTCGTGTGTGAGGCTTTCCTCCGCATCCGGCCCCAGTTCGGCCTATGGCTGAAGACCTTCAATATCAAGCCGAAGGTTGTAGGCGGCCAACAAGCGGAATGCGGCGGAGCCATAGTGGGAAAAATGCCCAACGTTGCATGGCTCGAGGGCTCCTTCGTGGAGACCGTAAAGGGGTGGCAATCGGGGTGGTTCTACATCACCGAGCCGCACGACACCAACTGGGTGGCGGCGCCCGAGTTTCGATCCGGAATCCCCACGTGGCTCACTTCCTGGAAGGAGAAGGGCCTGTCCTGGGGTTCATCGGTGGAGCTGGACGGACTCCAGAAGTGTTTCCGAAACATGACAAGCAAGAAACTTAAGCTTGTCAACATAGTCCAGGTCATGCTCTTCCGCCGGATCCTCCTGTGTCAACAACGGGATTTCAACTTATGGGAGTTCGACCCGGCCCGGCACCAGACTCTAAGCGAGCTCTTAGACACGACGCACAAAGACGTCTGGAGGGTGCTATTCAAGGGGCCGAGAGCCCTCCCTCTCTCACCGAGGACCGCAGGCTAAGCACGAAGCGCCCTGCGAATCCGGTAAGTTCTGTACATCTGGTAGGATATCTATTTCCCATAGCTTAACCATGTGCGGGGTCTGAGCTCCCATGCCTTTAACAGGACTGGGTGGAGGTATCGGAGCAGATTGACTGTCCGGCCACTCTGTCCGAAGACACTGCGGACGCTCTCCTGACGGAGATGCGGACTCCGGCTCCTTATGAGGTGCCGGATAAGACCAAGAAGAAGGCCAAGGGAACCCGAAAGATTTCCCGGCGCCAGGTGGTATCGGACTCATCGTCTGATAACTCCGAGACGCACTCCTCCCACGAAAACAAGGAGGAAGATGAAGATGCTCCCCCTCCAGCCGGGGGAGACAAGAAAAGGAAGGTCACCCCAACCGGGGAGGCTGAAGGGTCCAAGAAAGGAAGGACTCTCCTTCTGGACTGCTCCACCACCGCCGCCGAAGGCGAAGATGAGTGGCTGCTCAGGGCCAAGCCCCTGGCGAAGTCATAAGTATTCGGATACCAGAGTAACTCATAGCATACCTTTGTCGGACTGCTTCTCCTAATGCCGAATATGATTATGCAGACCGCCCCAAGCCCGTATCGACGTATCCTCGTCGGACGGTTCCTTGGACTCGTCAGATATGGATAGCGATCCACTTCGGACCGCCTCCTCCCCTTGCCCTACGGACAATGCCGAGGTATTGTCTCAAGGGGCCCCGAGCCGGGGGGAGACAGTCCCGGAGGCGCCTCAAGGCGACCTTCCGGACTTCGGGAGCAAAGGGAGCAAGGCGACCTTCCGGACTCCAGGAGCAAAGGGAGCAAGGCTCCCGGGGACTCCAAGTTCGGCTCTCAGCAGAACACCGCGCCGGAACCTCCAGTGGTTCCAGACTCAGGCAGGCGGCCCCCTTCCAAAAGGGGTAAGACGCCCGTGCCGGTGACCTCTATCCATCCAGAGGCACCGGACAACCTGCTGGGAGCGCTTCGTGGCGCTTCCATCGACGAAGAGCACCCCACTATTACGAGTGCGGTGATCAAGAAGGTTCAGTCCGCCAAGAGCGGACTGACTGAAGCCTGTGCCAGCCTTCTAACAGGCTTTGAGGTAAGTATTTAAAATATAGGAAAAATATTACCGCATGGACAGTAGCCCCTGATGCTCTGTTTGGTGTTCACAAAGAAAAGCCGAATAGAGGATCAAATAGTATCTGCAGGAGTCTAATATAAGTATGTCTATATGCGTATGCAGGCTTCACTGCTGACCTCTGCCGCACTGACTGCGGAGGTCGCCGCACTGAAGCAGGACCTCGAGGGGTCCGAGAAAGAGCTCGGCCTTGCCAAGAGGCAGCTCGAGGAGAACAAAGGTAAGTAATACCTTGTATATATATATATACAAAAAAGATGTGATTGTGAAATGACAGGATCATCATGAATTTGCCAGGGGCCACGACCGAAGTGGCGACCCTGAAGCAAGCGCTATCCAAGGCCGAAAACAAAGTGGCCCAGGAGCACACCGAGCGGGAAAAGCAAGAGGCACGGGTGGGCGAGGTGCAACAAGAGCTCCAGGCTCTTGTGACGAAGCACGAGGCTTTGGAGCTTGACTCGAAGACGCGAGAGTCTGAGCTTGCCGCGGCCCTCGAGAGTGCGAAGAATGCCAAGGCTAAAGCCCAAAAAGCCCTCCAGGAGATTGAGGCGATGAAGAAGATAGTAGAGGGTAAGGCATTCAATATGCAAAGCAAGCATGTGCAAGTGAATTACTTGTTACTTACCCGAGTCCGGAGCTCTCCAGGAGCATTCGCAGATTTGCCCCGCAGCGTGTCGGATGCCGCGGAATATTACCAGGCCGAGGAGGGAAGCTTGACGGAGAAGTTGTTCTGGTCTTAGTATACTGGGATCGAACACCCGATGCCTGTGAGCAACCAGCTGAAGCAACTGGTCGAGCTGCACAAGGTGGCCGAACAGGCCATGAAGGGCTTTATAATCCGGATGTGGCCTGGCGACTCCCTTCCCAACAGCTACTTCGGCCTGGTGAGGCGGCTTGCGGATGCCTTCCCACAACTGGAAGTCATCAAGCGGTCCGTCTGCATCGAAGGTGCACGCCGGGCTTTTGCCGGTGCAAAGGTGCACTGGGCCAAGATGGACGCCGAGAAGCTGGTGAAGGAGGGGCCGCCGTAGGGCAAGGAGCATCGCCACCCCGAGATGTATTATGAGGGTGTCCTGAAGGGTGCCCATCTTGTGGCGGACGAGTGTGCGAAGGATGTAATTTTTGAATAAACTTGCTCGTGTGATCCTGTATTATGAAAACTTGTTCATATGCGCTATGCAATGCTTGCTTGAATTTAAAATATTACCTTGTATTCGGCTATTTATCAAATCTGAGAGATGGCTAGTCGTCGGCTTCTGCCCCCATGCCACGAGTGCTGGGGTGTTCGGGATAAACCTGAGCACTCTTTTTCCCATTTTTGGGTCCTTCGAGGGAGGTGCTCAGCACAACGAACAAGGCAATCGGACTATAATGCTTTATCACTCTCACTTAGCCATAGAATTCTATAATTTTAAATTTTGGTGAAGCCCCTAGTATTCGGAAGGCCGAATTCGGGGCGCTATACACGCCTTAAGCCGGACAAAGCCTACTCCTCGCTCTAAGAGGCATAAGTCTTTAGGGACTCGAAACCTCTCGAAGAGCGACCAGTCTCTCGCCTTATCGTGACAGTCAGTTTTAGCTTTCTCTACTGAGGTGCTTAGCCTAGCTGAACCGGGGCACAATCGCAGTAGTTCTCCCAGTGCTACCTTAGCCGATATAGCGGAACGTAAGGTACCAAAACATGGGAGTCGGGCAAACCCAACTATTGACCCAAGACATGATTCGGAGCTGATGCATATAATGCTATAAGTTTGGGGTGCCGCACTGTCGAAAGTGTTCGGACTTCTCACGCCGTATTATGGGGTACGCTTAAGCCCCTGGCATATTGGCCGTACCAGAGTGTACGGGTGCTGAATGTCATGAATGAACATACATATATATATAAGAAGAATAGAGAATGCGATAATAGTCTAGCGCTATGCATTGTTTATTCAAAAAGGTGCGTTAAAGCAGAATGATACCAGTAGTGCGATAAGCAAAAAGTAGGACTATTTGACATGTCCCCCCAAGGGCAAGCTAAGGAATGGTATTTAAAGCAGGTATTTCACTCGTTGTTAGAGACCACCTGGGAGTTCCGTGCTGCGACGTAGCTTTCTGCCTCCTTGGTTGCTGCATCATGTGTCCGGCAATCATACCACCGGACAGGGTTTCCAGAGATTAAAGTCCTGAAAGAGAGAAAAATAACAAAGCGGGAAGCCCCTAGTGCGGTTGAGCCGCGTCTTGGGGCGTGCCGTAGTCGTGCCCCCCTCCCCACCTGTGCCCATGGTATTTTCAATGCGTAGTTGTGTACGCGTGGCACGGATTTCTCCATTTGGCTGGGACTGGGGCGGGGGCCGCATTGCTATGCGAGCTCGGAACGTGCCAGGCAGTCTTGTTGCCGATTACTCCGGGCGCGCTTGAAGGTGTCCGGGTCTTTAATCGCCGAACTGGTGGATTGCCTTAAAAGGCTGCTTTGCACCTCTGCTGCGACGGCCGCAGTGTGCTCCTCCGTACGGAGAGAGCGCTCTGTGTTTCCATTAACTGTGATGACCCCCCGAGGTCCTGGCATCTTGAGCTTGAGATATGCATAATGCGGTACCGCATTGAATCTCGCAAATGCAGTTCGCCCGAGCAGTGCATGATAGCCACAGCGGAACGGGACTATATAGAAGATTAACTCCTTTCTTCGGAAGTTATCCTGGGATCCGAAGACCACTTCCAGTGTGACTGAGCCTGTGCAATGGGCCTCTACACCTGGTACGATGCCTTTGAAGGTAGTTTTTTGTGGGTTTGATCCTTGAGGGGTCTATACCCATTTTGTGCACTGTGTCCTGATAAAGTAGTTTCAGGCTGCTGCCGCCATCCATAAGGACTCGAGTGAGGTGAAATCCGTCAATGATTGGGTCTAGGACCAGTGCGGCAAATCCACCATGACGGATACTAGTGGGGTGGTCCCTGTGATCGAAGGTGATCGGACAAGAGGACCATGGGTTGAACTTTGGGACGACTGGCTCTAACGCATATACGTCCCTTAGCGCATGCTTCCGCTCCCTCTTGGGAATGTGGGTTGCGTATATCATGTTCACCGTCCGCACTTGTGGGGGGAACCTCTTCTGTCCTCCGATGTTCGGCTGCCGGGGCTCCTCCTCGTCATCGCTATGTGACCCCTTATCTTTGTTTTCGGCATTTAACTTGCCGGCCTACTTGAACACCCAACAATCCCTATTGGTGTGGTTGGCTGGCTTGTCGGGGGTGCCGTGTATTTGACACGAGCGATCGAGTATACGGTCCAAACTGGACGGGCCCGGAGTGCTTCTTTTGAATGGCTTTTTCCGCTGACCGGGTTTAGAGCCTCTGAATCCGGCATTAACTGTCGTATCCTCGGTATTGTCGTTGTTAATGCGGCGCTTGTGTTGGTTGCAGCGTGACCTACCATTGCCATCCATGGTATCCGAAGTACCATGGTTCTTTGATATATTATTACTGTGAGCCAGCCAGCTGTCCTCTCCCGCACAAAAGCGGGTCATGAGTGTCGTGAGGGCTGCCATAGATTTTGGCTTTTCCTGGCCAAGGTGCCGGGCGAGCCACTCATCGTAGATGTTGTGCTTAAATGCTACTAGGGCCTCTGCATCCGGACAGTCGATGATTTGATTTTTCTTTATTAGGAACCATGTCCAGAATTGCCTGGCTGATTCCTTTGGCTGCTGAATATGTGGCTCAAGTCATCGGCGGCTTCCAGATGTTCCCAACAGCCAATGGATTCTGCTGGCAGGCTGTTGAGCCAATGCCGAGCTGGTCCTTTGAGCTTGAGTGGGAGGTATTTGATGGCGTGTAGATCATCACCGCGGGCCATGTGGATGTGCAGGAGGAAGTCCTCGATCCATACCATAGGATCTATTGTGCCGTCGTATGATTCTATATTTACGGGTTTGAAACCCTCTGGGATTTGATGATCCATTACTTCGTCTATGAAGCATAGGGGGTGTGCGGCGCCTCTGTACTGGGCTCTATCGCGACGCAGCTCAAGTGAGTCTTGTCCGCTGTGTTCGGCCCGGCCGGACTTACTTTTACTGTATCCGGTGTGATGGTTATCGTCTCGCATAGTGGCACGCCCTCGCGATTCGTAGATCGATCTTGCGTGTTTTGCTTTGACCTCCAATACGTCTCGCAGGTCTGGCGTATTTCCCCATGTCTTGACATTTTTATTTGAGTGGCGTCGGGGTGCGGGCTGAACTTTTGGCTGGAATGCCTCTTTGTCACGGCCATGAGGTGGCCGATCAGCCGCGTCATACGCTGGAGATGTAGGTTTTGGTGCTTCCTCCTCTAGTCGGGGTAGCAACCTGTGCTTTGGGTAACTCTTGGAGGGGCGTTCGAGTTTATATTCCTCGGCCGCAAGGACTTCAGTCCATCTATCAGCTAGCAAATCTTGATTAGCTTGAAGCTACTGTTGCTTTTTCTTAAGGCTATTTGCCGTGGCTATAAGCTGGCGCTTGAAGCGCTCTTGTTCGACAGGATCCTCAGGCACGACGAATTCGTCATCGTCAAGGCTTGCCTCGTCTTCGAAGGGAGGCATGTAATTGTCATCCTCCGCTTCTCCATCTGCCGCTCTCTCCGGAGGGCTGGCTCCTCCATCCTCCTACCCTAAATCTTACTGGAGGGGATTGTTGTCGTCTTCGGCACTGTCCGGAGCGCTATTATCTCCTGTGCCGGTGTCACCGCTTTTGCTTTGGCGAGACTTAGAGCGGCGCCGCTGATGTCGGCGCTTGGGTTGCTTCTTGGAGGGGTCATCCTCTGCGGTCCCGTCGCCATTGCCTTCTTTGGGTGTGTCCACCATATATATGTCATATGATGAGGTGGCTGTCCAGTGCCCTGTGGGTAGTGGTTCCTCTTCATCTCCCGCATCGTCGTCCATACCGTCGATGTCCTCGGAGTCGAAGTCGAGCATGCCGGTTAAGTCGTCGAAAGTGGCTACTAAGTGGGTGGTGGGTGGGTGGCGAATTTCTTTCCCATCCGCATCCCAATCCTGCCGGACATAGTTCGTCCTGGAGTCTCCTGACAAGGAGAGAGACCTTAATGAGTTCAGTATGTCACCGAAGGGCGAGTGCTGAAAAATATCCGCGGAGGTAAACTCCATGATCGGCGCCCAATCGGATTCGATAGGCACGGGCGCAGGCGGTTCGGAGTCCGTGGCCGGGGAAGAATCCGGTAGTTTGGCATCATGGCTCCCGTGAGGAGTAAGGTCGATACTCGGCTCGATCGCCGTTCAGGATATGGCCTCCGTGGAGGGGTCTATCCACCCGTCCATGGATGGTGCAACTGGCTCCAAATTGAGGATCAGAGTGGTTGCCGACGCGATCTCCTGAACACTATTCGATGGCCGAGCTAAATCCTGCTCATCGTGACCGTGTGGCGCACTAGGCAGGGGCTCGAATCCGTCGAAGATCAAATCGCCGCGGATATCGGCCGTGTAATTTAAGCTTTCAAACCTGACCTGGTGTCTAGGGGCGTAACTCTCGATATGCTCCAGATGGCCAAGCGAGTTGGCCCGCAGTGCGAAGCCGCCGAATACAAAGATCTGTCCGGGGAGAACAGTCTCACCCTGGACTGCATCGCTATCGATGATTGAAGGAGCCATCAAGCCTAATGATGATGACACAGAGGAACTCTCAATGAAAGCACCAATGTCGGTGTCAAAACCGGTGGATCTCGGGTAGGGGGTCCCGAACTGTGCGTCTAAGGCGGATGGTAACAGGAGGCAGGGACACGATGTTTTACCCAGGTTCGGGCCCTCTTGATGGAGGTAAAACCCTACGTCCTGCTTGATTATTCTCGATAATATGAGCAGTACAAGAGTTGATCTACCACGAGATCGGAGAGGCTAAACCCTAGAAGCTAGCCTATGGTGTGATTGTATGTTGTCCTACGGACTAAAACCCTCCGGTTTATATAAACATCGAAAGGGGCTAGGGTTACACAAGGTCGGTTACAAAGGAGGGGATATACATATCTGTATTTCCTAGATTGCCTTCTACGCCAAGTAGAGTCCCATCCGGACACGGGACGAAGTCTTCAATCTCGTATCTTCATAGTCCAACAGTCCGGCCAAAGGATGTAGTCCGGCTGTCCGGAGACCCCCTAATCCAGGACTCCCTCAGTAACATTTCCTAAAATTGCCGTCACAGCAACGTTTTTGAAATGGTTGCCACGACAACTAATATTGGCCGTCAAGACACTTCAGCAGAAGATTGAAGATGATCATGGAGGACTCCCGATGACCAGGACTATACCATATCATGATTTTATGAATTGCCTGAGATGTTTATCCCTTTGTTGTTTGCACCCTTCAATTGCGCGGTATTAAATTATTAGGGTGATCTCTCACAATAAGTATCAAGTTAAAAGTTGCTCTTCCTAGTGTTGCAATCGTGTATAACACGTAGCATTTCAGAGTGCGTCATGTCCACATGAGTACAAACGGGATGTGAGTGTAAGACGGGCAAGTCAGACCGAGCAAGCAGATAATAATCGGTTGTCTTGAAGTTCTAGAAGAATCTTTCCGAGCTCGGAGCACAAAGCATCGAAAGATGAACAAGAGTCATATGGAGATATGATCGGCAATAGTTTGCCTACCGGTCAAAATTCTCGTCATCAGTGATGTCCAGATCAATGAATGAAAACTAGATTAGGATCTTGAATCACTCACTATCAATTATGAGAGATATTGATTTGAGTGGGAGCACATTTATGTACTAATTAAGGTTAATCACTAGTGCAAATTAATTATGAACAATGTCTGTGTAGTTTGCATTATAGTTGTAGAATTATGGCTCACAGTTCCACCTTTTTTGTTGAAATTGATTACTCCCTCCTTTCTGGTTTATTGGGATTATCTCATTTTCTTGGTTTTCTCATATTATAAGTCTCATTTTCACTTCTTTCCACCACATGTTCACCTTCCAAGGTGCATTAAATTGCTACATGCAAGGATTAAAAGAAACCAACCAATGCATGTAACCATTCCTACTCATTTAATGGCCATCCATGCATACATTATAATTAATGCAGATTAAAGTTCGAGTAATTTTGTAAACTACGAGATACATTCCTCCACTCATCATCTACCTTGGTTGATGAGATTTCAGATTTAAGCCCTACAAACCGAAAAGGAGGAAGTAGCTATTATTTATCTGGTTGAATCTTTATGATTGAGAGGGTCGTCCTCTGAAAGTGCCAAGAAAGATTTTTATCCTACTTCATACTTATAATACTCTCTTGCCGATGCTATGGACGATGAGACTCATGTCCTTCGATCCAAAAGCTAGAATTACATTATAATTTGCTTGCGAGAAACCCGAACATCAAAATGTTTGGGATAGTTATGTGATATTCTTGGATCTGAAAATTGTTTTCAAAAGCAAACAAAGATTAAAAGATATGTGATATCTAAATAAGTGTTTTGTTTGCAAGATCTAGTGAAGTGTTCAACTATGTTTAAGACTGAAATGCGTAAGACCTAGAAGAACGACAGTCATGAGTGGATGGCGAGAACTTAAAAAGAAAGAACAAAACCAAAGGATGTATTGAGACTTACATACCTAGGGAAGTTTGGGGCTCGCGCTACTCTTAAAATGTTAAATGATTCTTCTGTTGAGTGGGAGAAATATTGGAAGTAAAATTATAAGAAGTTTATAGGCGGAAGGAAAAGAAAACTAGAATTTCCAGCTCAGGCATGAATGTCATACAAGTCATAAGATGTGGAGAAAGTTGGCCAAGTAAAGTGTGATTCTTGAGAATCATGATTAAATTGTTAAGCACTAAATTCTTCGGGAATTGTGTCTAAAATTTAATCACAAGGATATTGACTTGATTTCATGCTGTTGCAAATCAATGCAAGAACTACTACGACCTAATGACCAACAAATTAATAAGCTTAAAATAAGTGTTGACAATTTTGTACTAGTTATGATTCTTTTTCATCAACATATTACCTCTGAATTTATTATCATAATTCATTTTAGAGTTTTGTACACTCTAGCCCATTGCATAGAAGTTGCAAGGAGGTTGTTCATAAGAGAACAATAGTTGTTTGATGTAATGAACAAAAAGGCTACACTCCTATTGTGAATAGGATTTAAGTTATGAATATTGATGATAAAATTGAACATCCATAACACTGACGCTAAATGTCGTAAGACTAAAAGAATACCACATATGTGTGGCACTTCATTTAGTCACATTGGAGAAACTCGCATGGAGAAATTCCATAGCGATGGATTTTGGAGTCATATGATTACGAATCATCTGACACTTGCAAGTTTTCGTCCAAATAGTGAAGTAAACTAAAAATACCGTTCACAGGCCATCAAGAACGAGCAACAAAATAAATTGGAAATATGCATATTGATGTACGTAGTCCAAAATGTGTTGTTGCAAGCAGTGGATTTATCTATCTCCAAGGATGACTCAAGTAGATATTTATAGTTACAAAATGAGACATAAATCTGGATCTTTCGAAATGTTTCAAAAGATTTTCATAATGAAGTAGAAGTTATTGTAACAATGTTTCTACAATTGGATTGCAGAAAAGAATATTTGAGTTACAAATTTAGCGAATGTGTGATGAGTTATAAAAGAATTTTGTAGCTTGCACCTCCTAGAAACACTACTAAGAGTATAGTGTTTTGAGTAGATGTAATCAAGCTATGTATGACATGGTGAGATTAGAGATGACATTGATTGTTCAGCCAATACAGTTTTAATGTCATGCTTTAGAGACTATGGATTTTACACTGAAGAGAGCGCCATCAAATTTGTTCAAACAAGTACTACTTTGTAGGTTGTCCCAAATGGTTGGGCATTCATCTATCGCTACACTGAGGCAAAGTATTTTTTCACAGAGTGCACAAATTTCGAAGAAAATATTTTCTGCAAAAGAGTAAGTGGGAGGATAGTGCAATTCGACGAGATTACAGAATCTTCGTGATCAGGTCAAACAAAAGGAATGCTAGAAGTGGTTCTAAAATTTCTTACCGTGACTAATACAAAAGCCTCTATAAAGACTTTGGTCGCGTGCAACTCAACTATATAGGTTGGAAAAATTTGTATAGTCCTTTAGGGTGTGCGGATGGAATATTGTTGAAACAAACAATGAACCTATAATACACAGAGAAGCATTGATGGGCCCTGACTCCGGAATTGGATGTATGCCAAAATAATCTGAAATAGTATGCATACACTTAATTCAAGTTCAGAGCTTGATGGACCCTCTGAAAGACTTAAAGTATAAAGCGTAGTGATGGATCTATAGATTGACAAAGATAAATATGTTTTATAATGCTTGACTTGCTACAAATAGTTTATGACAAGATAAAGGGATTGATTATGACAAGATTGTTTCATCATAATAATACTTAAATTCAGTTCGGATTAAACTAGCAATTACTAAATATTTACATTATGAGATATAACAGATGGATGCTAAAATGATTCCCATGAGATGGAAATAGTACCAAGGTTGTATATTTGATACAATCAAAGGTAATTTTCTTGATCCAGAGGATGCTAGTAAGTGTGCAAACTTCAAGAGATCCAGCAATGATCAGAAGCCATCATAGTGGAGTTCGAACCTTTGTTTTGATGAATTGATCATATAATATTATTTCATCAATAGAAACAAAGATGCTTGTATTTACAAGAAAGTACGTGCATGGTAACATTTCTAAACACTATGTGTTCATGACACAATGTTGATGGGAAATTATGTAAATTTCTTGACACAATTTAAGATTTTATTGAAAATAGTTTTTGAGTAAAGTACTTTTGTAATTTAGTCCTTGTAGTAGACACAATAATCTAAGGAGATAGTAGTGTCTAATCAGGCTTAGCCAGAATACATATTGACAAAATGCTAAAGAAGTTTAGTATGAAAAATGTCAAGAAGAGTTTCTTGTCAAAGTCACATGGAAGGAACTCTTAGAAAGAATAGGTATATTGAAATACTGATGAGTGAAATACATGATTTAAATCACACTTATGTTAATTCCATGGTATGCAAATAACCAGATATGTCCAGTACTCCAAGTAAGTTGTGAGTAAAGTTACTGGAATGGCCAAATTGTTGATCATACGACAAACAGTGAAAATGTCGTTGAGTATGAATGACATGTTTCTCACATACAGAGAAAATGAAGACATCGTTGTAAGGAGTTACATCAATACATGCTTGATGTAAGTGGTAGATCGACAAAAATCTTCAATCGGTGCTCCAAGCGAATTTCGATTTCAAATAAATGATTTATGGTGTCACATTAAGTTGGAACTGGTCGAAGAAAGTTATTATGGTGAATTCTATAACAGAAGGTTGAGTATATTGTCGCTTTAGAAGCAACAATAGAGGGTGATGAATAAAAGGTTCATTTATGACATTGGTATGGTTTCTAGATGATTGTGCAAATAGAACACTATTCTCAAATATGGTTCTATAGCTCAATCTAAGGAATCAAAGGTATTTCCAGTGATTCAATATATACTAAGTTTGTTTCACATAATTATGAATTCATGTGAAAACAAGATAGATGCATACATATGCAAAAGATACACACGGATCTGAAGTTGTCAGATTCGATAGGACGAAGTCTATACTAGAAGCAAAGCATGGACTTACACCAGATTGCGATTGGTGTAAAAGTTAAAAATGCTAACTAGATTGTTGACTCTAGTGCAAGTTGGAGACTGGTGGAAATCTACCCTAGAGGCAATAATATTGTATTATTATATTTCCATATTCATAGTTAAGTGTTAATATTTTGTGCTATAACTACTATGATCCTAGAATATGCGATTTAGTGGAAACTCGTATGCATATGTGAAATGATAAATGGATAAAATAAAGGTTCCTAGTCTCGCCTCTAAGACTAGCTAAAGTGTTGTTGGTAATCACGTTTTCCGGATCTTAGGATATCATTGAGTATAACAATAGTCCTAAAACAACATTGAGATTATGACGTTGGAAGAATGATCATATTGAATCGACCCAAACTTGTTTGTTATGAATTGGGTAATATCGTTTGTAATCAATTGTAATTGCATGAAGTGTTAACATGGGATTTTGCTCCTCAGACGATGAGAGTATTGTATTGACTTCTTACTGTATGATGAGCTTTGGGGTTGCTCAAACGTCACCTGTAACACGGTGATCATAACAACAACTTACAGGTTCATCGCAAAGTTTGACAAGGGACTAGATAGCTCGAGAATGCACTACCAAAAAAGACACATCCGTGACATTATGGGCCAAACGAATTTTTTTCCTGTCATTCTTATGACACTTCTATTACGATAATTGTGACAAAACAATGTATCATTGTAGATGTGGTGGGCTCCTACTTCTATGACAAAAAATCATGACAAAAAATGGGCTTTTCGTCCTGGGCGGGCCGGGGACGCGCCTGCATGACATTCTTTGGGCCGTCCATGACATAAAAAAATCATGGTAGAAGCGAGGGCGACGAAAATATCGGGGAGTTCCCGGTTACGGCGGGTGGTCGGGGCTGAGTGACGCACGGAGGTTTGCGCATTTCTCTCGTACACGTACGTGCATGTGTGCAAGGCATTGGGCTCTAATGGAACCCGAGCGAGGCGTTCTCTTACTAAACCCGAGTGATTTCCCTAGCTACGTTATTGAACCCGAGCGATTGATCCCTTGGATGTTAACTAAACCAAGCGATTCCTTCGCTACTGGTGCTAACTGAAGCCGATCAAACCTGCTGCCTCTTGATGAATAGTGACCGTTGTTGGGGTTGGATGAACAGGACCTCGTGCTAGTAGAGGCCCTTGCCACTGGATGAACAGGACCCCGATCGAGGAGGCCGCCACACACCCGAGCCGGTTGGGGTGGATGAACAGGACCCCGTGGAGGGCTGGTTGAATAGTAACCGATGGAGGTTCGGTTAACAGGGCCCCCGTGGAGGGCTGGTTGACTAGTAGCCGATGGAGGTTGGATGACCAGTAGCTCGTGGATGAATAGTAGCTGGTGGAGGCTGAAGGAAGTTGACAGTGGACGAACAGTAGCATGTGGAGGCTAGAGGAAGTTGTAACACCCATAATGTGGTTATATCTCCCACGTGTCGGTGCATGACTTAGAGGCATAGACGCATGGTAGGTTTGTCGCAAGAGGGGTAATCTTCACACAATCCCATGTACTGAATAGAAAGGGATAAAGAGTTGGCTTACAATCGCCACTTCACACAAATACAAGATAAACATACATCATCCAGAATACAGTCAAGGTCCGACTACGGAACCAAAATAAAAGAAGAAAACCCCAAATGCTAGATCCCCGATCATCCCAACTGGGCTCCACTACGGATCAACAGGAAACGAAACAAAACAACGATCAAGATCTTCATCGAGCTCCCACTTGAGCTGGGTTGCGTCACCTGCACTGGTATCATCAGCACCATCAACTGTTTGGAAGTATCTGTGAGCCACGAGGACTCAGCAATCTCACACCCACGAGATCAAGACTATTTAAGCTTATGGGTAGGAAAGGGGTAGTGAGGTGGAGCTGCAGCAAGCACTAAGCATATATGGTGGCTAACTTACGCAAATAAGAGCAAGAAGAGAAGCAATGCAACGGTCGAGAAGCTAATAGTGATCAAGAAGTGATCCTGAAGCTACTTACGTTCAAGCATAACACAAGAACCGTGTTCACTTCCCGGACTCTGCCGAGAAGAGACCATCACGGCTACACACGTGGTTGATGCATTTTAATTAAGTTAAGTTTCAAGTTCTCTACAACCAGACATTAAGAAATTCGCTTTCAAAAGTTGAAACCCTGCAGGGGTGTTCCAACTTAGCCCATCACAAGCTCTCACGGTCAACGAAGGATATTCCTTCTCCCAGGAAGACCCTAAGTCTCGGAATCCCGGTTACAAGACATTTCGAAAATGGTAAAACAAGACCAGCAAGACCGCCCGATGTGCCGACATCCCGATTGGAGCTGCACATATCTCGTTCTCAGGGCAACACCGAATGAGACAAGCTACGAGTAAAACCAGACCTCGAGTTTCCCGAGGTGGCCCCGCAGGCGGCTCAGTTCGGACCAACACTTAGACAAGCACTGGCTCGGGGGGTTAAAATAAAGATGACCCTCAGGAGCGTGACTCCCAAGGGAAAAGTAGGTGGTGGTGAGGCAAATGGTAAAACCAAGGTTGCGCCTTGCTGGAGGAGTTTTATTCAAAGCAAACTGTCAAGGGTCCCCATAACATCCAACCATGTAAGGAACGCAAAATCAAGGAACATAACACCGGTATGATGGAAACTAGGGCGGCAAGAGTGGAACAAAACACCAGGCATAAGGCCGAGCCTTCCACCCTTTACCAGGTATATAGATGCATTAATTAAATAAGAGATATTGTGATATCCCAACAATAACCATGTTCCAACATGGAACAAACTTCAACTTCACCTGCAACTAGCAACGCTATAAGAGGGGCTGAGCAAAGCGGTAACATAGCCAAACAATAGTTTGCTAGGAAAGGCGGGTTAGAGGCTTGACATGGCAATATGGGAGGCATGATATCGCAAGTGGTAGGTATCGCAACATAGCAATAGAGCAAACAAGTAGCAAACAAAGATAGAAGTGATTTCGAGGGTATGGTCATCTTGCCTGAGATCCCGCAAGGAAGAAGAATGAGTCCATGAAGAAGACAAACGGACGTAGTCGAACGGATCCTCACAAACGCGACGTTATCGGAACTAACCCGAAGAGGCAACACCGGAAAGAAGCAAACAACATAGTAAACAACCACCACATAAACATGGCATGATGCACAACCAAGTATGATGCATGTCTGGTTTAATTATGCATGGCATGGCAAAGTGCACAAACAATACTACAAGTTAAGTGGAGCTCAATATGCAACGGGTTGCATATTGACGGAACACCACATCAATTATTTAGTTCTCTCTCATTTATGTACCCAACAATATTAAATGTTGTTAAACATGGCAATAGATGAAGCATAATAAAACTACCTATCTAGGCAAGTTTAAATCAGGCCAGATCAACAAGCAACAAGTCCGAAAAATCCTCATGTGCATATTATAGATTTGGTACTATTCTTCCCTCAACCATATAGAGTTATTAAACATGCAAAGTGATGCCACCATGTTAAACTAGGAATTATTCCACCCCATTTACATATAAAGTTTGTTGAGTTCGGAGCTACGGTTATTTAGTTATGAATTAAAGCATTTTAGCATGTTATTTAAGCAAATTAAAACAAACATCAATTTAAACATTTTAAACATGCATGAAAGTTGGATATTATGAAATTAGATGAAATTCTAAGCATTTTACATATTTAAAACATTTTAATCCGATGCACGGTTTATGAGTTATTGTATGCATGATCTAGAGGGACTTTTCTGTAAAACTGTAATTCGTTGGATATTTGGAAAAATCGTCCTAGCAGAAAAAATACTAACGGGCCGAAACTGTAAATTGGGCTGCACCAAAGAGGACTGAGGTGCTCATCACCTCGGGCCTGTAGAAGCTGAGCCGGATCTGAAGCTGGCCCGAGGCAAAGCGAGCGAGCGCCTCTCGCTCGTTCTGGTCAACGGGAAGCGGATCGGGGCAGGGACTGGCGCTCGAGAGGAAACTGGAGCTCGTCAGGAACAGATGAAGATGACGGCAACAGGGACTCCGGCAGGTGACGGCGCAGCTTGGCGCGGTCGCTGGAGATGGCCGGCTCGAGCAGCAGGCCTCGGGTGGCGTGGCTCGAGTCAACGTGGGGTCGGTGTGCTTGTTCACAGTTCAACAGGGGGCAGAGCTGCGGCTTCATCAGGACGTCGCGGCACCGGCGGGAGGGACTTGAGGCACAGGGGCGGCGAGGCGAGGGACTACTGCGTCCGGTTCCTGCGATAAGAAGCAGAGGAGGGGATTTGAGAGCTCCGGGAGAGAGAGAGATGAGTAGAGGAGTGAGATGAAGGAGAGGGGGCGCGTGGCTGGCCTGGTGTTCGTCCAGTGGGGAAACGGCCCCGGGCGATGGATCAAGGGAGGGTGCGTGGCGACGATGAGGTTCGGGATGGGGATACCGGTGTGGAGAGGAGCGCTCGGGCATTGCTGCTGATTGGGTGGCGCTGAAAACAAGGGAAGATGGCGGTGGTGGTTTGGGCAGGTGGGATCCCGATGTGGATTCGGTGGAGTGGCGGCGGCGAGTGGATGGGAGAAGATCCCTAGATTTTAGGGTTTTGGTCTAAAGATGGACTAGGGTGTACATATATATGGGAAAAGAGGGGAGTTGGATGATCCGATCAAAATCCGACGGTCGAGAATAGATAGGAAAGGAAAATCTAAATAAGAAACGGAGATGTTTTAGAGATGTTTGGGAATGATCTGAATCCAACGGTGACGACTGCCCGGGTCGGGTCCGGAACAGCTTCTGGACACGCGCGCGAGGAGGGTCGCGGGCTGACGAGAGAGGTTAGGTTGGGCCTGGCGGTAGGTAGTGGACTGTGTAGACGGTCTAGGGAGGAAAGAGAGGGAAAACCCGGCAACAGTTTTCAGAGACCGAAAACGTCCGACGTTTGACCGACTATAATGCCGCTATAGTTTAACGGCTGGGCTATCAAACAAGCTCCGAATGCGATGAAACTTGGCAGTCGGTCTACCTACAACACAACAAGACCGCACGCCAACTCTCATCCCATTCCGAGAACATTTCCCAGCCACTTATAAAATAATATTTTGGACATGCCGCGGGCGCGTGCAAGTGTGGTTGGGCTCTGAACGGACAACGGAGAGAACAGGGAGAACCCGGACCAATGCAAGTTTTGAAAACAAGATGATGCAATGCACATGATGACATGACAAGAGGCAACACACAAGCGAATGATATGGCAACAACAGCGAATAACTGGAAGACACCTGGCGCGATGGACTCGGGGCGTCACAACACTCCACCACTATGAGAGGACCTCGTCCCGAGATCTAGGATGGCACCGGAGAGAAACGGAAGAGGAAGAGAAAAACAAAGTCGCTTCTTTGACAAACGAGTGAAACCAAAGAACCTTGAGAGGTTAAAAAATTTCAAGAAAAGAACACAACGGAGATGAACAAAGTTAAAAACACTCTGATAGAAAAGAGGAACAAGGAACCTTACTAGAACCTTGTAGGTTGAAAGACATGAATGAAGAGCTCCAGCGACAAGGAAGGACATGTAACCACTCCGGTTGAAACGGAATAAGCAAGGAATGAGAACAAAAGAAAGAAGACAGCACTCCGGCTGTAAATGGACGGAATTGAACATGAGCTTGACAAGATGAGAAGATACTTGATGACATCAACAACACACTGCCTCCGGAACTATAGAAAGAATGGCACAAGGGGTAAGAACGATTTCAGACAGCACTCCAGTTGAGAAAGGAGGTAAAACTTGATAAGATGAGAGAACTTGAATGAAGGACACGACACTCCGGTTTAAGGGATAAGCAAAAGGAAGAACATGATCTTCACAATACCAGATGATGAGTGAAGAGATCAACATCACAATGCCTCCTGAACGAAAGAATAGAAGTTGGGTCGTTGGAAAGGAAAGAATTGAGAAGAAAATGACAACTTCTTCCACCAATGAGCTTGGAAAACACCCTTCCAAGAAGGTTATAATGGAGTTGTTAGAGAACCAACAACAAAACGAATAAGCTTGTAGTGGGCTTATGGAAAGCTTCTCAAAATTATGAGGTGAAATTCTGCCACTAACGAAAATCAATTGCTTGCTTGAGATCAACAAAGAGATAAAAACTTCTTTCATCGTGAGAATAGGAGGAAACTTGGATTATTGATAAGCGCCACAATAGCAACATTCCTTAGGGAAGGCTTTAGGTGAAATATGACACAAGATAACTCCAATGAAGAGATTGATGGATTGAGAAGAGCTCATGCTCGAAGAAATTGATGTGTTTAGCTATCTCATTCTTGACAACTATTGAATCATGACACACGAAGGGAAATTGTCAAGAGTGACATAACACCATCTCAAAAGATAAGGTAGAAAGAATTGCACTTTGGAATGCAAGAAGAAGAATGCTTGAACTCCTCAAAACAAAACATGTGTTGAGCACCATGTTTATTTTAGAGTATAGCTTGGCGGATCATAACTTCGAGAGATAATCTTGAGGACAAATGAAGAATGAAAGTAATCCTTGATGAACCACCATGAAGAAACTCTCGAAGAACTCCGGATAGATAAAAGAAGGTCGCAAGAAAAGAAACTTGAAAAGAATAAGATGAATCCTTCCATTGATTAAATAGAGCTTTGAAATGATATAATTGAAAGAGCTTGGAACTCCGGAAAAGAAAAGATGAACAATTGAAACCGACAATTTTGATGAACCTCCGGAATAAGGAATTGAATTTACTCGATGAAACAAGAATAAGAATTACATTATGCTTATTCACCAATTTAAATTGATGACAAGCAACGGATTTGGCATACTACTTATTCTCGTAGGAAGGATTAAGATAGATATAGCGCAAACTTGAGAAAAGACTTCAACGAACCACCGGTAGGATTGAAACAACGAATAAATTGATATAATAACCAAGAAAGAGAACTCTTGAACGAACCACCGTAAGAATTATAAAGCAAATGAAGATACTTGAGAGAATTTAGATACATGAGAACAAAGAGATCATGAGCTCACTAGAGTATACTTGAATGATGCACCGGTAAGATTGGAGAACGAGAGCTGAAAGCTGGAAAGAATAATTCTGAGATGATGGGCTTCGGAGAATCAAACTGAAAAGACTTCTGAATTGCTCTAGATGGGTAGGAAAAGAATTACTGACAATCAAAAATAATTATTCAGAATTATGATGAGAACCACCACTGAGAATTGTTTAGACCCTTTGGGAGAATCAAAAGCGAAGAGGTTGAGCCAACGATGAAAGAATTTTGAGAGATCTTAGGGAAAGACATTTGACTAATGATAAATCACTCTTACGTCAAACTTTGAGAAAATTTGAGGATAGCTCTGGGAAAATTAGAAGAGTCAGGTAAGATCCTGGGAAAAGACCTGTGGGTTAGGGCCCACTCAAGAGATACACCGTTGAACGATTACTTGAAAGAGAGATTGCACCGGTTGATTTAAATGGCTTGAAAGAGATAACAAACTCGAAATAGGTTGAACGGAACTTGAATGAAAAGATGAGCCTTCTGAGATATCTTCAGCACTCCAGAACAAAAAAATAGCATGAAGTGAAATATTAAGTGGTGCACCGGCATGATAAAGCATTTGAACCGAGGAAAGGACATGATCGAGAAAGCTTGAATTAAAACCACCGGAGAAGATAAAAGAAACGAAGAATGATGAACTTGAAGCTCCATTAGTATCTTCATGAGAATCACCGGATAAGAATATTGACGGAAAGAATGGAGAGACTTTACATGAATAAAATGGATACTTGATTAAGAAATCTGAATCCTTGAAGAAAAAGGGTGGGAGGGCGGGAAAAACAAAGACAACTTGGGACGGATGAAATGAACACCATTGAGAGAACTTAGAATTGAACTTGCGGATGTTTAAAATGATCAGATCCACTTGAAGAAAAACACACCATTTGGAAAGAATTGAAAAGACAACCTTGATGATCAAGAAGGATTATCATCCACATAGAAATATGAGGGCATCGCTTAGGAAAGGTATGGAATCAACACTTGACATTGAAGCAACTCGAATACCACAACTCAAAACAAAACAAAGGATTGGCTAGCAAAATAAGCCGGAAACAAACATAAGATAGACCCCAAGTCGTATCATGTGTCTGTTGGAAGGATATCCTACGTGATATTTGAATTCCCACTTATAAACTCCCAAAACTTTCTGGTTATGCAATCAGGTGTTGGGGTTACAGGGGAAGCATAATATCTCACCCAAACTAACAATACCTACATCCAGCTGTGTCCATCCTTCAACACATAACCAAGAAACCTTCGGAAATTGTTTACCTCAACCTTCAAAAAGCATCCGTTATACGAGTTATGGAAATACTCCCGAACTCCCGCCCTAGTACTGGGTGGCGTCGAGGTTATCTCACCAACAACTGCATAAAAGAGATTTTTTATGTCGGCAAACTCAGGTATTCCATAACTGCAACAATAAAATTTGTGACGACAACACCTCGAAGCTCAACTCCCCAGGACACTGCCACAACCCCTAAATGTCAGGAGGCACCAAGCACAATGTTCTCGTCACAAAACCATCGGAACGATTCCAAGATACCCGCGTGATCCTAAAAGAATTCATGAAATTTGAGGAGAGAAGAGTCAAAACTCTACGTCAGGATGCCTCACCAGAGCGATGAAGGGACTGAGGAGTAAAAGGAATCCTACTCTCCGATATGTATAATCCTAAGACTCAAAGCATTTTGTTCTAGACTCAACAACGGCAGCGATTCGATCAAGCAGGGGGCTCCTAAGTTGGGGAAGGCTCTGATTACCAACTTATAACACCCACAATGCGGCTATATCTCCCACGTGTCGAGGCACGACTTAGAGGCATAGACGCATGGTAGGTTTGTCGCAAGAGGGGTAATCTTCACACAATCCCATGTACTGAATAGAAAGGGATAAAGAGTTGGCTTACAATCTCCACTTCACACAAATACAAGATAAACATACTTCATCCAGAATACAGTCAAGGTCCGACTAAAGAACCAAAATACATGGCAATATGGGAGGCATGATATAGCAAGTGGTAGGTATCGCGGCATAGCAATAGAGCGAACAACTAGCAAGCAAATATAGAAGTGATTTCGAGGGTATGGTCATCTTGCCTGAGATCCCGCAAGGAAGAAGAACGAGTCAATGAAGAATACAAACGGACGTAGTCGAACGGATCCTCACAAACGTGACGTGATCGGAACTAACCCGAAGAGGCAACACCGGAAAGAAGCAAACAACATAGTAAACAACCACCACATAAACATGGCATGATGCACAACCAAGTATGATGCATGTCCGGTTTAATTATGCATGGCATGGGAAAGTGCACAGACAATACTACAAGTTAAGTGGAGCTCAATATGCAACGGGTTGCATATTGACGAAAACCACATCAATTATTTTGTTCTCTCTCGTTTATGTACCCAACAATATTAAATGTTGTTAAACATGGCAAGAGATGAAGCATAATAAAACTACCTATCTAGGCAAGTTTAAATGAGGCCGGATCAACAAGCAACAAGTCCGGGAAATCCTCATGTGCATATTATAGATTTTGTACTGTTCTGCCCTAAACCATATTTTAGAGTTATTAAACATGCAAAGTGATGCCACCATGTTAAACTAGGCATTATTCCACCCCATTTACATATAAAGTTTGTTAAGTTTGGAGCTACGGTTATTTAGTTATGAATTAAAGCATTTTAGCATGTTATTTAAGCAAATTAAAACAAACAGCAATTTAAACATTTTAAACATGCATGAAAGTTGGGTATTATGAAATTAGATGAAATTCTAAGCATTTTACACATTTAAAACAATTTAATCCGATGCACGGTTTATGAGTTATTATATGCATGATCTAGAGGGACTTTCCTGTGAAACTGTAATTCATTGGATATTTGGAAAAATCGTCCTAGCAGAAAAAACAATACTAACGGGCCGAAACTGTAAACTGGGCTGCACCAAAGAGGACTGATGCACTCATCACCTCGAGCCTGCAGAAGTTGGGCCGGATCCGAAGCTGGCCCGAGGCAAAGCGAGCGAGCGCCTCTCGCTCATTCTGGTCAATGTGGAGCGGACGGGGTAGGGACTGGTGCTCGAGAGGAAACTAGAGCTTGTTAGGAATAGATGAAGACGACGGTGACAGGGACTCTGGCAGGTGACGGCGCAGCTTGGCACGGTCGCTGGAGATGGGCCGGCTCGAGCAGCAGGCCTCGGGTGGCGTGGCTCGAGTCAACGCGGGGTCGGTGTGCTCGTTCACGGTTCGACAGGGGGCAGAGCTGCGGCATCATCAGGACTTCGCGGCACCGGCGGCAGGGACTTGAGGCGCAGGGGTGGCGAGGCGAGGGACTACTGCGTCCGGTTCCTGCGATAAGAAGAAGATGAGGGGATTTGAGAGCTCCGGGAGAGAGAGATGAGCAGAGGAGTGAGATGAAGGAGAGGGGGTGCGAGGCTGGCCTAGTGTTCGTCCAGTGGGAAAACGGCCTCGGGCGATGGATTAAGGGAGGGTGCGCGGAGACGATGAGGTTCGGGACGGGAATGCCGGCGTGGAGAGGAGCGCTCGGGCATTGCTGCTGATTGGGTGGCGCTGAGAACAAGGGAAGATGGCGGCGGTGAGTTGGGCAGGTGGGATCCCGATGTGGATTCGGTGGAGTGGCGGCGGCGACGAGTGGATGGGACAAGATCCCTATGTTTTAGGGTTTTGGTCTAAAGATGGACTAGGGTGTACACATATATGGGAAAAGAGGGGAGTTGGATCATCCGATCAAAATCCGATGGTCGAGAATAGATAGGCTAGGAAAATCTAAATAAGAAACGGAGATGTTTTAGAGATGTTTGGGGATGATCTGAATCCAACGGTGACGACTGCCCAGGTCGGGTTCGGGACAACTTCTAGACACGCGCGCGAGGAGGGCTGCGGTCTGACGAGAGAGGTTAGGTTGAGCCTGGAGGTAGGTAGTGGACTGTGTAGACGGTCTAGGGAGGAAAGAGAGGGAAAACCCGATAACAGTTTTCGGAGAGCGAAAACGTCCGACGTTTGACCGACCATAATGCCGCTATAGTTTAACGGCTGGGCTATCAAACGCTCTCCGAATGCGATGAAACTTGGCAGGCGGTCTACCTACAACACAACAAGACCGCATGCCAACTCTCATCCCATTCCGAGAACATTTCCTGGCCACTTATAAAATAATATTTCGGACATGCCGCAGGCGCGTGCGAGTGTGGTTGGGCTCAGAACGGACAACAGAGAGAACGGGGAGAACCCGGACGAATGCACGTTTTGAAAACAAGATGATGCAATGCACATGATGACATGACAAGATGCAACACGCAAGCGAATGACATGGCAACAACAGCGAATAACTGGAAGACACCTGGCACGACGGACTCGGGACAGTAGCCCATGGAGGCTGGAGCAAGGCAGTACACAGTGGATGAACATTAGCCCGTGGAGTCCCGTTTTGCGGTACACCACACCCCTCCCGATGAACAGAACCTTGTTTTGACTATAGGCACTCCAACACAAGTTTGTTTCCTCCGTTTTGCGGTATGCCAAACCCCTCCCAATGAATAGGTTCCCGTTTCGACCGTAGCCGGTCGAACAGAAGGCCGTTTCCTCTGCACTACGATACGCCACACCCCGTTTCGGCTGTTCCGTCGAAGCCAGTTGGCTCCCATTGAACACGACGCATTCCGACCCAGTCTGTTGCCTCTTGATGAACAGGACGCTGTTGCTACCATACGTTGCATCTCCATGTACACGGGCCCTGGCCGTATGTATGCGCGAGTAGGCGTTCGAGACCCCGCCCGTATGTACGTACGTGGCCATATTTTTTGGCATCTGGTTGTATGTACGTGTACACAGTTTTGACTGGAATGCCTGAACTGCTACGTCGGGGGCTCTACTACTGCACATGCCGTTGCTTGGTCGGCCACGGTTCATCGTTGTAGAGAGATTGATCGACCAGTATGTACGTACACGTTCACGACCAAATAGACAACCCTACATACGGTTCGACCAGGTGGGTACCAGCTGTCAGGGAGGATAAGGAGGCACTTCCTTGCATGCAAAGATATAGCTGGTGGGTCCTAGCTATTAGGGGGAGAAACATTTTTTGCCCGTAATATGGACGCACTTCTTTGCGTGTGAAGATGCAGCTGGTGGGTCCCAGTTTTCAAGGGGAAACACTTTTTTTGCAAAATACAGAGGACCTTCCGGTGGGTCCCCGCTGTCAGGTGGAGGAATAATTATTTTATGCGTCATAAGGAGGCACTTCCTTGCTGCGGTCGTGGACCCAGCTGTCATCCTCTCCGCGTATAGTCCTCTTCTGATGTAAGTCATTCCTTGACCACGTTGACCACGCCGCGCCGAAAGCACCAAGGCGGTGGACGACGGTGAGGCCTAGGAAAGGGACGACGCGGAGCCGGGAAAGACGCGACAGTGGATGCCCATGCAGAGGGGAGTACGAGGGCTGACTGGTTCGGCTGCGGTGTGAGGCTACTGTCGCCGCAGAATAATAGGGGTTATGGGTGAGTAGAGGGATGGCCTGGCCAGCGCTTGAAGTAGGAGGGGGCAGTGAGGCCTGTGCGACAGCACAACCGGCCATGAGAGGTAGGAGAAGGCGGCACGACCCGGGATGGTTTGGGTGGCTGGAACAAGAAGACCAAAGGTTGAAGAAGCATGACAGCCGTTGGATGGATATCGTATGGTCACTGCAGCTAGAATCGTTTATATTGACTGTTGACCAATCATGCATCCCCGAAAACTTAGTAGGCCCACAAGCCAGCCTCCAAATATGGTGGGTCCCAGCTAGCAGGGGAGTATTCATTTTTTTGTTTACTAAGGAGGCAGTTGCTTGCGTGCGAAGATATAGCTGGTGGGTGATGACCCACAAGTATAGGGGATCAATTGTAGCTCTTTTCGATAAGTAAGAGTGTCGAACCCAACGAGGAGCAGAAGGAAATCACAAGTGGATTTTAGTAAGGTAATGTCTACAAGTGCTAAAATTGTAAGTAGCAGAGTAGTTTGATAGCAAGATAATTTGTAACAAGCAAGTAACGATAATAATAACAAAAGTGCAGCAAGGTATCCCAATCCTTTTGAGGCAAAGGACAGGACAAAACAGTCTCTTATGATAAGCAAAGCGTTCTTGAGGGTACACGGGAATTTCATCTAGTCACTTTCATCATGTTGGTTTAATTCGTGTTCGCTACTTTGATAATTTGATATGTGGGTGGACCGGTGGTTAGGTGTTGTTCTTACTTGAACAAACCTCCTACTTATGATTTGAAGGAAATATGCCCTAGAGGCAATAATAAAGTTATTATTTATTTCCTTATATCATGATAAATGTTTATTATTCATGCTAGAATTGTATTAACCAGAAACATAATACATGTGTGAATACATAGACAAACAGAGTGTCACTAGTATGCCTCTACTTGACTAGCTTGTTGATCAAACATGGTTATGTTTCCTAACCATAGACATGAGTTGTCATTTGATTAACGGGATCACATCATTAGGAGAATGATGTATTGAATTGACCCATTCCGTTAGCATATCACTTGATCGTTTAGTTTGTTGCTATTGCTTTCTTCATGACTTATACATGTTCCTATGACTATGAGATTATGCAACTCCCGTTTACCAGAGGAACACTTTGTGTGCTACAAAATGTCACAACGTAACTGGGTGATTATAAAGATGCTCTACAGGTGTCTCCGAAGGTACTTGTTGGGTTGGCGTATTTCGAGATTAGGATTTGTCACTCCGATTGTCGGAGAGGTATCTCTGGGCCCTCTCGGTAACGTACATCACCTAAGCCTTGCAAGCATTGCAACTAATGAGTTAGTTGCGAGATGATGTATTACGGAACGAGTAAAGAGACTTGCCGGTAACGATATTGAACTAGGTATTGAGATGCCGACGATCGAATCTCGGGCAAGTAACATACCGATGACAAAGGGAACAACATATGTTGTTATGCTGTCTGACCGATAAAGATCTTTGTAGAATATGTAGGAGCCAATATGAGCATCCAGGTTCCGCTATTGGTTATTGACCGGAGACATGTCTCGGTCATGTCTACATAGTTCTCGAACCCGTAGAGTCCGCACGCTTAACACTACGATGACAGTTATATTATGAGTTTATATGTTTTGATGTACCGAAGGAGTTCAGAGTCCCGGATGAGATCGGGGACATGACGAGGAGTCTCGAAATGGTCGAGACGTAAAGATCGATATATTGGACGACTATATTCGGACTTCGGAAAGGTTCCGATTGATTCGGATATTTTTCGGAGTACCGGAGAGTTACGGGAATTCGCCGGGGAGTATATGGGCCTTATTGAGCCATATGGGAATAGAGGAGATAGGCCAAAAGGAAGGAGGCCTGCGCCCCCCCTCTGGTCCGAATTGGACAAGGGGTGCAGCCCCCTTTTCCTTCTCCCTCTCCTCCTCTTTCCTTCTCTCCTACTCCAACAAGGAAAGGAGGAGTCCTACTCCCGGTGGGAGTAGGACTCCCCCCTTGGCGCGCCCTCCTCCTAGGCCGGCCGCCTCCCCCCTTGCTCCTTTATATACGGGGGCAGGGGGGCACCTCTAGACACACAAGTTGATCAAGTTGACCGTCTATTAGCCGTGTGCGGCGCCCCCCTCCACCATAGTCTATCTTGATCATATCGTAGTGGTGCTTAGGCGAAGCCCTGCATCGGTAGAACATCATCATCGTCACCACTCCTTGAACGTTCGGTACTTGATCGGTCGGATCGTGAAGACGTACGACTACATCAACTGCGTTGTGCTAACGCTTCCGCTTTTGGTCTATGAGGGTACGTGGACAACACTCTCCCCTCTCGTTGCTATGCATCACTATGATCTTGCGTGTGCATAGGAAATTTTTTTAAATTACTACGTTCCCCAACAGTGGTATCCAAGCCTAGGTTTTATGCGTTGATGTTGTGTACGAGTAGAACACAAGTGAGTTGTGGGCGATATAAGTCATACTGCTTACCAGCATGTCATACTTTGGTTCGGCGGTATTGTTGGATGAAGTGGCCCGGACCGACATTACACGTACGCTTACGCGCGACTGGTTCTACCGATGTGCTTTGCACACAGGTGGCTGGCGGGTGTCAGTTTCTCCAACTTTAGTTGAACCAAGTGTGGCTACGCCCGGTCCTTGTGAAGGTTAAAACAGCACCAACTTGACAAACTATCGTTGTGGTGTTGATGCGTAGGTAAGAACGGTTCTTGCTTAAGCCCGTAGCAGCCACGTAAAACTTGCAACAACAAAGTAGAGAACGTCTAACTTGTTTTTGCAGGGCATGTTGTGATGTGATATGGTCAAGACATGATGCTAAATTTTATTGTATGAGATGATCATGTTTTGTAACCGAGTTATCGGCAACTGGCAGGAGCCATATGGTTGTCGCTTTATTGTATGCAATGCAATTGCGCTGTAATGCTTTACTTTATCACTAAGCAGTAGCGATAGTCGTGGAAGCATAAGATTGGCGAGACGACAACGATGCTACGATGGTGGTCAAGGTGTCGCGCCGGTGACGATGGTGATCATGACGGTGCTTCGGAAATGGAGATCACAAGCACAAGATGATGATGGCCATATCATATCACTTATATTGATTGCATGTGATGTTTATCTTTTATGCATCTTATCTTGCTTTGATTGACGGTAGCATTATAAGATGATCTCTCACTAAATTTCAAGATAAAAGTGTTCTCCCTGAGTATGCACCGTTGCCAAAGTTCGTCGTGCCCAGACACCACGTGATGATCGGGTGTGATAAGCTCTACGTCTATCTACAACAGGTGCAAGCCAGTTTTACACACGCAGAATACTCAGGTTAAACTTGACGGGCCTAGCATATGCAGATATGGCCTCGGAACACTGAGACCGAAAGGTCGAGCGTGAATCATATAGTAGATATGATCAACATATTGATGTTCACCATTGAAAGCTACTCCATTTCACGTGATGATCGGTTATGGTTTAGTTGATTTGGATCACGTGATCACTTAGAAGATTAGAGGGATGTCTTTCTAAGTGGGAGTTCTTAAGTAATATGATTAATTGAACTTAAATTTATCAAGAACTTAGTCCTGGTAGTATTAGCATATCTATGTTGTAGATCAATAGCTCGCGTTTAGCTCCCCTGTTTTATTTTTGATATGTTCCTAGAGAAAACTAAGTTGAAAGATGTTAGTAGCAATGATGCGGATTGGATTCGTGATCTGAGGTTTATCCTCATTGCTGCACAGAAGAATTATGTCCTTGATGCACCACTAGGTAACAGACCTATTGCAGGAGCAGATACAGACGTTATGAACGTTTGGCTAGCTCAATATGATGACTACTTGATAGTTTAGTGCACTATGCTTAACAGCTTAGAATCGGGACTTCAAAGACGTTTTGAACGTCATGGATCATATGGATGTTCCAGGAGTTGAAGTTGATATTTCAAGCAAATACCCGAGTTGAGAGATATGAAGTCTCCAACAAGTTCTATAGCTAAAAGATGGAGGAGAATAGCTCAATCAGTGAGCATGTGTTCAGATTGTCTAGGTACTATAATCGCTTGAATCAAGTGGGAGTTAATCTTCCAGATAAAACAGTGATTGACAGAATTCTCTAGTCACCATCACCAAGTTAGTAGAACTTCGTGATGAACTATAGTATGCAAGGGATGATGAAAACGATTCCCGAGCTTTTCATGATGATGAAATCAAAGAAGGTAGAAATCAATAAAAATATCAAGTGTTGATGGTAGACAAGACCACTAGTTTCAAGAAAAGGGCAAAGGGAAGAAAGGGGAACTTCAAGAAGAACGGCAAGCAAGTTGCTGCTCAAGTGACAAAAACCCAAGTCTTGACCTAAGCCTGAAGCTGAGTGCTTCTACTGCAAAGGGACTGGTCATTGGAAGCGGAACTACCCCAAGTAATTGGCGGATAAGGATGGCAAAGTGAACATAGGTATATTTGATATACATGTTATTGATGTGTACTTTACTAATGTTTATAGCAACCCCTTAGTATTTGATACTAGTTCAGTTGCTAAGATTAGTAACTCGAAACGGGAGTTGCAGAATGAACAGAGACTAGTTAAGGGTGAATTGACGATGTGTATTGGAAATGGTTCCAAGATTGATATGATCATCATTGCACACTCCCTATACTTTCGGGATTAGTGTTAAACCTAAAATAAATGTTATTTAGTGTTTGCGTTGAGCATGAATATGATTGGATCATGTTTATTGCAATACTGTTATTCATGTAAGTTAGAGAATAATTGTTGTTCTGTTTACACCCAATGAAAATGGTTTGTTGGATCTTGATCGTGGTGATACACATTTTTATAATATTGAAGCCAAAAGATGCAAAGTTAATAATGATAGTGCAACTTATTTGTGGCAATGCCGGTTAGGTCATATTGGTGTAAAGCGCATGAAGAAAATCCATGCTGATGGGCTTTTGGAATCACTTGATTATGAATCAGTTGATGCTTGCGAACTATGCCTCATGGGCAAGATGACTAAGACTCCGTTCTCCGGAACAATGGAGCAAGCAACTGACTTATTGGAAATAATACATACTGATGTATGCAGTCCAATGAATGTTGATGCTCGTGGCGGGTATCATTATTTTCTGACCTTCATAGATGATTCGAGCAGATATGGGTATATCTACTTGATGAAACATAAGTCTGAAACATTTGAAAAGTTCAAAAAACTTCATAGTGAAGTGGAAAATCATTGTGACAAGAAAATAAAGTTTTTACGATATGGTCGCAGAGACAAATATTTGAGTAACAAGTTTGGCCTTCAGTTAAAACAATGTGAAATAGTTTCACTACTCATGCCACCTGGAACACCACAGTGTAATGGTGTGTCCGAACATCATAACCGTACTTTATTAGATATGGTGCGATCTATGATGTCTCTTACCGATCTACCACTATCGTTTTGGGGTTATGCATTAGAGACAGCTACATTCACGTTAAATAGGGCACCATCTAAATCCGTTGAGACAACACCATATGAACTATGGTTTGGCAAGAAACCTAAGCTGTCGTTTCTTAAAGTTTGAGGTTGCAATGCTTATGTGAAAAAGCTTCAACCTGATAAACTCAAACCCAAATTGGAGAAGTGCGTCTTCATAGGATACCCAAAAGAAAATGTTGGGTACACCTTCTATCACAGATCCGAAGGCAAGATATTTGTTGCCGAGAATGGATCCTTTCTAGAGAAGGAGTTTCTCTCGAAAGAAGTGAGTGGGAGGAAAGTAGAACTTGATGAGGTAACTGTACCTGCTCCCTTATTGGAAAGTAGTTCATCACAGAAATCTGTTCCTGTGACTACTACACCAATTAGTGAGGAAGCTAATGATGATGATCATGTAACTTCAGATCAAGTTACTACCAAACCTCGTAGGTAAACCAGAGTGATATCCGCACTAGAGTGGTACGGTAATCCTGTTCTAGAGGTGATGTTACTTGACCATGACGAGCCTACGAACTATGAGGAAGCGATGATGAGCCCAGATTCCGCGAAATGGCTTGAGGCCATGAAATCTGAGATGAGATCCATGTATGAGAACAAAGTATGGACTTTGATTGACTTGCCCATTGATCGGCGAGCCATTGAGATTAAATGGATCTTCAAGAGGAAGACAGACGCTGATAGTAGTGTTACTATCTACAAAGCTAGAATTGTCGCAAAAAGGTTTTCGACAAGTTCAAGGTGTTGACTACCATGAGAGTTTCTCAATCGTATCTATGCTTAAGTCTGTCTGAATCATGTTAGCAATTGCCGCATTTTATGAAATCTGGCAAATGGATAAACAAAACTGCATTCCTTAATGGATTTATTAAAGAAGAGTTGTATATGATGCAACCAAAAGGTTTTGTCGATCCTAAAGGTACTAACAAAATATGCAAGCTCCAGTGATCCATCTATGGACTGGTGCAAGCATCTTGGAGTTGGAATATACGCTTTGATAAGTTGATCAAAGCATATAGTTTTATACAGACTTGCGGTGAAGCCTGTATTTACAAGAAAGTGAGTGGGAGCACTACAGCATTTCTGATAAGTATATGTGAATGACATATTGTTGATCGGACATAATGTAGAATTATTTTGCAAAGCATAAAGGAATGTTTGAAAGGAGTTTTTTCAAAGAAAGACCTCGGTGAAGTTGCTTACATATTGAGCATCAAGATCTATAGGGATAGATCAAGATGCTTGATAAGTTTTTCAATGAGTACATACCTTGACAAGATTTTGAAGTAGTTCAAAATCGAACAGTCAAAGAAGGAGTTCTTGCCTGTGTTACAAGGTGTGAAGTTGAGTAAGACTCAAAACCCGACCATGGCAGAAGATAGAGAGAGAATGAAAGTCATTCCCTATGCCTCAGCCATAGATTCTATAAAGTATGCCATGCTGTGTACCAGACCTATTGTATACCCTGCCCTGAGTTTAGCAAGGGAGTACAATAGTGATCTAGGAGTAGATCACTGGACATTGGTCAAAATTATCCTTATGGATTAAAGATATGTTTCTCGATTATGGAAGTGACAAAAGGTTCGTCGTAAAGGGTTACGTCGATGCAAATTTTGACACTGATCCAGATGACTCTAAATATCAATCTGGATACATATTAAAAGTGGGAGCAATTAGCTAGAGTAGCTCCGTGCAGAGCATTGTTGACATAGAAATTTGCAAAATGCTTACGGATCTGAATGTGGCAAACCCGTTGACTAAACTTCCCTCACAAGCAAAACATGATCACACCTTAGTACTCTTTGGGTGTTAATCACATAGCGATGTGAACTAGATTATTGACTCTAGTAAACCCTTGGGGTGTTGGTCGCATGTCGATGTGAACTATCGGTGTTAATCATGATGTGAACTATTGGTATTAAATCACATGGCAATGTGAACTAGATTATTAACTCTAGTGCAAGTGGGAGACTGAAGGGAATATGCCCTAGAGGCAATAATAAAGTTTTTATTTATTTCCTTATATCATGATAAATGTTTATTATTCATGCTAGAATTGTATTAACCGGAAACATAATGCATGTGTGAATACATAGACAAACAGAGTGTCACTAGTATGCCTCTACTTGACTAGCTCGTTGATCAAAGATGGTTATGTTTCCTAACCATAGACATGAATTGTCATTTGATTAGCATGATCACATCATTAGGAGAATGATGTGATTGACTTGACCCATTCCGTTAGCATAGCACTTGATCGTTTAGTTTGTTGTTATTGCTTTCTTCATGACTTATACATGTTCATACGACTATGAGATTATGCAACTCCCGTTTATCGGAGGAACACTTTGTGTGCTACCAAACGTCACAACGTAACTGGGTGATTATAAAGATGCTCTACAGGTGTCTCCGAAGGTACTTGTTGGGTTGGCGTATTTTTAGATTAGGATTTGTCACTCCGATTGTCGGAGAGGTATCTTTGGGCCCTCTCGGTAATGCACATCACCTAAGCCTTGCAAGCATTGCAACTAATGAGTTAGTTGCGAGATGATGTATTACGGAACGAGTAAAGAGACTTGCCGGTAATGAGATTGAACTAGGTATTGAGATGCCGACGATCGAATCTCGGGCAAGTAACATACCAATGACAAAGGGAACAACGTATGTTGTTATGCGGTCTGACCAATAAAGATCTTCGTAGAATATGTAGGAGCCAATATGAGCATCCAGGTTCCGCTATTGGTTATTGACCGGAGACATGTCTCGGTCATGTTTACATAGTTCTTGAACCCGTAGGGTCCGCATGCTTAACACTACGATGAAAGTTATATTATGAGTTTATATGTTTTGATGTACCGAAGGAGTTCAGAGTCCCGGATGAGATCGGGGACATGACGAGGAGTCTCGAAATGGTCGAGACGTAAAGATCGATATATTAGACGACTATATTCGGATTTCGAAAAGGTTCCGAGTGATTCGGGTATTTTTCGGAGTACCGGAGAGTTACGGGAATTTGCCGGGGAGTATATGGGCCTTATTGGGCCATACGGGATTAGAGGAGATAGGCCAAAAGGAAGGAGGCCTGCGCCCCCCTCTGGTCCGAATTGGACAAGGGGTGCAGCCCTCTTTTCCTTCTCCCTCTCCTCCTCTTTCCTTCTTTCCTACTCCAACAAGGAAAGGAGGAGTCCTACTCCCGGTGGGAGTAGGACTCCCTCCTTGGCGCGCCCTCCTCCTAGGTCGGCCGCCTACCCCCTTGCTCCTTTATATACGGGGGCAGGGGGCACCTCTAGACACACAAGTTGATCATCTATTAGCCGTGTGCGGTGCCCCCCTCCACCATAGTCTACCTCGATCATATTGTAGCGGTGCTTAGGTGAAGCCCTGCGTCGGTAGAACATCATCATCGTGACCACGCCGTTGTGCTGACGAAACTCTCCCTCAACACTCGGCTGGATCGGAGTTCGAGGGACGTCATCGAGTTGAACGTGTGCAGAAATCGGAGGTGCCATGCGTTCGGTACTTGATCGGTCGGATCGTGAAGACGTACGACTAAATCTACTGCGTTGTGCTAACACTTCCGCTTTCGGTCTACGAGGGTACGTGGACAACACTATCCCCTCTTGTTGCTATGCATCACCATGATCTTGCGTGTGCGTAGGAATTTTTTTTTAAATTACTACGTTCCCCAACATGATTAACCCTTCCGCAAGCATCCGCAACTATGAGAAAAGTATTAAGAATAAATTCTAATCATAGCATTAAACTTTTGGATCAAATCGGTCCCTTACGGAATAGCGCATAAACTGGGATTTAAGCTTCTGTCACTCTCGCAACCCATCATCTAATTGCTACTCCACAATGCATTCCCTTAGGCCCAAATATGGTGAAGTTTCATGTAGTCGACGTTCACATTACACCACTAAGGGAATCACAACATACATACTATCAAAATATCGAACACATATCAAATTCACATGATTACTTGCAACATGATTTCTCCCGTGACCTTAAGAACAAAGGTAACTACTCACAAATAATAATCATGCTCAATATCAGAGGGGTATTAAATAGCATATTGGATCTGCACATATAATCTTCCACCAAATAAATATAGTAATCAACTACAAGATGTAATCAACACTACTAGTCACCCACAAGTACCAATCTATAGTTCCTGTAACAAGATTGAACACAAGAGATGAACTAGGGTTTGAGAGGAGATGGTGTTGTTGAAGATGTTGATGGAGATTGCCCTCCCCAAGATGGGAGAGTTGTTGGTGATGATGATGACGATGATTTCCCCCTCCGGGAGGGAAGTTCCCCTGGTGGAATCGCTCCGTCGGAGGGCAAAATTGCTCCTGCCCAAGTTCTGCCTCGAGGCGGAGGCGCTTCGTCCTGAAAGTCTTCCTCTTATTTTATCTAGGTCAAAATGCCTTAAATACCAAAATATGGGCACCGGAGGTGGGACGAGGAGGCCACAACCCCCTAGGGCGCGCCAGGGGGGCCGGGCGCGCCTAGGTGGGTTGTGCCCACTTGGTGGCCCCCCTCTGGCAGCTATTTGCTCCAATAATTCTTATATATTCCATAAAAAATCCCCGTGATGTTTCAGCTCATTTGGAGTTGTGCAGAATAGATAGCCTGGCGTAGCTTTTTCAGGTCCAGATTTCTAGCTACCGGAATTCTCCCTCTTGGTGTGTACCTTGCAAATTATCAGAGAAAAGGCATTAGAATTACTCCAAAAAGCATTATTATGGATAAAAACATTATAAATAACAGTAAGAAAACATGATGCAAAATGGATGTATCAACTCCCTGTAGCGACCAGACCTCAAACGGTCCAATCTCTGTGCTCAGGTGTCATTCCTGGATCAGTAATGCTGACACCACACAGTACTTGAAGGATTTATAACAGAGTAGCAATCACACACTTATTGCATCGAGTGTCTCAAAAGATAACTTATTACCATAAATATGGCTTAAGGCCATCTAATAACGATAACAGCGGAAGGCTTGGAAGATAAGCGAGTCCATCAACTCCAACGGCATCACTGAGTATAGAACCACGACCTAAAAGGCATCTTACTCATCGTCTAAAAAGTCTGCAACATGAACGTTGCAGCCCGAAACGGGTCGGCACATGGAATATGCTGGCAATGTAACACATAGAGAATGATGGAAGAATAAAACTATACTACATGCATATTTGGCTGGTGGAAAGCTCTATGGTTATAGTTTTGTGTAAAGCCAATTTTTCCCTACTGCAAAGGAATAACTTGTATTTAACTATCAAGGTAGTTGTTAAACATTGAGAATGGTTGACAACATTCTCAATCCCAATTAAGTATCATCATTAAAAACCCAACAAAATTAATTAGAGTAACACGATGAGATTCACATGATAATCCAAGTACTAGATACTCAAGATGTCCATAACCGGGGACACAGCTAACCATGATTAGTTTATACACTCTGCAGAGGTTTGCGCACTTTTCCCCACAAGACTCGATCTCCTCCGTTGGGATTCTCACACTACATGATGTTTGACAAACGGATGACCGAGACATAGTCTTTCATAAGCGCTAGCACCTTATGAACGGGTAGACCGTACCACCTACATCCCCTACATCTGCTAGTCTACCACTGTAAGAGTTCGCATGACTTAGTCAACTATGCTAGAGCCCCTAGTAGCTTGTGGCTGCACACGGAAGTTTCTAGCATGAATAATCTCATGATCCCTTTGAGCCTGGGTGGCGGTCCAAAGAAAAACAGGCAATCGCTGGAATACCCAGGTGCCTCAATCCACCCAGATGTGTATTTAAGTTGCCACCTTAGATAAACCATTAAAACATTCTCACATCTATCATGAATTTCACTCACCCAATCCACGTCTACTAGCATAGCATGGCATAAGAAGCAAACGTAGAAGTAACTCCCAAAGGTTTGATAATAAACAGGTAATAGGTACTACCTCATCTACTTCCCAGACCCGCAACTTAATTAGATCCTAATCATGCAATGGTGTGAGGATTGATCTAATGCAATAAAAACTGGGTAGTAGGATGGTATGATCAAAGTGTTACTTGCCTTCCTGATGATCCGCAAAACCTAGCGATTCGAAGTAGCAAGCAGCGCACTCCGGGTACTCTATTGCAAACAAACAAGCATACAATAAGTACTCAACTAATGCACAGGTAAAACTCGAATAAGAGATCTAACCAGATAGTTCAACTTAAGAACTTTGGTTGGCAAAAAGAACCAAATCAAACGAAGCAACAAAAGACAAACGGCAAAAGAAAAAGGCTTCATTTACTATTCTGGATCTAGGGCAAGTTTTACAGAGGCAAAAACTTGTTTGAGTTGGTTAAACGGAAAGAGGGTTTCGATACGAAACTCCAGGCGCTTGAATCGCCTGATTCCGACAAACGAGCGAAAAGTTAAACTAAAACGAACATCGGATCAAAAATCGCGATTAGAAAAATCGCGGATTTAATCCGAGAAAAAGAAAAAACGACGAACAGGTTAACGAACGAATGTTCGTTAACTGAAACTAAACGAAGAACGCGTTCGTTAAAACGAAAGGACGAGCGAACGCTCGCTAAATAAATAAACCGGAGAAAAACCGATCTATTAAAAAACGAAAACTAGGGTTTTCTAAAAAAACCGAAACGACTTTTCTCAGAAACCGGGGCGGCGGCTACCTCGGCTCGGGGCTCCGGCGGGGCTCCGGCGGCGGCGGGTGGTGCGGGGCGGCGGGGCGGCGGG
>NC_041392.1:308487035-308495091 GCF_002162155.2 Triticum dicoccoides | reverse complement strand
GGCGCGGGAGGCGTGCAGCGGCGGCGCTGGCGGCGTGGGGAGGCGGCGGCGAGTGTGGGGCTGCAGGGGGGTCCGGCGGGGTTATAAAGGGGGGAGAGGCGGCGACTTGGGGAAGCGGGTGGCCTCGGGAGGTGGGTCCTCCCCGAACTCGGTGGCGGCGGCAGTCGGGACTCCTGTCCCGACCCGGGCGGGAGGCGGCGGCTGGCTGGGCCGGCCTGCTCGGCTGGGCCCTTGGCCCAGTCGGGCGCAGGGTCTCTTTTTTTAAAACAATAACGCTGTAACAAAAAATCTAGAAAAATAAATAAAATTCTAAAAATGCCAAAACAAATTTTCACCGTCTAAATAAAATATTTAGAACAGGATGAACATTTTCTTGGCCCTAAATGCAATTTTTGAAAACATGCAATTTTTCCTAAATTCAAATAAAATAGCAAATAAAACCTTAATAAAATCTTATTTGATTTTTTTATTAAATCCCCAATATTTCTTTATTTTAGGAAAGTCATTTTATTCCCTCTCTCATAATTTTTATAATAGAAATAATTGAAGATAAAAATAAATAAAATGAAATAATCCTATTTTCAAAATTTGGACAACTCAAATATGAAAATAACGAAATCCCCAACTCTCTCCGATGGTCCTTGAGTTGCGTGAAATTTCTAGGATCAACCAAAATGCAATAAATATGATATGTAATGATGATCTATTGTATAACATTCCAAATTGAAAATTTGGGATGTTACAAACCTACCCCCCTTAAGATGAATCTCGCCCTCGAGATTCGGGTTGGCTAGAAAATAGGTGAGGGTGGTCCTTCAACAGATCTTCCTCTCGTTCCCAGGTGGCTTCATCCTCCGTGTGGTGGCTCCACTGAACTTTGCAAAACTTGATAACCTTGCTGCGGGTGACTCGGCTGGCATACTCAAGAATCTTGACTGGTTTCTCCTCATAGGTCAAATCACTGTCCAACTGAATCGCTTCCAGCGGCACTGTATCTCTTAGCGGTATATCAGCCATCTCTGCGTGGCACTTCTTTAACTGGGAAACGTGGAACACATCGTGAACTCCTGACAATCCTTTAGGCAATTCTAACTTGTAGGCTACTTCTCCCATACGCTCCACAACTTTGTATGGTCCTACAAAACGTGGCGCTAACTTTCCCTTAACTCCAAAGCGCTTAACTCCTCGAAGTTGAGATACTCGAAGATAAACTCGGTCTCCGACTTTGTAAACTGTCTCCTTGCGTTTTGAATCTGCGTAGCTCTTCTGTCTGGACTGGGCTACCTTGAGCCTATCGCGAATCAATTTTACTCTCTGTTCAGACTCCTTAATCAGATCCGGTCCAAACAACTAGCGGTCTCCAACTTAATCCCACGACAATGGGGTCCTGCACCTCCTTCCGTACAAGGCTTCAAAAGGGGCCATCTTCAAACTGGATTGATAACTGTTGTTGTAAGAGAACTCTACATATGGCAAATTGTCGTCCCAACTAGATCCATAATCTAGTGCACAAGCTCTCAGCATATCCTCCCAAAATCTGATTGACTCTCTCGACCTGTCCATCTGTCTGTGGATGGAAAGCTGTACTGAACTCTAGCCTGGTACCCAAAGTTTCGTGCAAGTGATTCCAGAATTTTGAGGTAAACTGGGTTCCTCTATCTGATACAATGCTCCTTGGAACTCCATGCAGACATACGATTCTGGTCATGTAACTTGGCACTAGTATAGGTAGTCTTCACTGGAATGAAATGAGCTACCTTGGTCAAACAATCGACTACAACCCATATCGAGTCATAGCCTGAACGAGTTCTGGGCAATCCTGTGATAAAATCCATGCCTAGCTTATCCCACTTCCATTCAGGTATCGGCAATGGCTGTAGCAATCCTGTTGGCTTCTGATGCTCTGCATTTACTCTCTGACATACATCACAAACGGCTACATACTCCGCAATATCCTTCTTCATTCCGGTCCACTAGAAAATATCCTTCAAATCCAAATACATCTTGGTATTTCCTGGGTGAATCGAATATGGTGAATCATGGGCCTCTTGCAGAATCAATTTCCTGATCTCCGGGTCATTAGGCACATAAATACGGTCTTCAAACCATAAGGTATCGTGCTCATCCTCACGAAATCCTTTAACTTTTCTTGCTCATTTTCTCCTTAATAGAAGCAATCTCCTTGTCAGTCCTTTGAGCTTCTCTGATCTTATTCATCAACGTAGACTGAATCTCCAATGCTGCTATATAGCCTCTCAGAACTATCTCCAAACATAGCTCCCGAAGATTCTTGGCTAACTCCTTTGGTAAATCTCCCGTCATTAAGGTGTTGACATGACTTTTACGGCTCAACACGTCAGCTACTATGTTAGCCTTTCCAGGGTGATAATGCAATCTCATATCATAATCCTTGATGAGTTCCAACCATCTCCTTTGTCTGAGATTCAACTCCTTCTGCGTGAAAATGTACTTCAAACTCTCGTGATCCGTGTACACCTCATAATGGTTTCCAATGAGAAAATGTCTCCAAGTCTTCAATGCATGCAATACGGCTACTAACTCCAAATCATGCGTAGCATAATTCAACTCATGAGGCTTAAGCTGTCGTGAGGCATAGGAAACAACTCTTCCTTCTTGCATAAGCACTGCTCCAAGTCCTCGATGTGAAGCGTCGCAATACACCTCATAATCCTTGGTCTGATCTGGCAAAATCAACACTGGTGATGTAACCAAACGTTTCTTCAACTCCTGGAAACTAGCCTCACATTCCTCAGTCCATATGAACTTGGTATCCTTCTTCAACAACTCCGTCATAGGTTTCGCAATCTTCAAGAAATTTTCAATGAATCTCCGGTAGTATCCTGCAAGTCCAAGAAAACTGGATCTCTCCAACTGTTGTTGGCGCTTCTCAATTTGTCACGGTGTCAACCTTGGTGGGATCCACTTCTATACCTTCTCCGGATATGACGTGTCTGAGAAATCCAACTTCCTTCAACCAAAACTCACATTTTCTAAACTTTGCATATAACTGATGTTCTCTGAGCTTACCAAGTACCAAACGCAAATGCTCCTTATGCTCCTCTTCATTCTTCGAGTAAACCAGGATATCATCAATGAACACTACGGCGAACTTATCCAAAAACTCCATAAACACTTTGTTTGTCATGTACATAAAATATGCAGGTGCGTTAGTCAGGCCAAATGACATAACGCTATACTCGTACAGCCCATACCTGGTGGTAAAAGCCATTTTAGGTATATCTTGTTCTCGAATTTTCAACTGATGGTATCCTGACCGCAGATCGATCTTGGAAATACCTTAGCTCCTTGCAATCGATCAAACAGATCATTGATCATCAGTAGTGGGTACTTGTTCTTGATGGTTACTTCATTCAATCCTTGATAATCAACGACCACTCTTAACGATCCATCCTTCTTCTCTACTAGAAGTACTGGTGATCCCCAAGGTGAAGAACTTGGGCGAATATATCCTTATCCAGTAACTCCTTAATTTGCTTCTTAATCTCTTCCAAATCCTTTGCGGACATCCTATAAGGTCTCTTAGATATTGGCCCTGTGCCTGGCAAAAGCTCAATCAAAAACTCAATATCTCTATCTGGTGGCATGCCTGACAACTCTTCTGGAAAAACATCGGGGAACTCCTTCACTAATGGTACTTCCTCCTGCACAACTCCTGTTAGGCAATTTACTTGAGTCCCTTTCGGCACATGCCGGGATACATACTTGATCCTTCTCCCTTCTAGGGTGGTAAGAAAAATTGACTTATTGGCACATTCAATGTTCCCTTCATACTTTGATAACCAATCCATGCCTAATATCACATCCAATCCTTGGGATTCCAATACTATTAGGTCCGAGGGAAATACATAGTTACCAATCCTTAATGGTAACCGATCACACCATAGACTAGCCATATACTCTACTCCAGGCGAGGTTACTAACATGGGTGACCTAAGGGCTTGGGTTGGCAGTTTATACTTATCCACAAATCCCCTTGATATGTATGAATGCGATGCACCAGTATCAAAAATAACGAGTGCAGTAAATGACTTAACCAAAAACTTACCTATTACTGCATCGGGCTGGGCTTCAACCTCCTCCACATTTACGTGGTTCACCTGTCCCCTGTTGAAAGGGTTCGGCTTCTTCCCAGAGCTTCCATTGCCATTTCCATTTTGGGCTTCAGGACATTCATTAGCGTAATGTCCGGTCTTCTAGCACTTAAAGCAAGTGACTTGGCTCAGGTCTCTCTTGGCTGGGGTTGATGGGTTTGTACGGTTCTGGCCGTTGCTTCCTCCATTCCCATTACCATTCTTAGGGCCATTATGATTGTGCGAGCTACCTCCTCCATGGGTATGCTGAAAATGTCCTCCCGGTCTAGGGGTAAAACGTGGCTTCTACTGAGCTCCTGAATTGTACTTCCCTTGTCCATACTTCCTCTTGCGGTTTTCAATTTGCTGTTGCTTCCCTTCAATCATGAGAGCATGATCTGCCAACTCCTGCTAGTTGTTGAAGGTTGCTACCATCAACTGCATGCTCAACTCATCATTCAGTCCTTCCAGAAACTTCTCCTGCTTAGCTACATCCGTAGCAACGTCATCTCGGGCATAACATGCTAGCTTACTAAAGTCCTCTACATACTGGCCAACTGTCCTTCCTCCTTGGCGCAAGTTGCGAAACTCTCGATTCTTCATGGCCATAGCTCTTGCTGAAACATGGGCAGTACGGAAAGCCTGCTGGAACTGGTCCCATGTGACAGTGTCGATAGGGAAGGTGGCTGTGAAATTCTCCCACCATGATGTTGCGGGTCCTTCAAGCTGATGTGCGGCAAACTTCACCTTTTCCGCATTTGTGCATCCTACCCTGGTCAACTCCCTTGCTGTCTTGCGGAGCCAATCATCTGCTACTATCGGCTCGGTGCTACTGGAAAACACCGGCGGATTCAGCCTAAGAAAATAGGCTAAGTGATCAACAGGTGGTGGTGGTGGTGGTGGGTGGTTGTTGTTGTTCCCCTGATTCTGATTCTGGACTAGTAACTGCATCAATGTGTTTTGCTGCTGGATCAACTGAGTGAGCTCCGGTGGGAAAGTAAATCCGGGGTCACATCTCGGAGGCATCTGAGGGTTTAGAAAATATGAGATTTAAGAATAGAGAGGGGTGTAGAGAGAAAACACTACCCATATGCACATGAGGCAAAAGCAAACAATTCACTTCATTCAATCAAACAAGGGCATACAATCGATCTAACTATTGCAAAAGTGCTCGGACTACTATATTTACATGGTGGACTACTACTACTGTTGGGGTGGTATACTAGAAATATTCTTCGGTTGCAGACTCCATGATATCTGCTCCAGCTTCATCAACATAGTCATCATCGCTATCATCTGGATCCGAGTCGGTGTCGTCGATGATGATGTAGTCTTCTGGGCGAATCTCCTTGGGTTCTTCGTCTTCCTCTACTGGTGTAGGGTCACCCAGAAATATTCCAATCTTCTTGATCAGATCGTCATTCTTCTCCACTAATACTTTGATTTCCTCTTCATAATCTTCACGTGTAGCCTTGAGTTCTTCCTCCAGTTTCTTGATTCTTGTCTTCGCCTTCTTCAGTTCTATCATGTTGGTGCACCTCTGGTTCTCCTGACATCGAATGTGCTGGTTTAACTCCTGGATAAAAGCTACAATTGATCTATCCTTCCTGGTGCTGATCATCTCCCAGTGCTCATCTCGATGCCCACAAATCTGGTAGATAGTATCCTTGAGATCATTGCGGTAAACTTCTCCAATGCTTCCCATGGTGATGTGAGCTGCCATGCTCTTTCCTAGACTCCTTGTTGGTGCATCAAAAGAAAACTCTATGGGTTCAGTGACTGGCATGAACGTCCTTCCTGGAACTTGAACTTGAATCATCCAGCGCTCTTCTTCCGGTAATGTGGCGTTGTAGGTTCCGGTGAAGCTTGGTACTCCTATGTTCAGGTATCTAGTGACTTCCTTCAAGTGACGTCCAAAGGGTGTATCTTTGTCCGGTTGCGTGAACTTGTTCCTTGCATGCGCCATCCTAAAAGAGTAGAAAAGATGAGAGGCCAGAATGAGAAGAGTGAGTAGTAATCTAGGTCTTTAGCTTAGTGGTCGTGTCCTACAGTCAGCATGTGCTCTGATACCATCTTGTAGCGACCAGACCTCAAACGGTCCAATCTCTATGCTCAGGTGTCATCCCTGGATCAGTAATGCTGACACCACACAGTACTTGAAGGATTTATAACAGAGTAGCAATCACACACTTCTTACATCGAGTGTCTCAAAAGATAACTTATTACAATAAATATGGCTTAAGGCCATCTAATAACGATAACAGCGGAAGGCTTGGAAGATAAGCGAGTCCATCAACTCCAACGACATCACTGAGTATAGAACCACGGCCTAAAAGGCATCTTACTCATCGTCTAAAAAGTCTGCAACATGAACCTTGCAGCCCGAAACGGGTCAGCACATGAAATATGCTGGCAATGTAACACATAGAGAATGATGGAAGAATAAAACTATACTACATGCATATTTGGCTGGTGGAAAGCTCTATGGTTACAGTTTTGCGTAAAGCCAATTTTTCCCTACTGCAAAGGAATAAATTTTATTTAACTATCAAGGTAGTTGTTAAACATTGAGAATGGTTGACAGCATTCTCAATCCCAATTAAGTATCATCATTAAAAACCCAACAAAATTAATTAGAGTAACATGATGAGATTCACATGATAATCCAAGTACTAGATACTCAAGATGTCCATAACCGGGGACACGGCTAACCATGATTAGTTTATACACTCTGCAGAGGTTTGTGCACTTTTTCCCACAAGACTCGATCTCCTCTGTTGGGATTCTCGCACTACATGATGTTTGAGAAACGGATGACCGAGACATAGTCTTTCAGAAGTGCTAGCACCTTACGAACGGGTAGACCGTACCACCTACATCCCCTACATCTTCTAGTCTACCACTGTAAGAGTTCGCACAGCTTAGTCAACTATGCTATAGCCCATAGTAGCTTGTGGCTGCACATGAAAGTTTCTAGCATGAATAATCTCATGATCCCTTTGAGCCTGGGTGGCAGTCCAAAGAAAAACAGGCAATCGCTGGAATACCTAGGTGCCTCAATCCACCCAGATGTGTATTTAAGTTGCCACCTTAGATAAACCATTAATTTAACATTCTCACATCTGTCATGAATTTCACCCACCCAATCCACGTCTACTAGCATAGCATGGCATAAGAAGCAAATGTAAAAGTACTACCTCATCTACTTCCCAGACCCACAATTTAATTAGATCCTAATCATGCAATGGTGTGAGGATTGATCTAATGCAATAAAAACTGGGTAGTAGGATGGTATGATCAAAGTGTTACTTGCCTTGCTGATGATCCGCAAATCCTAGCAATTCGAAGTAGCAAGCGGCGCACTCCGGGTACTCTATCGCAAACAAACAAGCATACAATAAGTACTCAACTAATGCATAGGTAAAACTCGAATAAGAGATCTAACCAGATAGTTCAACTTAAGAACTCCAATTGGCAAAAAGAACCAAATCGAACGAAGCAACAAAAGACAAACGGCAAAAGAAAAAGGCTTCGTTTACTATTCTGGATCTAGGGCAATTTTTACAGAGGCAAAAACGGAAAGAGGGTTTCAAGACAAAACTCCAGGCGCTTGAATCGCCTGATTCTGACAAACGAGCGAAAAGTTAAACTAAAACGAACATCGGATCAGAAATCGCGATCAGAAAAATCGCGGATTTAATCCGAGAAAAAAAAACAACGAACAGGTTAACGAACGAACGTTCGTTAACTGGAACTAAATGAAGAACGTGTTCGTTAAAACGAACGGACGAGCGAACGCTCGCTAAATAAATAAACCGGAGAAAAATCGACCTATTAAAAAACGAAAACTAGGGTTTTCTAAAAAAATCAAAACGGCTTTTCTCAGAAAATTGGGGCGGCGGCTACCTCGGCTCGGGGCTCCGGCGAGGCTCCGGCGAGGCTCC
>NC_041392.1:308486008-308486845 GCF_002162155.2 Triticum dicoccoides | reverse complement strand
CGGCGGCGACCCGTGGTGCGGGGCGGGGCGGCGGCTGCGGGGCGGCGGCAGGGGCGGCAGGCGGCGCGGGGCGGCGGCGGCGACAGGCGGCGCGGGAGGCGTGCGGCGGCGCTGCTGGCGGCGTGTAACACCCCGGAAGTAACTTTCCCTATTTGTACTCCACCTCTTGCCGTTTCCGGCGTTAAGTTATTTTATTTTCTCAGGTTCGGGTTTTTGTCTCCGGTGTTGTTATCATTGTCATGCATCTCATATCATGTCATCATGTGTATTGCATTTGCATACATGTTCGTCTCATGCATTCGAGCATTTTCCCCGTTGTCCGTTTTGCATTCCGGCGCTTCGTTCTCCTCCGGTGGTCATTTCTAGCTTTCTTTCGTGTGTGGGGATTAAACATTTCCGGATTGGACCGAGACTTGCCAAGCGGCCTTGGTTTACTACCGGTAGACCGCCTGTCAAGTTTCGTATCATTTGGACATCATTTGATACTCCAACGGTTAACCGAGGGACCGAAAAGGCCTCATGTGTGTTGCAGCCCAACACCCCTACAATTTGGCCCAAAACCCACCAAACTCTGCTCCATGTCCTAGAGCATTCGATCATGATCGCGTGGCCGAAAACCGCACCTCATTTGGACTCTCCTAGCTCCCTCTATGTCTATATATATCACCCCCTCCGAAATTCACGGGTCTCCCCTCCCCCCTAAATCCCAGATCCGCCGCCGCCGGACGTGTTCGGAGCAGGCCGGACTACGTCCGCCGCCCCCCCTCCCCCCCGCGCCCAGTCAGGTCGCGCCACGTGGCCCCACCCGACATCCGCCACCGCCAGCCCGCGAAGCCC
>NC_041392.1:308476354-308485685 GCF_002162155.2 Triticum dicoccoides | reverse complement strand
GCCCGAGCCGCCGCAGGAGCCCGCCGCCTCGCTCCTACCTCCAGCCGCCGCGGGGCCCTGCGCCGCCGCCCCGGCCGCCGGCGACCTCGCCTCCGCCGGCCGCCGTCCTCGACTTCCGCGCCCGCCGCCGCCGTCGTGAACAGTGCCGCCGGAGTTTGCCTCGGTTTCCATGCAAACCCTAGATCCAGATCCAGAGGTTGATTTTTTTTGCTAAGTCCCAGAATTCTTGATCCATATGCTCATGTTCACAGCTCCGTGACTTTGCATCCGTAGCTCCGATTTGGGCGTATAGCATATCAAAATGTTTATCTCAGAGAGTACATCATTTCATTCCATAGCATCATTTTCATTTGAGCTCATCTTCATGCCCGAAATGCTGTTAGAAGAGGGCTACTTGAGATAATTGTCAGATCTGCTACTCCGTTTAGCACTTTTGTCATTTTTGCCATGATTATTGTGTGCATGATATGCCCGTGAGTTCTTCATATGTTTTGTTAAGGGTTTTGTCATCTTTCCAGAGGTGCAACCCATGTATTTTTAGGATGTGTTTAGTGACTTGTGCAAGCTTGCAAAGTGAGGCACCCGGTAATTCTGTTTTCAGGGACTTAGTGATTTCACTAAGTCCTGGGATTGTTTATCTCACGATGCCATATGTTCTTGTTGTTTCCTAGTGATTCGTGCCTCTTTTGAGGATGATCAGTAAGGGAGTTTTGTTAACCTTGTAGTTCTCTATCCATCCATGTCTTTGTTTGCAATTATGGAGCACCCTAGCTTGAGTCAATCGAGCTCTACTTTTGCTTCGTTGCGAATCTGGGCAGATCGTCAACTTGTTTGCGATTTTGCCGATGTTATTGTGGTTGATCCGTGCATGCTATGCCATTGTTCTTGCCATTTATAGCTTGCATTTTGTGCCTTCTTAAGGTATGTATGCTTGTCTTTCCATGACTTGCACCATGGTGAGTGCATCGAGCTCGTAAACATGCCTTCGTGAGTTAAGTTTCAGCATGTCCCAGTTTTCACTAAGTCTAAAAACTGATTATGTTTTTGCTATGTTCGTGTGCTTGTTAGTATATTTTGTGATCCCTTTTGGCTCAAGGTCCCTAAGGGACTTTTGTTAATCTTGTTGAGTAGCTCTATGCCATGTCTTTCTTTGTCATGTTCAGGTCCTGTAGCATATTGTTTTGTTGCTCCGAAGAGGGCTATGTGATCTGAAATTCCAGACAAGTGTTAATTTCACTAAGTCTGAGATCTGTTTGTCATTTGCGTTTTTGCCATGCTTGTTTGAACCTGTTAATGGATGAATTGGCCGTAGCTCAGTGCTAGACTTTTGTTAAGCATCTTATGTGCATCCCTGCCATGTATTTTGTTGTCTTGTTTGGGTGCTGTAGCATGTTCATTTCATTGCATTTAGATGCCTACTTGTTGTAAATCGCAGACCGGTGTCATTTTTGAATCGCTTGCCATTTCCAAACCGTAACTCCGATTCCGGCGTTCTTTATATTGTTTTCAAGCGATTTCATCCCATCTTTCCAGTGGCACACTTGGATTCCCAAGTTGAGGCCAGGTTCATGCATTTCCTATCATATCTTCCATTTTGCATCCCGCATAGCATATCATCATTTCATCATATTGCTTGATCTTGCACGTGGTTGATTGTATCCTTGTTGCTTGTTTGTCTTGTTTGGGTAGATCCGGGAGACGAGTTCACTAATGAGGAGCCCGTTGAGTTTGCTTTCGAGGATCCAGTCAACTCTAACAACTGTGCAGGCAAGATGATCATACCCTCGAAATCACTACTATCTTTGCTATGCTAGTTTGCTCGCTCTTTTGCTATGCCATTGCTACGATGCCTACCACTTGCTTGCAAGCCTCCCAAATTTCCATGTAGAACCTCTAACCCACCATGTCCTAGCAAACCGTTGATTGGCTATGTTACCGCTTTGCTCAGCCCCTCTTATAGCGTTGCTAGTTGCAGGTGAAGATTGGAGGCCGTTCCTTGTTGGAACATTTATTTACTTGTTGGGATATCATTATATTGCCATGTTATATTAATGCATCTATATACTTGGTAAAGGGTGGAAGGCTCGGCCTCTCGCCTAGTGTTTTTTTCCACTCTTGCCGCCCTAGATTCCGTCATATCGGTGTTATGTTCCCGGATTTTTGCGTTCCTTACGCAGTTGGGTTATAATGGGAACCCCTTGATAGTCCGCCTTGAATAAAACTTCTCCAGCAATGCCCAACCTTGGTTTTACCTTTTGCCACCTAGCCATTTCCCTTGGGTTTCGCGGACTCAAGGGTCATCTTATTTTAACCCCCCTGGGCCAGTGCTCCTCTGAGTGTTGGTCCAACCTAGAGCACTGTGCGGGGCCGTCCCTTGGCAACTTGGGTTACGTTGGCTCCCGTATGCTTAGCTTATCCGGTGTGCCCTGAGAACGAGATATGTGCAGCTCCTATCGGGATATGTCGGCACAGCGGGTGGTGTTGCTGGACTTGTTTTACCATTGTCGGAGTTGTCTTGAAGTACCGAGATACCGAGTCTGATCAGAACGTCTTGGGAGGAGGTCTATTCCTTCGTTGACCGTGAGAGCTTGTCATGGGCTAAGTTGGGACTCCCCTGCAGGGATTGAACTTTCAAAAGTCGTGCCCGCTGTTATGGGCAGATGGGAATTTGTTAATGTCCGGTTGTAGATAACTTGAACCTTAATTAATTAAAATGAATCAACAGAGTGTGTTACCGTGATGGCCTCTTCTCGGCGGAGTCCGGGAAGTGGACACGGTGTTGGAGTAATGTTTGCGCAGGTTGCTCTCTAGTTTTCTCGCTCGTGCTTTGCCTCCTCTTCTCGCTCTCTTTTGCGAATAAGTTAGCCACCATATTTGCTAGTCGCTTGCTGCAGCTCCACTCATATTTTTACCTTGCCATACCTATAAGCTCAAATAGTCTTGATCGCGAGGGTGCGAGATTGCTGAGTCCCTGTGGCTCACAGATTACTATTACACCAGATGTAGGGCCTGATGATTCCGCTCCAGGAGACGCATATGAGCTCAAGTGGGAGTTCGACGAAGACTCTCAACGATATTATGTTTCCTTTCCCGATGATCAGTAGTGGTGCCTAGTTGGGGGTGAACGGGGCCGTTGTCGCATGTTGGGTTCTCTTTTATATTGGCGCTGTAGTCGGGCCATGAGTGTTTGGATGATGTAATGTTATTTATGTACTTGATTAATGTGGCGAGTGTAAGCCAACTATGTTATCCCCCCTTTTGTTATCATTACATGGGATGTTGTGAAGATTGCCTAACTTGCGACATATGCCTTCAATGCGATTATGTCTCTAAGTCGTGCCTCGACACGTGGGAGCTATAGTCGCATCGAGGGTGTTACAAGTTGGTAATCAGAGCCTTCCCCGACCTTAGGAGCCCCATTGCTTGATCGTTTTTAGCGGCCGAGTTGTGTCTAGAAAAATGTTTTGAGTCATTTAGGAATTATATATCGGAGAGTTTAGGAATTCTTTTTACTTCCCAGTCTCCTCATCGCTCTGGTAAGGCATCCCGACGTAGAGTTTTGACTCTTCTCTTCTCAAATTTCACTAAAAAAATTTAGGATCACGCGGGTATCTTGGAATCGTTCCGATGGTTTTATGATGAGAACATTGTCTTGGTGCCTCCTGTCAGGGGTTTAGTGGAAGTGTCCCGGGGAGTTGAGCTCTGAGGTGTTGTCATCATAATTTTATCGTTGCAGTTCTGGAATACCTGAGTTTAGTACGCCGACATCGAAAATCTATTTTATGCAGCTCGTTGGTGAGATAACCTCGACGCCACCTAGTACTGGGGCGGGAGTTCGGGAGTATCGCCATAACTTGTATAACGGATGCTTTTTGAAGGTTGAGGTAGATGGTTTCTGAAGGTTTCTTGGTTATGTGTTGAAGGATGGATACAGCTGGATGTAGGATTTGCTAGTTTGGGTGAGATATTATGCTTCCCCTGTATCCCCAACACCTGATTGCATAACCGGAAAAGTTCGGGAGTTTCATAGGTGGGAATTCTAGTAGCTCTAGTTCTTCTTCCATGGATATTTGTTTGAGATTGGGATTTCTTACCGATTATTCGTTCTTGATCCGTACCTTGTTGATTTATTTCTCTGCCTTAATTTTGCGTGACTTCTCAATTTATGGATATGTGACCATTTCAAGAGGAATGCATTCGTTCATTTTGTTCGGATGTGAATACTATATGTTGCAATTTTCATTCCGTTGGATTCAGCTTCAATATTTATCTGTCAATGTGCTAATGGTGGTCAACCTCTTCAGGATGGCTCCTCCAACGCGCATGACTCTGAATCCTGATCCGCCACCACCTCCACCTCCTCCGGAGGCATGGCAAGCTGTGATGGCCGCAACCAATGCAAACACACAGCTGATCATGCAAATTCTTCAAGAGCACAATCAAGGCAGTCAAGGGAATCAAGGCAGCAATCAGAGTCACTTTGCTACACTGAACCAGTTCCTTGCTAACGGGCCAAAGACTTTCAGCAATTGTGTTGAGGCAACCGATGCTGACGATTGGCTTGTGGATCTGTGCAAGCATTTTGAGTGCAGTAACGTCAGGCTGAGGACTTTGTTAAGTTCGCTTCCTTCCAACTCAAAGATCAAGCTGCAGAATGGTTCCAGCAGTACAAGGACTCCAGAGGTGGACGTGTTATCACTTGGGATGATTTCCGTCGAGATTTACGAGCTCATCATATTCCGCAGAGCGTGGTTGAAAGCAAGCGTGAGGAATTCCGCAATCTGAAGCAAGGCTCTTTGTCTGTCTATGACTACAACAAGTTGTTCCAGAAGCTCGCCCGCTTTGCCAAGCAGGACGTCCCTGATGAGAAGAGCATGATATATCAGTTCAGGGGTGGTTTCAGAGAAGAAATTCAGCTCGCTCTTGTCCTCTTCGAGCCCTTGAGATACGATGAGTTCTACAACATGGCACTGAAGCAAGAGGCTGCTCAGTTGAGGTGTGATGCTTCCAAGAAGCGAGTCAGAGATGTTACTCCTTCTTCCTTTACTCAAGTGGCCAAGCAGCAGAAGTTTTGGCTTCCTCCTCCTCCGTTCTGTCAGCCGTATCAGCAGAAGAGCAAAGGTGGCAGTGGTTCTTCCCACCCACCCAACCCTGGCTTTCAGAACAAGACTTCGTCTCAAGCTCCAAGATCGAGTGCTCCGTATCACCGTCCGCTTTCAGAGGTCACGTGCAACAAGTGCCAACAGAAGGGTCACTATGCCAACAAGTGTCTCAACCAGAGGCGTCTTCCTCCTCCTCCTCCTGTCAGATCGACAAGTACAGCTGTGGTCAAGCATAACCCCAAGCATGCCAAGGTCAATTTGATGAATGCAGCTCAGGCAGAGGACTCGTCAGATGTGATCATGGGTATCTTTCCAGTTAACTCTTTTCCAGCAAAAGTTCTTTTTGACACTGGTGCATCGCATTGTTTCATGTCAAGATCACTTGTTTCCAAGCATGACTTCGTTTCACAAATGTTTGGTAAACCTATGGGAGTGGTTTCTCCGGCTAAGTCTTAAAGGGCTACTTCAATAGTCCCGGATGTTTCTATCATGATGGGTGATTTCAAGTTCCTGGCTTCTCCAATGGTTCTTGGTAACTCGGATATTGATCTTATTCTCGGAATGGATTGGCTTTCTAAGCACAAGGCTCAGCTTGACTGTGCAGCCAGGCAGATTCAATTGACTCATTCGTCTGAGGATGTAATTGTCTTTGCCGCTCGTGATGATACTATCCGTCTGTTTTCTCTCAATGAGAAGGGTGAATTGGATGCCATCTCTCAAATTCCAGTCGTTTGCGAATATCAAGACGTCTTTCCAGAAGAGCTCCCATGAATGCCTCCGCACCGGCCAGTTGAATTCGTTATTGATCTTGAGCCTGGCATGGAACCTGTGTGCAAGCGTCCTTACAAGCTCGGACCTGAAGAAGCAACTCGATGAGCAAGAGAGAATGGGTCTCATCCGGCCTAGTTCTTCTCCGTGGGCTTGTGGTGTTCTTTTTGTGAAGAAGAAGGATGGAACGGACCGACTTTGTGTTGATTATCGTCCAGTGAACAAGAAGACCATCAAGAACAAATACCCACTTCCCAACATCAATGAGCTGTTCGAACAACTCAAAGGTGCCCAAGTATTCTCCAAGCTTGATCTCCGTATGGGCTATCACCAGATTCGCATTCATGAAGAAGATATTCCCAAGACAGCATTCAGAACAAGCTTTGGTTCATATGAATACACTGCCATGTCTTTTGGCCTCGCCAACGCTCCTCCGACGTTCTCTTGCATGATGAACTTCATCTTCAATGCCTACACCAATGACTTCGTTTTGGTCTATCTCGACGACATTCTGGTTTTCTCCAAGTACAAGGAAGATCATGCCAAGCATTTGCGTTTGGTTCTCGATAAGCTCAGAGAACATCAGTTCTACGCCAAGTTCTCCAAGTGTGAATTTTGGCTTGATGAGGTTCTTTATCTTGGTCATATCATCTCTGCCAAGGGCATTGCCGTGAATCCTGAGAAGGTGTCTGCAATTGTGAATTGGGAACCTCCTCAGAATGTGAAGCAACTCCGCAGTTTTCTCGGTCTCGCACGCTATTGCCGAAGATTCGTTGAAAACTTTTCTAAGATCGCGAAGCCTCTCTCAAATCTTCTTTAGAAGCACGTCAAGTACGTTTGGTCTCCGGAGTGTGATATTGCTTTCAACACTTTGAAAGAGAAATTGATCACTGCTCCAGTTCTGACTCCGCCTGATGAATCCAAGCCGTACGAGGTCTTTTGTGATGCCTCTCTCCAAGGTCTTGGCGTGGTATTGATGCAAGAGAAGAAAGTTGTTGCTTATACATCTCGCCAGTTGAAGCCTAATGAGAAGAACTACCCCACTCATGATCTCGAGTTGGCGGCAGTTGTGCATGCTCTTTTGACTTGGAGACATCTTCTATTGGGAAGAAAAGTGGACATTTTCACTGATCACAAGAGTCTCAAGTACATCTTCACTCAGCCTAATCTCAACCTCAGGCAAACTCGATGGGTCGAAATGATTCAAGAGTATAATCTGAGTATTGAGTACACTCCAGGCAAGGCTAATGTGATTGCTGACGCTTTGAGCAGGAAGGCTTACTGCAACAGTCTGATTCTTAAGCCTCATCAACCCGGGCTTTGTGAAGCTTTCCGCAAACTTAATCTGCAAGTTGTTCCTCAAGGTTTCCTCGCCAACCTTCAAGTCTCTCCTACCTTGGAAGACCAGATTCGCCAAGCCCAGCTTCTTGATGCTATGGTGAAAAAGGTGAAGATTGGGATTGCCAAGAGTCAGTCCAAGTACAAGTGCTACCGCCTTGATGACAAGGACACTCTCTTCTTCGAGGATCGTATTGTTGTGCCCAAAGGTGACCTCCGTAAAGTAATCATGAACGAGGCTCACAATTCTCTCCTCTCCATCCACCCTGGGAGCACGAAGATGTATCAGGACCTCAAGCAAGCTTATTGGTGGACTCGAATGAAGCGCGAGATCACTCAATTCGTGAATGAATGTGATGTCTGCAGAAGAGTGAAGGCAGAACACCAAAGGCCAGCAGGTCTCCTCCAACCTCTTGCCATTCCAGAATGGAAGTTTGACCACATTGAAATGGACTTCGTGACTGGGTTTCCAAAGTCCAAGCGTGGCAATGATGCTATATTCGTTGTCATCGACAAACTCACCAAAGTGGCTCACTTTCTGCCTATCAAAGAGTCGATCACTGCAGCTCAATTGGCGGAACTCTACACCTCGCGTATTGTCTCTCTGCACGGTATTCCTCAAGTGATCTCTTCAGACCGTGGCAGCATCTTTACCTCCAAGTTTTGGGATTCTTTCCAGAAGGCCATGGGCACGAACATCCGTTTCAGCACAACTTTCCATCCTCAAACAAGCGGTCAAGTTGAGCGTGTCAACCAGATTCTTAAAGATATGCTCAGGGCTTGTGATATCCTTCGGCATGAAGTGGGAGGATTGTCTTCCTTATGCTGAATTCTCCTACAACAACAGTTTTCAAGCAAGTTCGGACAAGGCCCCATTTGAAATTCTGTATGGCAGGAAGTGTCGTACCCCTCTCAACTGGTCTGAAACCGGTGAACGTCAGCTTTTGGGTAATGACTTAATCACAGAGGCAGAAGAAATGTGCAAAGTCATTCGTGATAACCTCAAAGCAGCCCAATCCCGCCAGAAGAGCTACTATGATAGTAAGCACCGTGATTTGGCTTTCGATATCGGAGATCATGTTTACCTCCGTGTCTCTCCTATGAAAGGTACTCGTCGCTTCGGTATCAAAGGGAAGCTTGCCCCTAGATACGTGGGACCTTTCAAGATTGTCAGCAAGAGAGGCGACCTCGCCTATCAACTCGAGCTTCCTTCAAACTTTGCAAATGTTCATGACGTGTTCCATGTCTCTCAGCTTCGAAAGTGCTTCAAGACTCCTGATCGCACTGTCAACTTCAAGGACATTGAGCTCCAAGAAGATCTCTCTTATCGTGAGCACCCATTTGCTATTCTTGAAGAGACTAAACGCAAGACTCGCAACAAGTCAATCAAATTTCTCAAAGTCAAGGGGTCACACCATTCCGACCGTGAAGCTACCTGGGAACGCGAGGATCACCTCCGTTCTGAGTACCCGGCGTTCTTTCAGTCCTAGATCTTGGGACGAGATCCTTTCATAGTGGTGGAGTGTTGTAACACCCCGGATGTAACTTTCCCTATTTGTACTCCAACTCTTGCCGTTTCCGGCGTTAAGTTATTTTATTTTCTCGGGTTCGGGTTTTTGTCTCCGGTGTTGTTATCATTGTCATGCATCTCATATCATGTCATCATGTGCATTGCATTTGCATGCATGTTCGTCTCATGCATTCTAGCATTTTCCCCGTTGTCCGTTTTGCATTCCGACGCTTCGTTCTCCTCCGGTGGTCATTTCTAGCTTTCTTTCGTGTGTGGAGATTAAACATTTCCGGATTGGACCGAGACTTGCCAAGCGGCCTTGGTTTACTACCGATAGACCGCCTGTCAAGTTTCGCACCATTTGGACTTCGTTTGATACTCCAACGGTTAACCGAGGGACCGAAAAGGCCTCGTGTGTGTTGCAGCCCAACACCCCTCCAATTTGGCCCAAAACCACCAAACTCTGCTCCATGTCCTAGAGCGTTCGATCACGATCGCGTGGCCGAAAACCGCACCTCATTTGGACTCTCCTAGCTCCCTCTATGTCTATATATATCACCCCCTCCAAAATTCACGGGTCTCCCCTCCCCCCTAAATCCCAGATCCGCCGCCG
>NC_041392.1:308448211-308475939 GCF_002162155.2 Triticum dicoccoides | reverse complement strand
GCCGCCTACCGCCAGCCGCCGCCCTCCTCTTCGCGCCCGGCCGCCCGAGGCGCCGGAGCCGCCGCGCGCCGCTTGCCCCAGCCGGCCGCCGCCCGAGCCGCCGCAGGAGCCTGCCGCCTCGCTCCTAGCTCCGGCCGCCGCGGGGCCCTGCGCCGCCGCCCCGGCCGCCAGCGACCTCGCCTCCGCCGGCCACCGTCCTCGTCCCTGCCATCCTCAACTTCCGTGCCCGCCGCCGCCGTCGTAAACAGTGCTGCCGGAGTTTGCCTCGGTTTTCGTGCAAACCCTAGATCCAGATCCAGAGGTTGATTTTTTTGCCAAGTCCCAGAATTCTTGATCCATATGCTCATGTTCGCGGCTCCGTAACTTTGCACCCGTAGCTCCGATTTGGGAGTATGGCATATCAAAATGTTCATATCAGAGAGTAAATCATTTCATTCCATTGCATCATTTTCATTTGAGCTCATGTTGACGCCTGAAATGCTGTTAGAAGAGGGCTACTTGAGATAATTGTCAGATCTGCTACTCCGTTTAGCACTTTTGTCATTTTTGCCATGATTATTGTGTGCATGATATGCCCGTGAGTTCTTCATATGTTTTGTTAAGGGTTTTGTCATCTTTCCATAGGTGCAACCCATGTATTTTTAGGATGTGTGTAGTGACTTTTGCAAGCTTGCAAAGTGAGGCACCCGGTAATTCTGTTTTCAGGGACTTAGTGATTTCACTAAGTCCTGGGATTGTTTATCTCACGATGCCATATGTTCTTGTTGTTTCCTAGTGATCCGTGCCTCTTTTGAGGATGATCAGTAAGGGAGTTTTGTTAACCTTGTAGTGCTCTATCCATCCGTGTCTTTGTTTGCAATTATGGAGCACCCTAGCTTAAGTCAATCAAGCTCAACTTTTGCTTCGTTGCGAATCTCGGCAGATCGTCAACTTGTTTGCGATTTTGCCGATGTTATTGTGGTTGATCCGTGCATGCTATGCCATTGTTCTTGCCATTCCTAGCTTGCATTTTGTGTCTTCTTAAGGGATGTATGCTTGTCTTGCCATGACTTGCACCGTGGTGAGTGCATCAAGCTCGTAAACATGCCTTCGTGAGTTAAGTTTCAGCATGTCCCAGTTTTCACTAAGTCTAAAAACTGATTATATTTTTGCTATGTTCGTGTGCTTGTTAGTATATTTTGTGATCCCTTTTTGCTCAAGGTCACTAAGGGACTTATGTTAAGCTTGTTGAGTAGCTCCATGCCATGTCTTTCTTTGTCATGTTCAGGTCCTGTAGCATGTTGTTTTGTTGCTCCGAAGAGGGCTATATGATCTGAAATTCCAAACAAGTGTTAATTTCACTAAGTCTGAGATCTGTTTGTCATTTGCGTTTTTGCCATGCTTGTTTGAACCTGTTAATGGATGAATTGGCCGTAGCTCAGTGCTAGACTTTTGTTAAGCATCTTGTGTGCATCCCTGCCATGTATTTTGTTGTCTTGTTTGGGTGCTGTAGCATGTTCATTTCATTGCATTTAGATGCCTACTTGCTGTAAATCGCAGACCGGTGTCATTTTTGAATCGCTTGCCATTTCCAAACCGTAACTCCGATTCCGGCGTTCTTTATACCGTTTTCAAGCAATTTCATCCCATCTTTCCAGTGGCACACTTGGATTCCCAAGTTGAGGCCAGGTTCATGCATTTCCTGTCATATCTTGCATTTTGCATCCCGCATAGCATATCATCATTTCATCATATTGCTTGATCTTGCACGTGGTTGATTGTATCCTTGTTGCTTGTTTGTCCTGTTTGGGTAGAGCCGGGAGACGAGTTCGCTAACGAGGAGCCCGTTGAGTTTGCTTTCGAGGATCCAGTCAACTCTGACAACTGTGCAGGCAAGATGATCATACCCTCGAAATCACTACTATCTTTGCTATGCTAGTTTGCTCGCTCTTTTGCTATGCCATTGCTACGATGCCTACCACTTGCTTGTAAGCCTCCCAAATTGCCATGTAGAACCTCTAACTCACCTTGTCCTAGCAAACCGTTGATTGGCTATGTTACCGCTTTGCTCAGCCCCTCGTATAGCGTTGCTAGTTGTAGGTGAAGATTGGAGGCCGTAACTTGTTGGAACATTTATTTACTTGTTGGGATATCATTATATTGCCATGTTATCTTAATGCATCTATATACTTGGTAAAGGGTGGAAGGCTCGGCCTCTCGCCTAGTGTTTTGTTCCACTCTTGCCGCCCTAGATTCCGTCATATCGGTGTTATGTTCCCGGATTTTTGCGTTCCTTACGCGGTTGGGTTATAATGGGAACCCCTTGACAGTTCGCCTTGAATAAAACTTCTCCAGCAATGCCCAACCTTGGCTTTACCTTTTGCCACCTAGCCTTTTCCCTTGGGTTTCGCGGACTCAAGGTTCATCTTATTTTAACCCCCCTGGGCCAGTGCTCCTCTGAGTATTGGTCCAACCTAGAGCACCGTGCGGGGCCGTCCCTTGGCAACTTGGGTTACGTTGGCTCCCGTACGCTTAGCTTATCCGGTGTGCCCTAAGAATGAGATATGTGCAGCTCCTATCGGGATTTGTCGGCACAGCGGGTGGTGTTGCTGGACTTGTTTTACCATTGTCGGAGTTGTCTTGAAGTACCGAGGTACCAAGTCTGATCGGAACATCTTGGGAGGAGGTCTATTCCTTTGTTGACCGTGAGAGCTTGTCATGGGCTAAGTTGGGACTCCCCTGCAGGGATTGAACTTTCGAAAGCCGTGCCCGCGGTTATGGGCAGATGGGAATTTGTTAATGTCCGGTTGTAGATAACTTGAACCTTAATTAATTAAAATGAATCAACAGAGTGTGTTACCGTGATGGCCTCTTCTCGGCGGAGTCCGGGAAGGGGACACGGTGTTGTAGTAATGTTTGCGTAGGTTGCTCTCTAGTTTTCTTGCTCGTGCTTTGCCTCCTCTTCTCGCTCTCTTTTGCGAATAAGTTAGCCACCATATTTGCTAGTCGCTTGCTGCAGCTCCACTCATATTTTTACCTTGCCATACCTATAAGCTCAAATAGTCTTGATCGCGAGGGTGCGAGATTGCTGAGTCCCTATGGCTCACAGATTACTATTACACCAGATGAAGGGCCTGATGATTCCGCTCCAGGAGACGCGTATGAGCTCAAGTGGGAGTTCGACGAAGACTCTCAATGATATTATGTTTCCTTTCCCGATGATCAGTAGTGGTGCCCAGTTGGGGGTGAACGGGACCGTTGTCGCATGTTGGGTTCTCTTTTATTTTGGCGTCGTAGTCGGGCCATGAGTGTTTGGATGATGTAATGTTATTTATGTACTTGATTGACGTGGCGAGTGTAAGCCAACTATGTTATCCCCCTTTTGTTATCATTACATGGGATGTTGTGAAGATTGCCTAATTTGCGACATATGCCTTCAATGTGATTATGTCTCTAAGTCGTGCCTCGACATGTGGGAGCTATAGTCGCATCGAGGGTGTTACACGGCGTGGGGAGGCGGCGGTGGGTGTGGGGCTGCCGGGGGTCCGGCGGGGTTATAAAGGGGGGGAGGCGGCGACTTGGGGAAGGGGGCGGCCTCGGGAGGCGGGTCCTCCCCGGACTCGGTGGCGGCGGCGGTCGGGACTCCTGTCCCGACCCGGGCGGGAGGCGGCGGCGGCTGGCTGGGCCCTTGGCCCAGTCGGGCGCGGGTCTCTCTTTTTTTTGAACAATAACGCTGTAACAAAAAATCTAGAAAAATAAATAAAATTCTAAAAATGCCAAAACAAATTTTCACCGTCTAAATAAAATATTTAGAACAGGATGAACATTTTCTTGGCCCTAAATGCAATTTCTGAAAACGTGCAATTTTTCCTAAATTCAAATAAAATAGCAAATAAAACCAAAATAAAATCGTATTTGAATTTTTATTAAATCCCCAATATTTCTTTATTTTGGGAAAGTCATTTTATTCCCTCTCTCAGAATTTTTATAATAGAAATAATTGAAGATAAAATAAATAAAATCAAATGATCCTAGTTTCAAAATTTGAGACAACTCAAATATGAAAATAACGAAATCCCCAACTCTCTCCGAGGGTCCTTGAGTTGCGTGAAATTTCTAGGATCAACCGAAATGCAATAAATATGGTATGCAATGATGATCTATTGTATAACATTCCAAATTGAAAATTTGGGTTGTTACACTCCCCCAAGCTTAGACCTCGCTTGTCCTCAAGCGAAAACCGAAATCGAAAAACATGTCCACATGCTTTGAGAGAGAGGTGTCAATAAAAACAAAATACAGACATAGAAGCATCATGTTGATTATTATAACAACAATAAAATAAAACATAGGACTTTTATCATAGGACTTTTATCATATAATTCTCATGAATAAGTAATAGTTCATCACACTATCAAAGTATAAAGCAAAAAACTCTATTAGAAACCAACAAACTATGTTCTCAGTCAACTTTGCAACTACAATTCATCATCTTTTCAGGAAGGGTCACGTGTCAAAGCCTTTAGGCAAGTCCACATACTCAACCATCATATAGTCCTCTATGATTGCTAACACTCACCTCGTACCCATGAGCAAAATGTTTCAACCGGACACTTAGAAAGATAGGGGCTTATGATTTTGCCTCCCAACATACTCACCTCAAGGGTGATGTCAATAATAATAACTCATGTCACCCATATTCAACTGGACATATGTGCCTAGATCTTTCCTCACCGCATGATGCTTGCCAAAAGAGAAAAATAAAAGGAATAGAGAGAAAAACTTTGACTCTTTGCATAAAATTAAAAGATAGGCCCTTCGCAGAGGGAAGTAGAGGTTGCCATGCGCTTATTTGTTTGTATCCTAAATCCCTTAGTGCAAAAGAACGTCATGTTACATTGCCCCTTGTGATAGCGACCTTTATTATGCAGTTTGTCGCTTTTATTCTTCACCATCACAAGTTCGTGCAACGCTCAATTTTCTCTTACACTAAATCATCTCACACTTTTGGAAGCAATTTTAATTGCCTTTTTGCACCGATGAAAACTTACTTGAGGGATCTTGCTCAATCCCTGGGTAGGTATGGTGGACACTTGAAAATAAGATTTGGGTTTAAGGGTTTTTGGATGCACAAGTAGCATCTCTACTTAGTGTAGAATTTTTGGCTAGCAAAGATAGGGGGCAAGCACCACATGTTAAAGGATCTATGACAATATGACTTCTATGTGAATATGAACAAACATAAATCATTAGGTTGTCTTCATTGTCCAACGTCAACAATTTTGGCATATAATATTTTGATGAGGGCTCACAATCACAAAAGATTTCTAGGATAGTATATTTATATGTGAATCTTCTCTTCCCTTATTAATTCTTTCATGAGTTGCATCATTGACTAATGCTATGTTTGTCAATCTCTAATAAAATTTTCTACTTATACTTTTCCTTATGTGGTGCCATCACCTACCATAGGATTAGTATATACTATTTTCTTTATTTATTTCCTTTCTTTTATTTGTTTCATTTCTTATTTATTTTCTTTATTTGCAACATGAAAGTAAAGAAAGCAAAACTCATACTAAACTTTATTATATAACTTGCACACGATTACAAGGATAGACATTAAGCAAACTCTCAAAGAAGAAAGGATCGAACTAAACTTTTATTCAACGAAAGCAAAAGGATCAAACTAAAATAAGTAAAAGTAAAAAGATAGCGGAAGCCAAGGGGAGTGCCCATACCCGATACTCAGTTCTACTTTGGTGGTGAAGAAGATGATGGTGGTGATGAAGCGATCCTATCCTTAAGGATCAAGAGATTCTCCAATCGACGGATGACGCTCCGGAGGTGGGTGATGTGCTCTTGATGCAGAATATTTTCACGAGTGAGATAATTATTTTGTATGTGAACTATTTCAATGATGTGAAAGGCTTAAATATCAGCAGGCGTAAGATGAGTAAGCTAAGTTTTAAGGATATCTTCCTCCTCCTTCTCAGCTGACAGTGCTTGTTCGAAGACCGAAGGCTGATCTAGGGTAACCTCCTTGCTCTCATCTCCTTCGATGGCTTTCATGGGATCTTCTCTCTTCAGCTCGATCTTCATCAACCAAGCATCCTCTTCCATGTTGTTGGAGGAAGAAGAAGACATGATGCATGGCCCGACAGATCTGGCAAAAAACAACAAGAAAAGAGAATAGAGGATTTCTCCGTGATACGGTGATCAGCAGGTTCGGGAAGTATATATAGATTTTTTTTATCTTGGAGGACAAGTATATGGTAGAAAAATGAAGTACGGAAGGTGTCCCAGGTGGGCACAACCCACCTGGGCGTGTCAGGCAAGCCTGGTGCGCCCTGTGTCTTGTGCCCACCAAGGGAGGCTTCCTGGAAGTTTCTTTATTCCCAAAATTCTAAAATATTCCAAAACTGATAAAAAATATTTTTGCAGATTTTTTGGAGTCCGTTTACTTACCGTATCACGTACCTCCTTATTTTCATGATTCTGGAGTGTTTCGGAAGGACTATTTTATGTGTTCTTCTGGTGTCATGGTTTGGATAATATTACTTTCAATATTAATAGGCGTAGTTGAGATATAATGCTTTATTCGCTGCCCATTGACAACCTTCAGGTTAGTACCTTCGGAATTATTTATTTTGATGGCTCCAGACCGGTAAACCTCCTCGATGACGTAGGGGCCTTCCCATTTTGAGAGGAGTTTTCCTACAAAGAATCTGAAACGAGAGTTGTAAAAAAGAACATATTCTCCGACTTTAAACTCACGCTTTTGAATTCTTTTCTCATGCCATCTTTTTACTTTTTCTTTAAATAATTTTGCATTTTCGTAAGCTTGGGTTCTCCATTCATCTAATGAGCTAATATTAAATAACCTCTTTTCACCAGCAAGTTTGAAGTCATAATTGAGTTCTTTAATTGCCCAATATGCTTTATGTTCTAACACAAGGGGCAAATGATATGCTTTTCCATAAACCATTTTATAAGGAGACATACCCATAGGATTTTTATAAGTTGTACTATAAGCCCAAAGTGCATCATCTAATTTGTTAGACCAATTCTTCCTAGACCTATTGACAGTCTTTTGCAAAATTAATCTTATTTCTCTATTGCTAAGTTCAACTTGACCACTAGACTGAGGATGATAGGGCAATGCAATTATATGGTTAACATCATACTTAGAAAGCATTTTACGAAAAGCACCATGAATAAAGTGTGAACCACCATCAGTCATTAAATATCTAGGGACTCCAAACTTGGGAAAGTAACTTCCTTAAGCATTTTAATAGAGGTGTTGTGATCAGCACTACTAGTTGGAATAGCTTCTACCCATTTAGTAACATAATCAACGGCAACCAAAATATATGTATACCCATTTAGAGGAAGGAAAAGGTCCCATGTAATCAAATCCCCAGACATCAAATGGATCAACAGCAAGTGAATAATTCATGGGCATTTCTTGACGCTTACCTATATTACCTATTATTTGACATTCATCACAAGATAAGACGAACTTACGGGCATCCTTGAAGAGAGTAGGCCAATAAAATCCAGATTGCAATACCTTGTGAGCAGTTCTATCTCCAGCATGATGCCCTCCATAAGCCTCGGAGTGACATTTCCATAGGATTTGTCCCTATTCATGCTCAGGTACACAACGTCTAATAATACCATCTACTCCTTCTTTATAAAGATGTGGGTCATCCTAAAAGTAATGCCTTAAATCATAGAAGAATTTTTTTCTTTTGTTGGTATATAAATTTAGGTGGTAAATATTTAGAAACAATGTAATTAGCATAATCAGCATACCAAGGAGTACTATGAGAAACATTTATTGTAGCTAACTGCTCATCAGGAAAACTATCATCAATAGGTAGTGGGTCATCAAGCACATTTTCAAGCCAAGACAAATTATCAGCAACTGGGTTCTCAGCTCCTTTTCTATCAATGATATGTAAATCAAATTCTTGTAACAAGAGAACCCATCGAATGATTCTAGGTTTAGCATCTTCCTTTTCCATAAGATATTTAATAGCAGCATGGTCTGCGTGAACGGTTACTTTGGAACAAACAATATAAGGTATAAATTTATCACAAGCAAACACAACTGCTAAGAATTCCTTTTCAGTAGTAGCATAATTTCTTTGAGCACTGTCTAGAGTTTTACTAGAATAATGAATAACATTGAGTTTCTTATCAACTCTTTGTCCTAGAACAGCACCAATAGCATAATCACTAGCATCACAAATAATTTCAAAAGGCAAGTACCGATCAAGTGGTCGAACAATAGGTGCAAAAATTAAGGCTTTCTTAAGTGTTTCAAAGGCTTCTAAACAATCATCATCACAAACAAAAGGAATATCCTTCTGCAAGAGACTAGTAAGAGGCCTAGAAATTTTTGAAAAGTCTTTGATAAATCTCCTATAGAAACCAACATGACCTAAGAAACTACAAATACCTTTTATATCTTTAGGACATGGCATTTTCTCAATTGCATCAACCTTAGCTTGATCCACTTCAATGCCTCTTTCAGAAATTTTATGACCCAAGACAATGCCTTCATTAACCATAAAGGGGCACTTGTCCCAATTCAAGACAAGATTTGTTTCTTCACATCTCTGCAAAACTCAATCAAGATTGCTTAAACAATCATCAAAAGACTTCCCATAAACAGAAAAGTCATCCATGAAAACCTCAACAATCTTTTCACAAAAGTCACAGAATATAGCAGTCATACATCTTTGAAAGGTAGCGGTTGCATTACATAAACCAAAAGGCATACGTCTATAAGCATAGGTTCCAAAGGGACAAGTAAAAGTGATCTTTTCTTGATTAGGTTAAGAAACAGGTATTTGCGAAAAGCCATAATATCCATCAAGGAAAAAAATGTGTGTGTTTAGATAATCTTTCAAGCATTTGATCAGCAAAAGGCAAAGGGTAATGATCTTTTCTAGTTGCTTTGTTTAATTTTCTAAAATCAATTACCATTCTATAGCCTGTGACAATTCTTTGTGGAATAAGTTCATTCTTATCATTAGGAACAACAGTTATACCTCCTTTCTTAGGAACACAACGAACAGGACTTACCCATCTACTATCAGCTATAGGATAGATTATACCTGCTTCCAGAAGCTTTAATATTTTAGTTCTTACCACTTCTTTCATCTTCGGATTTAACCGACGTTGGTGATCAACAACGGGTTTAGCATCAGGTTCCATATTAATTTTGTGCTGACATAGACTGGGACTAATGCCCTTTAAATCATCAAGAGTATATCCAATAGCAGCTCGGTTCTTCCTTAGAACTTCCAATAATCTTTCTTCTTAATGTTCTGAAAGGTTAGCACTAATAATAATAGGATATATCTTCTTTTCATCAAGATAAGCATATTTCAAAGTGTCTGGTAATTGTTTTAATTCAAACACGGGATCACATTTAGGTGGAGGAGGACCTCCTAGAGTTTCAATAAGTAAATTGTGTTTAAGTAGAGGACGTTGTTCAAACAAAATTTTATCTATTTCATTTCTTTCATGCATATGAAAATCATTCTCATGGTCTAGAAAATGTTGTTCTAAAGGATCGGTAGGAGGTACAGCAATAGAAGCAAGACCAATTAATTCATACTTACTAGGAAATTATTTTTCATGAAGATTTCTACTAAACTTGGAAAAATTAAACTCATGAGACTCATCACCAAAGCTAACACCAACAGTTTGTTTCTTACAGTCTATCTTAGCATTAACTGTATTCAGGAAAGGTCTACCAAATATAATGGGACAAAAGTCATCTTGTGGGGAACCAAGAACAAGAAAATCAGTAGGGTATTTTATTTTCCACACAAGACTTCAACATCTCTAACAATCCCAAATGGTGATATGGTGTCTCTATTAGCTAGTTTAATAGTAACATATATGTCTTCTAACTCTGCAGGTGCAATGTCTTTCATAATTTCTTGATATAAGGTGTAAGGAATAGCACTCACACTAGCACCCATGTCACATAAACCATGATAACAACGATCTCCTATTTTAACTGAGATGACAGGCATGCCAACTACGGGTCTATGTTTATCTTTCTTATCAGGTTTGGCAATTCTAGCAGCTTCTTCACAGAAGTAAATAACATGCCCATCCATATCTTCTTCTAAGAGATCTTTAACCATAGCAATACTAGGTTCAACTTTAATTTGTTCATCAGGTTTAGGTGTTCTAGTATAGCTTGTGTTAACCATAGTTGAGACTTTAGCATGTTCCTTTATCCTAACAGGGAAAGGAGGTTTCTCAATATAAGCAAAAGAAACAACTGGATCAACATTATAAAGTATAGTTTCTTATTTAACTGGTATCAGTTCTTTAATTTCTTCTTTAATAGGTGGGTGATATTTAAATCACTTCTCTTTAGGGAGTTCCACATGAGTAGCAAATGATTCACAAGAGGAGGCTACTATCTCAGAGTCAAGTCCATATTTAGTGCTAAACTTTTGAAAAGCATCGGTATCCATAAAAGATTTAACACAATCATATTCAAGTTTAATACCTGAATCTTTACCTTTGTCGAGTTCCCAATCTTCAGAGTTGCGTTTAGTTCTTCCCAAAAGATCCCACCATAATTCAATAGTCTTCTTCATAAAGGAACCAGCACAAGAAGTATCAAGCATGGTTTGATCATTACGAGAAAGCCAAGCATAGAAATTCTGGAGAATAATTTCTCTTGAGAGCTCGGTATTGGGGCATGAATATAACATTGAATTAAGCCTCCCCCAAGATAGAGCGGTACTTTATCCTTCACGAGGCCAGAAATTATAAATATAATTCCGATCATGATGAACTAGATGCATATGATAAAAAAATTGGTGGAACTCCAATTTCAACGATTCCAATTCCATGATCCAGTATCATCCCATAGCCTATACCATGCCAATGCTTTTCCCTTCAAAGATAAAGGGAAAACCTTATTCATAACTTTATCTCCGGGTAAACCTGCGAGCTTAAACAATCCACAAATTTGTTCTACATATATCAAGTGCATATCAGGATGTTCGGTTCCATCTCCTGCATAAGGATTAGCTAGCAGTTGTCACTGGTACAGCGACGTCCTAAACAAACGGTTTAAAACCCCTTTCCGCAACGGCATTTGGAACCGTCGCCAAGTGAGTGTGTGCGATAGGGTGTCCTTCCCACACGACCCAGAAATCGTCGGGGATCGGCCCTCCAGGGACCCAGGCTGGGGCCGTGTGCGATCGGGCGAGGCATCGAAACCCAATCATTTCTGTAGGTATGTACATCCCACACGGTGAATCCCAGAAATCATTTACGTAGGTATGTACATCCCACACGGTGAATCCCAGAAATCATTTCCGTAGGTATGTACATCCCACACGATGAATCCCAGAAAATCATTTCTGTAGGTATGTGAAGGAAATATGCCCTAGAGGCAATAATAAAGTTATTATTTATTTCCTTATTTCATGATAAATGTTTATTATTCATGCTAGAATTGTATTAACCGGAAACATAATACATGTGTGAATACATAGACAAACATAGTGTCACTAGTATGGCTCTACTTGACTAGCTCATTAATCAAATATGGTTAAGTTTCCTAACCATAGACATGAGTTGTCATTTGATTAAAGGGATCACATCATTAGGAGAATGATGTGATTGACTTGACCCATTCCATTAGCTTAGCACTTGATCGTTTAATATGTTGCTATTGCTTTTTTCATGACTTATACATGTTCCTATGACTATGAGATTATGCAACTCCCGTTTACCGGAGGAACACTTTGTGTGCTACCAAATGTACAACGTAAGTGGGTGATTATAAAGGTGCTCTACAGGTGTCTCCAAAGCTACTTGTTGAGTTGGCGTATTTCGAGATTAGGATTTATCACTCCGATTGTCGGAGAGGTATCTTTGGGCCCACTCGGTAATGCACATCACTATAAGCCTTGCAAGCATTGTAACTAATGAGTTAGTTGCGGGATGATGTATTACGGAACGAGTAAAGAGACTTTCCGGTAATGAGATTGAACTAGGTATTGAGATACCGACGATCGAATCTCGGGCAAGTAACATACCGATGACAAAGGGAACAACGTATGCTGTTATGCGGTTCGACCGATAAAGATCTTCGTAGAATATGTAGGAGCCAATATGGGCATCCAGGTTCCACTATTGGTTATTGACCAGAGAAGTGTCTTGGTCATGCCTACATAGTTCTCGAACCCGTAGGGTCTGCACGCTTAACGTTCGTTGACGTAGTATTTATGAGTTATGTATGTTGGTAACCGAATGTTGTTCGGAGTTCCGGATAAGATCACAGACATGACGAGGAACTCCGGAATGGTCCGGAGATAAAGTTTGATATAGGAGATAATAGTGTTTGGTCTCCGGAAGGGTTCCGGAATTCACCGGAAGGGGTTCTGGATGTTTCCCGAAATGTTTGGGTACGAGAACACTTTATTTGGGCCAAAGGTGAAACCCCACAAGGTTTTTGGAAAGCGCAAAAGGAAGTTTTGCAGAGTCCAGGGGCCAGACACCAGGGTCCCTGGTGTCTGGGTCCAGACGCCGGGAACCCTGGCGTCTGGCCCTGGAGTCCGAGAAGGACTCTTGCCTTTCGGGTGAAACCGACTTTGTGGAGGCTTTTACTCCAAGTTTCGACCCCAGGGCTCAACATATAAATAGAGGGGTAGGGCTAGCACCCAAGACACATAAAGAAACACCAAGTCGTGTGTCGAAAACCCTGTCCCCTCTAGTTTATCCTCCGTCATAGTTTTTGTAGCGCTTAGGCGAAGCCCTGCGAAGATTGTTCTTCACCAACACCATCACCACGCAGTCGTGCTGCCGGAACTCATCTACTACTTCGCCCCACTTGCTGGATCGGGAAGGTGAGGACGTCATCGAGCTGAACATGTGCAGAACGCGGAGGTGCCGTACGTTTGGTACTTGATCGGGACGGATCGTGAAGGTGTACGACTACATCAACCGCATTGATAAACGCTTCCGCTTACGGTCGACGAGGGTACGTAGACAACACTCTCCCCTCTCGTTGCTATGCATCACCATGATCCTGTGTGTGCGTGGATTTTTTTTTGAAATTAGTACGTTCCCCAACAGTGGTATCAGAGCCAGGTTTTATGCGTAGATGTTATATGCACAAGTAGAACACAAGTGAGATGTGGGCGATACAAGTCATACTGCTTACCAGCATGTCATACTTTGGTTCGGCGGTATTGTTGGATGAAGCGGCCCGGACCAACATTACGCATACTCTTACGCGAGACTGATTCCACCGAGGTGCTTTGCACACAGGTGGCTGGCGGGTGTCAGTTTCTCCAACTTTAGTTGAACCAAGTGTGGTTGCGTCCGGTCCTTGCGAAGGTTAAAACAGCACTAACTTGACAAACTATCGTTGTGGTTTTGATGCGTAGGTAAGAACGGTTCTTGCTCAGCCCGTAGCAGCCACATAAAACTTGCAACAACAAAGTAGAGGACGTCTAACTTGTTTCTGCAGGGCATGTTGTGATGTGATATGGTCAAGACGTGATGCTATATTTTGTTGTATGAGATGATCATGTTTTGTAACCGAGTTATCGGCAACTGGCAGGAGCCATATGGTTGTCGCTTTATTGTATGCAATGCAATCGGCTGTAATTGATTTACTTTATCACTAAGGGGTAGCGATAGTCGTAGAAGCAATAGTTGGCGAGACGACAACGATGCTACGATGGAGATCAAGGTGTCATGCCGGTGACGAAGGTGATCATAACGGTGCTTCGGAGATGGAGATCACAAGCACAAGATGATGATGGCCATATCATATCACTTATATTGATTGCATGTGATGTTTATCTTTTATGCATCTTATTTTGCTTTGATTGACGGTAGCATTATAAGATGATATCTCACTAAATTTCAAGATAAAAGTGTTCTCCCTGGGTATCCACCATTGCCAAAGTTCATCGTGCCAAGACACCACGTGATGATCGGGTGTGATAAGCTCTACGTTCATCTACAACGGGTGCAAGCCAGTTTTGCACACGCAGAATACTCAGGTTAAACTTGACGAGCCTAGCATATGCAGATATGGCCTCGGAACACTGGAGACCGAAAGGTCGAGCGTGAATCATATAGTAGATATGATCAACATAGTGATGTTCACCATTGAAAACTACTCCATCTCACGTGATGATCGGACATGGTTTAGTTGATTTGGATCACGTGATCATTTAGATGACTAGAGGGATGTCTATCTAAGTGGGAGTTCTTAAGTAATATGATTAATTGAACTTTAATTTATCATGAACTTAGTCCTGATAGTATTTGCATATCTATGTTGTAGATCAATAGCTTGCGATGTAGCTCCCCATTTATTTTTGATATGTTCCTAGAGAAAATAAAGTTGAAATATGTTAGTAGCAATGATACGGATTGGATCCGTGATCTGAGGATTATCCTCATTGCTGCATAGAAGAATTATGTCTTTGATGCACCGCTAGGTGACAGACCTATTGCAGGAGCAGATGCACATGTTATGAACGTTTGACAAAGCTCGGTATGATGACTACTTAATAGTTTAGTGCACCATGCTTTACGGCTTAGAACCGAACGCCACGGAACATATAAGATGTTGTGAGAGTTGAAATTGGTATTTCATACTCATGCCCGTGTCGAGAGGTATGAGACCTCTGACAGTACTTTACAAGATGGAGGAGAATAGCTAAACCAGTGAGCATGTGCTCAGATTGTCTGAGTACTACAATCGCTTGAATCAAGTGGGAGTTAATCTTCCAGATAAAAAGGTGATTGACAGAGTTCTCTAGTCACTATCACCAAGTTACTGGAACTTTGTGATGAACTATAATATGCAAGGGATGACTAAATTAATTCCCATGCTCTTCGCGATGCTCAAATTGGCGAAGGTAGAAATCAGGAAATAGAATCAAGTGTTGATGGTTAACAAGACCACTAGTTTCAAGAAAAGGGCAAAGGGAATGAAAGGGAACTTCAAAGAAGAATAGCAAGCAAGTTGTTGCTCCCATGAAGAAGCCCAAAGCTAGACCCAAGCCTGGAACTGAGTGCTACTACTGCAAAGGAAATGGTCACTAGAAGTGGAACTGTCCTAGATACTTGGCGGATAAGAAGGATGGCATAGTGAACAAAGGTATATTTGATATACATGTTATTGATGTGTACTTTACTAGTGTTTGTAGCAAACCCCTCGGTATTTGATACTGGTTCAGTTGCTAAGAGTAGTAACTCGAAACGGGAGTTGCAGAATGAACAGAAACTAGTTAAGGGTGAAGTGACGATGTGTGTTGGAAGTAGTTCCAAGAATGATATGTTCATCATCGCACTCTCCCTATACCTTCGGGATTAGTGTTGAACCTAAATAAATGTTATTTGGTGTTTGTGTTGAGCATTAATATGATTTGATCATGTTTATTGCAATACTATTATTCATTTAAGTTAGAGAATAATTGTTGTTCTGTTTACATGAATAAAACCTTCTATGGTTATACACCCAATGAAATTGGTTTGTTGGATCTCGATCGTAGTGATAAACATATTCATAATATTGAAGCCAAAAGATGCAAAGTTAATAATTATAGTGCAACTTATTTGTGGCACTGCCGTTTGGGTCATATTGGTGTAAAGTGCATGAAGAAACTCCATGCTGATGGGCTTTTGGAATCACTTGATTATGAATCAGTTGATGCTTGCGAACCATGCCTCATGGGAAAGATGACTAAGACTCCGTTATCTGGAACAATGGAGCGAGCAACAAACTTGTTGGAAATAATACATACTGATGTATGCAGTCCGATGAGTGTTGAGGCTCGCGGTGGGTATCGTTATTTTCTGACCTTCACAGATGATTTGAGCATATATGGGTATATCTACTTGAAGAAACATAAGTCTGAAACATTTGAAAAGTTTAAAGAAATTTCAGAGTGAAGTGGAAAATCATCGTAACAAGAAAATAAAGTTTCTACGATCTGATCGCAGAGGCGAATATTTGAGTTATGAGTTCGGTCTTCAATTAAAACAATGTGGAATAGTTTCACAAACTCATGCCACCTAGAACACCACAGTGTAATGGTGTGTCCAAACATCATAACCGTACTTTATTTGATATAGTGCAATCTATAATGTCTCTTACCGATTTACCACTATAGTTTTGGGGTTATGCATTAGAGACAGCTACATTCACATTAAAAAGGGCACCATCTAAATCCGTTGAGATGACACCATATGAATTGTGGTTTAGCAAGAAACCTAAGTTGTCGTTTCTTAAAGTTTGGGGTTGCGATGCTTATGTGAAAAAGTTTCATCTTAATAAGCTCAAACCCAAGTCGGAGAAGTGCGTCTTCATATGATACCCAAAAGTAACTGTTGGGTACACCTTCTATCACAGATCCGAAGGCAAGATATTTGTTGCTGAGAATGGATCTTTTCTAGAGAAGGAGTTTCTCTCAAAAGAAGTGAGTGGGAGGAAAGTAGAACTTGATGAGGTAACTGTACCTGCTCCCTTATTGGAAAGTAGTTCATCACAGAAATCTGTTTCTCTGACTCCTACACCAATTAGTGAGGAAGCTAATGATGATGATCATGTAACTTCAGATCAAGTTACTACCGAACCTCGTAGGACAACCAGAGTGAGATCCACACCAGAGTGGTACGGTAATCCCGTTCTGGAGGTCATGTTAATTGACCATGACGAACCTACGAACTATGAGGAAGCGATGATGACCCCAGATTCCGTGAAATGGCTTGAGGCCATGAAATCTGAGATGGGATCCATGTATGAGAACAAAGTGTGGATTTTGGTTGACTTGCCCGATGGTCGGCAAGCCATAGAAAATAAATGGATCTTCAAGAGGAAGACGGACGCTGATAGTAGTGTTGCTATCTACAAAGCTCGAATTGTCGCAAAATGTTTTCGACAAGTTCAAGGTGTTGACTACGATGAGATTTTCTCACTCGTATCGATGCTTAAGTCCGTCCGAATCATGTTAGCAATTGCCGCATTTTATGATTATGAAATTTGGCAAATGGATGTAAAGACTGCATTCCTGAATGGATTTCTGGAAGAAGAGTTGTATATGATGAAACCTGAAGGTTTTGTCGGTCCTAAAGGTGCTAGCAAAGTGAGCAAGCACCAGCGATCCATTAATGGACCGGTGCAAGCATCTCGGAGTTGGAATAAATGTTTTGATAGTGTGATCAAAGCATATGGTTTTATACAGACTTGCGGTGAAGCCTGTATTTACAAGAAAGTGAGTGGGAGCACTACGGCATTTCTGATAAGAATGTGTGAATGACATATTGTTAATCGGAAATAATGTAGAATTTTCTGGAAAGCATAAAGGAGTTTTTTAAAGGAGTTTTTCAAATAAAGACCTCGATGAAGCTACTTACATATTAAGCATCAAGATCTATAGAGATAGATCAAGACGCTTGATAAGTTTTTTCAATGAGTACATACCTTGACAAGATTTTGAAGTAGTTCAAAATGGAACGGTCAAAGAAAGAGATCTTACCTGTGTTACAAAGTGTGAAATTGAGTAAGACTCAAAGCACGACCACGGCAGAAGATAGAAAGAGAATGAAAGTCATTCCCTATGCCTCAGCCATAGTTTCTATAAAGTATGCCATGTTGTGTACCAGATCTATTGTATACCCTACACTGAGTTTAGCAAGGGAGTACAATAGTGATCTAGGAGTAGATCACTGGACAGCGGTCAAAATTATCCTTAGTGGAATAAGGATATGTTTCTCGATTATGGAGGTGACAAAAGGTTCGTCGTAAAGGGTTACGTCGATGCAAATTTTGACACTGATCCAGATGACTCCAAGTCTCAATCTGGATACATTTTGAAAGTGGGAGCAATTAGCTAGAGTAGCTCCGTGCAGAGCATTGTTGACATAGAAATTTGCAAAATTCATACGGATCTGAATGTGGCAGACTCGTAGACTAAACTTCTCTCACAAGCAAAACATGATCACACCTTAGTACTCTTTGGGTGTTAATCACATAGCGATGTGACCTAGATTATTGACTCTAGTAAACCCTTTGTGTGTTGGTCACATGACGATGTGAACTATGGGTGTTAATCACATGGTGATGTGAACTGTTGGTGTTAAATCACATGGCGATGTGAACTAGATTATTGACTCTAGTGCAAGTGTGAGACTGAAGGAAATATGCCCTAGAGGCAATAATAAAGTTATTATTTATTTCCTTATTTCATGATAAATGTTTATTATTCATGGTAGAATTGTATTAACCGGAAACATAATATATGTGTGAATACATAGACAAACACAGTGTCACTAGTATGCCTCTACTTGACTAGTTCATTAATCAAAGATGGTTAAGTTTCCTAACCATAGACATGAGTTGTCATTTGATTAAAGGGATCACATCATTAGGAGAATGATGTGATTGACTTGACCCATTCCGTTAGCTTAGCACTTGATCGTTTAGTATGTTGCTATTGCTTTCTTCATGACTTATACATGTTCCTATGACTATGAGATTATGCAACTCCTGTTTACCGGAGGAACACTTTGTGTGCTACCAAACTTCACAACGTAATTGGGAGATTATAAAGGTGCTCTACAGGTGTCTCCAAAGGTACTTGTTGAGTTGGCGTATTTCGAGATTAGGATTTGTCACTCCGATTGTCGGAGAGGTATCTCTGGGCCCACTCTATAATGCACATCACTATAAGCCTTGCAAGCATTGTAACTAATGAGTTAGTTGCGGGATGATGTATGACGGAATAAGCAAAGATACTTGCCGGTAATGATATTGAACTAGGTATTGAGATACCGATGATCGAATCTCGGGCAAGTAACATACTGATGACAAAGGGAACAACGTATGTTGTTATGCGGTTCGACCGATAAAGATCTTCGTAGAATATGTAGGAGCCAACATGGGCATCTAGGTTTTGCTATTGGTTATTGACCAGAGAAGTGTCTCAGTCATGTCTACATAGTTCTCGAACCCGTAGGGTCTGCACGCTTAACGTTCGTTGACGATATAGTATTTATGAGTTATTAATGTTGGTAACCGAATGTTGTTCGTAGTTCCGGATAAGATCACGGACATGACGAGGAACTCCGGAATGGTCCGGAGATAAAGTTTGATATATGGGATAATAGTGTTTGGTCTCCAGAAGGGTTCCAGAATTCACCGGAAGGGGTTCCGGATGTTTCCCAAAATGTTTCGGTACGAGAACACTTTATTTGGGCCAAAGGGGAAAGCCCACAAGGATTTTGGAAAGCGCAAAAGGAAGTTTTGCCGAGTCCAGGGGCCAGATGCCAGGGTCCCTGGCATGTGGGTCCAGACACCGGGAACCCTGGCGTCTGGCCCTGGAGTCTGAGAAGGACTCTTGCCTTTCGGGTGAAACCGACTTTGTGGAGGCTTTTACTCCAAGTTTCGACCCCAAGGCTCAACATATAAATAGAGGGGTGGGTCTAGCTCCCAAGACACATCAAGAAACACCAAGCTGTGTGTCGGCAACCCCGTCCCCTCTAGTTTATCCTCCATCATAGTTTTCGTAGCGCTTAGGCGAAGCCCTGCGAAGATTGTTCTTCACCAACACCGTCACCACGTCGTCGTGCTGCCGGAACTCATCTACTACTTCGCCCCTCTTGTTGGATTGAGAAGGCGAGGACGTCATCGAGCTGAACATGTGCCGAACGCGGAGGTGCCGTACGTTCGGTACTTGATCGGGACGGATCGTGAAGGTGTGCGACTACATCAACCGCGTTGATAAACACTTCCACTTATGGTCTACGAGGGTACGTAGACAACACTCCCCCCTCTCGTTAGTATGCATCACCATGATCCTACGTGTGCGTAGGAAAGTTTTTGAAATTACTACGTTCCCCAACAGTATGTACATCCCACACAATTCTTTGTGTGGAAACGTTTGTGCAAGGTGGCCCAACGCAAGTAGTTCGCTGACGGAAGCCGTGTGTGATTGTTAGTTGATTGAACACGCCTACTTTCTAGAAACCGTGCAGGTTGTTTGAGTTCATCGCCCACGGTGCTATCTGAGTAACCATTGGAAATAGAAAACCCCAATAAGCAGGGTAATTGGCCTATTATTGATAATCCATGTACTAATCAAACTAATATTTCTTATAAAACACGCCAGATATTTCATATCCGTATAAAAGCAACCAGGATTTCATAATCGAATTACATTAGATAGCTTCGGCACTCAGTTATGCCATTACACAACAGCATCAAGTTTCACATGCAACATCAAAAACCTTTGGAAAGTAGCATCATACACGGTAAATAGACAGATGAATCTCATCTGGGAAAACTACAGAAGCGGAAGGCAAATATTGAGCCTTCAGTGATGTTGAATGTCCTTGCAACTTTAGGCCAGTGGCTATGGATAATTGCCCGCCCAACCTTCGTCCTCTTTAGCAAGACTTCAGTATTGTACCGTGGGTGTTGAATGAATACCTTCCTCGCCTCTTGACCATGCATGTGGTTTGAGAGGTAATCATCGGTGAACTGCGTTGAAAAGTACTGAAAACAAAGCTATGCATAAATAGTTGTTGTAAATTTTGAAATGGTGCAAGGGGTAAAAACAAGGTAAAAGAGTTGGTACCATCCTATAGTTGATTGATGTCTTCTTCATTGTGCAAACAAAGATCTTGTTGTTATTCGTCGCAAGTTTCTACATCCTAACAATCTTTCTGAGTTTCTTGACTTGATTGATATTCATGGACATCTTATTTCCCCATATGCAAAATGGGTCGAACAGTGGGTCTAAGCCTCTGACAACAGCACCTACATGTGCAAGACCAAATTGTAAGAAACCTAAATATTGGAATGATTCCTGCAACTGCATAATAATGTGCTATTAGCCAAAGGACCCTGCTTGAACAAACCTTGATGGTAAACCGTAGTGTCTCCCATTGTTTCCCTGCAACACACATAAGGAAGATCTTGATCAGGTTAACTGAGAGTTGACATACTATCAGTAGAATATGTATTGAGTACAGCCAAATTCGATTGGTGCCACATGCATAACAATACAAAATTGTACCCACAACAAATGAAAATCAAATTGCAAAACTGAACCAAACAGTTAAATGGACAGCAGACCAAATGAACCAAAATAGTTAACTGAGCATGACATTGCAGAATAGAAACATGTACTAGAAGATAAGACAGTTAACAAAACAAAGAATGCTTGAGAATAGTACTACGAAATGTAGAATTGTTGGACCAAAGTTTTAACTGAACATTACATTTCAGAGGACCAAACTATTAACTGAACATCAGATTGCATATTAACATTACAGAGGACAAATCACTAGAAGGCACTGGCAGTGGCCTCGAGAAAACATCATGAACAGTATTTTAATGTAGACAACCCGCGGCATTGTCGACGGTGGCCTCGAAGAAGAGGTGCTCCTCCAAGATCTGGAGGTCGACACGCATGTTAGCCATAGCGACCTCGTTCGCGCATGCGGCCGCATGCTACTCAGCTCCATGTTATACTACATATAAAATGGCTGTGGGCGGCGCTTAATTGGAGGAGGGGGGCAATGATTTCGGTGGAAGGTGTCGCTCCGTCAATCGGGGCATGTGGGACGGGAAAGGAGGAGGATGGTGTGGGTGGGGTGTGGATTACCTGACCATATCGACGAGGCTGCGCAGCAAGAAGAAGGGTCGGCGGCGAGGAGGCCGCGCAGCAAGAAGAAGGGTCGCCGGCGAGGACACGGCGCTGCAAGAAGAAGGGTCGCCGGCGAGGAGGCTGAGCTGCCAGTAAGCAGCAGTGAAGGTTTGAAATTGGAAAGCAAGGAGGAACAGTAGAAATATGGATTTTGGTAGGAGGGAGGGGGCGGGGAGATAGATATTTCCGCGGTGGCAAAAAAAATCGCTCGGTGCCGCGAGAAACTAGCGCGCAAGTGTGGTTCAAGCGGGGGCAGTGGACTGTAAACGACGAAGCTTCCTACGTAAGCCAGACAAGATGATGCGCCAAGATATTTTATATCGCATCCCGCACGATTCTTTCTAGTAAACTGTTTGTGGTATACTTGATTTTTTTCATTATGTTTTGAAAGACAAAATGGTGTTACGGAGGGAAAGGATGGTGTTTGAATTGCTAGAACATTTACGTACGGTGAACATGCAACTATTAAATGAGTGTCGTGTTTAAATTTGGAATTATACCGGGTTCGTTTGGCATTTTTATGCATTAATTGAGTTTCTGGGCATTTAATGTGCATAATTCAAATTTGAACTACAAGCACATGCTCCAATGCACCAAAGTTTGCTGAAAAATCACATGTGTGTCTTTGGTGAATTTATAGGTCCCATGCAAGAAACGGGAATAAAATTCAAACATCTCGGTGTCGTGGCTCGGCCGGAATGATTGAGAAACTTGGTTTTTTTAATTCCTGTAAATCCAAAACACGGCTGACAATCATGAAACTTGGCATGGTGTCATGACATGGCACCAACATGCTGCAGTAATTTTTTTGGCCGAATTGGGGCAAGCTTTGGTGTAAGCTTCTTGCAAACCGGAGCTTCCCTCAAGAAGGCTCCTGGTTCCGAGAGGGAATGTGTCACCTCTGTGTGCGAAACGGCATACGTACACTGCTTTCTCCTGCCTTAATTTTTTAACACGGGCAGATTAGACCAAATAGAAGTATCATGCTAAATTTTGGAATTATTCCATGTTCGTTTGGCCTTTTTATACATTAATTGAGTTTATGCGCATTTAATGTGCATAATTCAAATTTGAACTACAAGCACGTGCTCCAGTGCACCAAAGTTGTTTGAAAAATCACATGTGTGTCCTTGGGTGAATTTCTAGGTCCCATGCAAGAAATGGGAGTGAAATTCAAACATCTGGGCGTCGTGGCTCGGCCGGAAAGATTGAGAAAATTGGTTTTTAATTCCTGTAATTCCAAAACACGCCTTAAAATCATGAAACTTGGCATGGTCTCATGACATGGCACCAACATGCTGCGGTAATTTTTTTGGCCAAATTGGGACAAGCTTTGGTGTAGACTTCTTGCAAACCGGAGCTTCCCTCAAGAAGCTCGTGATTCCGAGAGGGAACGTGTCACCTCCATGTGCGAAACGACATACATACACTCCCTGCTCCTGCCTTAATTTTTTTACATAGCCAGATTAGACCAAATAGAATTATCGTGCTAAATTTTGGAATTATTCCATGTTCGTTTGGCCTTTTATATATTAATTGAGTTTCTGGGCATTTAATGTGCATAATTCAAATTTGAACTACAAGCACAGGCTCCAGTGCACCAAAGTTGTTTGAAAAATCACATGTGTGTCCTTGGGTGAATTTCTAGGTCCCATGCAAGAGATGGGACTGAAATTCAAACATCTGGACGTTGTGGCTCGGCCGGAAAGATTGAGAAACTTGGTTTTTTAATTCCTGTAATTCCAAAACACGCCTGAAAATCATGAAACTTGGCATGGTGTCATGACATGGCATGAACATGTTGCAGTAATTTTTTTGGCCGAATTGGGACAAGTTTGGGTGTAAGCTTCTTGCAAACCAGAGCTTCCCTCAAAAAGGCTCGTGATTCCGAGAGGGAATGTGTCACCTCCGTGTGCGAAACGACATACGTACACTGCCTTCTCCCGCCTTAATTTTTTTACACAGCCAGATTCGACCAAATAGAAGTACCGTGCAAAATTTTGGAATTATTTCGGGCTCGTTTCACCTTTTTTATACATTATTTGAGTTTATGGGCATTTAATGTGCATAATTCAATATTGAACTACAAGCAAAGGCTCCAGTGCACCAAAGTTGTTTGAAAAATCACATGTGTGTCCTTGGGCGAATTTCTAGGTCCCATGCAAGAGATTGGAGTGAAATTCAAACATCTGGGCGTCGTGGCTCGGCCGGAAAGATTGAGAAACTTGGTTTTTTAATTCCTGTAATTCCAAAACACGTCTGAAAATCATGAAACTTGGCATGGTGTCATGATATGGCACCAACATGCTGTGGTAATTTTTTTGGCCGAATTGGGACAAGCTTTGGTGTAAACTTCTTGCAAACCGGAGTTTCCCTCAAGAAGGCTCGTGGTTCCGAGAGGGAACGTGTCAGCTCTGTGTGCGAAACGACATACGTACACTGCCTTCTCCCGCCTTAATTTTTTTACACAGCCAGATTAGACCAAATAGAAGTACCGTGCAAAATTTTGGAATTATTCGAGGCTCGTTTCACCTTTTTTATACATTAATTGAGTTTCTGGGTATTTAATGTGTATAATTCAAATTTGAACTACAAGCACATGCTCGAGTGCACCAAAGTTGTTTAAAAATCACATGTGTGTCCTTGGGTGAATTTCTAGGTCCCATGCAAGAGATGGGAGTGAAATTCAAACATCTGGGCGTCGTGGCTCGGCTGGAAAGATTGAGAAAGTTGGTTTTTTAATTCCTATAATTCCAAAACACGCCCGAAAATCATGAAACTCAGCATGGTGTCATGACATGGCACCAACATGTTGCGGTAATTTTTTGGCCGAATTGGGACAAGCTTTGGTGTAAGCTTCTGGCAAACCGGAGCTTCCCTGAAGAAGGCTCGTGGTTTCGAGAGGGAACGTATCACCTCCATGTGCGAAATGGCATACGTACACTGCCTTCTCCCGCCTTAATTTTTTTACACAACCAAATTAGACCAAATAGAAGTACTGTGCTAAATTTTGGAATTATTCTAGGTTCGTTTGGCCTTTTTTATACATTAATTGCGTTGATGGGCATTTGATGTGCATAATTCAAATTTGAACTACAAGCACATGCTCTGGTGCATCAAAGTTGTTTGAAAAATCACATGTGTGTCCTTGGGCGAATTTTTAGGTCCCATGCAAGAGATGGGAGTGAAATTCAAACATCTGGGCATCGTGACTCGGCCGGAAAGATTGAGAAACTTGGTTTTTTAATTCATGTAATTCCAAAACACGCCTGAAAATCATGAAACTTGGCATGGTCTCATGACATGGCACCAACATGCTGTGGTAATTTTTCTGCCCGATTTGCGAAGGCGCACACATTGACAATTAACAAAGTCATTTTGGAACAAGTGTTGTCACTTACAAATCGGAAACGCAAGTATTATTGAAATCATGGGCGTTCAACTTACCAATTATGTGCGGCCACGCGTCCCCTTTTTTATTGGCTAGGAGGTGCCGTGCGAGGTAGCTATTTGAGTACGGGAGGCGTGTGATCAGACCCCTGCGCGTGCTCATCGGGAGGAGAGCCCTTTTGACCCCTACCCACCGCGCACCTCCCTCCCAACGTCTCCATTAATGGCGCCCGAGCACCTGTTCTACGGCGTGACTATATGTCTCACTGGACTGAGATTTAAGAGAGAAAAATGAAAATCCTAAAAGAAAGTTTTGCACGGATCTTGATGTAAGATCCGCCGGACCTATATGGGATCGTCTGCGACTTATAGCAAGCATGATGAATATAAGGACGATGACATTGGATAATAATTGTCTTACATATTTATAAACATAATTGAAAAAAGACACATGCGGCAACGCCCGATATACACAAGGGCAAAAGAAGAAGGAAGCCACAACAGGAACTAGTCTCCGCGGCGGGCGGCGACAAGCTCTTTCCTGTCCTCAACATGCTGGTTGAGAGCATCCACGGATTCCTCCACTAGCCTTCTGCGCTCGATGCGCAGCATGGCATTCTCGTCCGTAAGTTTCTCGACGATGACGCCGGTCCTCTTCAACAAGGCAATGGTCTACTCCTGCTGCTCCACACTTCCGACGATCTTCGCCCTCAGCAGGTCATGCTCGGCCCAGAGCTTCGCATTGTTCTTATTTAGTTATCGGATGACGTCAGTAGAATGTTCAAACGAGGCTTGCAGGTCATCCTGCAACCTCGCCCACCTAGAGATCTGATCCATCTGCCTGAGGACGAGGGCACGCATGCACCTGTAAGAGTCCTCGTCTTCCCGCGAGGCAATTTCCCAAGCCGCTGCGGCGTGGGAGGACATCTCTGCTGCATTCGCGGCACGGTGGGACATGTCTTCTGCTTCCACGGCACGGTCGGACCAGTTTGCTGCATGGACGACGCGGCGGGTCCTCCATGCTGCTTAGGCAGCACGGCGGGACCTCTGTGCTGCTATGGTCGTGCGGCGGGACATGTTGGCTACTTTTGTGGCGAGGCAGAACATCTCTCGTGCTCCCGCTTCCAGGCTCGCCTCTCCCTGGTGGAAATCTCTCGACCCAGAACTCATGCTGGCCATGGCGGACACAAGGGAACGATGATGAATGACTTGTATGTTTTTGACTTTTTGTGGATGAGGAGTTGAGGAGGAATGTGCAGTCATCTTGGAGGAGTAGTATTTATAACCGCATAGTAATACACCCCTAAGTGGGAAACCGTTTAGGTTTTGATCGGTGTGAACAGGTTTGCAATTTGGAATGTGATGGTACGCATGCTCAAAATTTACTAATGGTTATAAGTGCGGCACTATTCCCGGAAGGCGTAACGTGGGCACGTACGCCTTCTCGGCCGCGTACGTGGCGTTTGCACCATAGGGTGCACCGCAATAGGCAATGTCAGCACCATCGCGCATAGTTCTTTTAATTAGAATGTGTCTGCCCGTCTAGCACACACACGTTGATCTATCTAACTGTTTCAGTTTGTTGTGGCCAATCGCAAACAGTTCATCCATGTGAAGTGTATGCCATCAATCACAGACACTTTGATCTAGCTGACCCGTTTCTGTTCTGTTGCCTAATCGCAAACAGTTAATCCTTCTGAAGCGTATGCCCTCAATCACACACACCTTGATCTGGCTAACCATTTCTTTTGTGTTGCCTAATCACAAACAGTTCATCCGAGTGAACCGTATGATGTGTACCGCACACGCCTTTATCTGGTTACCCGTTTCTTTTGTTCCTCCTCATCGCAAACAGTTAATTGAACTGAACCGTATGCCCTTCATCGCACACGCAACTAAAACCTAAACCGTGTTTTATGCATCCGTCATCGCAAATGTTTTATACATTTCTGACGGTTTTCATATAGCACCGTTTGCGATTATTGCATCGCACACAGTTTCTCGAAGGGTCTCTGATCGTAGTGTCACGTTAGCAGCATCCTGTAGTAGTGTGTTCTATCATACCCGAAGGAATTTCATATTCAATATTTTCAGTAGGTGCACTAGGTTGAGGGGTAGCTAATTGTGATTCTAGACGAGGTGAAGATACCCCGAACAAACCCCTCAAAGGATTGTTTTCCATAGTAACAAGTGACAATAAATTTCAGCACACTATATAAATGTTACCTTACCGAATTCCACTTACCAAAGGCGCTTCACTCCCCGGCAACGGCGCCAGAAAATATCCTTGATGATCCAAAAGTATAGGGGATCAATTGTAGCTCTTTTCAATAAGTAAGAGTGTCGAACCCAACGAGGAACAGAAGGAAATGACAAGTGGTTTTCAGTAAGGTAATGTCTGCAAGTGCTGAAATTGTAAGTAGCGGAGTAGTTTGATAGCAAGATAATTTGTAACGAGCAAGTAACGATAATAGTAACAAAAGTGTAGCAAGGTAGCCCAATCCTTTTGAGGCAAAGGACAGTCCAAAACGGTCTCTTATGATAAGCAAAGCATTCTTGAGGGTACACGGGAATTTCATCTAGTCACTTTCATCATGTTGGTTTAATTTGTGTTCGCTACTTTGATAA
>NC_041392.1:308439361-308447931 GCF_002162155.2 Triticum dicoccoides | reverse complement strand
AACTACAAGAAAAGTATTAAGAATAAATTCTAACCATAATATTGAACTTTTAGATCCAATCGGTCCCTTACGGAATAGCGCATAAACTGGGGTTTAAGCTTCTGTCACTCTCGCAACCCATCATCTAATTTCTACTCCACAATGCATTCTCTTAGGCCCAAATATGATGAAGTGTCATGTAGTCGACTTCCACATGAAACCACTAAGGGAATCACAACATACATACTATCAAAATATCGAACACATATCAAATTCACATGATTAGTTGCAACATGATTTCTTGCGTGACCTCAAGAACAAAGGTAACTACTCACAAATAATAATCATGCTCAAGATCATAGGGGTATTAAATAGCCTATTGGATTTGAACATATAATCTTCCACCAAATGAACCATATAGTAATCAACTACAAGATGTAATCAACACTACTAGTCACCCACAAGTACCAATCTATAGTTCCGGTAACAAGACTGAACACAAGAGATAAACTAGGGTTTGAGAGGAGATGGTGCTATTGAAGATATTGATGGAGATTGCCCTCCCCAAGATGGGAGAGTTGTTGGTGATGATGATGACGATGATTTCCCCCTTCAGGAGGGAACTTCCCCCAGCGGAATCGCCCCGCCGGAGGGCAAAAGTGCTCCTGCCCATGTTCCGCCTCGAGGCGGAGGTGCTTCGTCCTGAAAGTCCTCCTCTTATTTTATTTTTCTAGGTCAAAATGCCTTATATACCAAAAGATGGGCACCTGAGGTGGGCCGAGGAGGCCACAACCCCCCAGGGCGCGCCAGGGGGCCCTGGCGCGCCCGCGTCGGTTGTGCCCACCTGGTGGCCCTCTCTGGTAGTTATTTGCTCCAATAATTCTTATATATTCCATAAAAATTCCCCGTGAAGTTTCAGCTCATTTGGAGTTGTGCAGAATAGGTAGCCTGACGTAGCTTTTTCGGGTCCAGATTTCCAGCTGCCGGAATTCTCCCTCTTGGTGTGCACCTTGCAAATTATGAGAGAGAAGGCATTATAAGTACTCCAAAAAGCATTATTATGGATAAAAATATTATAAATAACAGTAAGAAAACATGATGCAAAATGGACGTATCGGTGAGTCCGAGCTTTCGGCGGGGGGGGGGGGCATTTTTTCGCAAAATACAGAGGCCCTTCCGGTGGGTCCCTGCTATTAGGTGGAGGAATCATTATTTTGCACGTAATAAGGAGGCACTTCCTTGAGTGTGTCCGTGAACCTAGCTTTCAGCCTCTCCATGTACAGTCCTCTTCCGATGGATGTTATTCGATGACCATGTTGACCATGCCGCGCCGATAGCACCAGGGCGATGGACGAAGGCGAGGCCTAGGAAGGGAATGACCCGGGGCCGGGGAAGACTCGTTTGTGGTTGCCCACGCGGTGGGGAGTACGAGGGTTTACTGGTTCGGCTTCCATCGCCGAAAAATAACAGGAGATGTGGTTGAGTAGAGGAATGGTCTGGCCAACGATGAAGTAGGGTGGGGCAGTGCGGCCTGCGCGGCAGCACAGCCGGCCACGGGAGGCAGGAGCAGGCGGTCCCACCGGCGCTGGTTTGGGCGGCTGGAGCAACAACATCAGATATTGAAGAAGCAGCACAGCCGTTGGATTAACATCCAATGGTCACTACTACTAGAATCATTTGTGGACTAAGTTGACAACACCTTTCGTACACGTCAACCTAGTAGACCCACAAGTCAGCCTCCAAATCTGTCCCAAACAGCATACAGCCCGAAATTTCTAGCCAGATTCAAATTAATTAAAAATTAAACATACCTTAATTTAAAATCCAATAAAATTTTACCTGCACAAAATAATGAAATTTAAAATATCAAAATCCGAAAGAAAAAAGTAATTTGAAACTAACTGCCTGTTTGTTGTATTTTTTGCCCATTTCTTATTACTTATAGCCCATTTTCTGGGCAAGCCGAATGCATCCCTCCTCATCTTGAAAGATTCCGACCCAACAGGGCATAGAAAAGCAAGTAGGCCTCCGTTGGTTATTCTACAAAACATAAATAGCTGGGCTAGCCATTTTTAGAAAGAAAAAAACTCAGGCTGGTCATGTGGTAAATATATGAAATAAAAGTCTGGGCTAGACGGGCCACAGCTCCCGCACAACCCAGTTGATACCCTGCTCCGTCCCGAAACAAAAAAATATTGCACGAGCTGCTGGGTCCCGGGTGTCAGCCGCTCCTTGTGCAGTTATCTCGCTTATTGACTACGTTGATAGTGGTGTGCGATCCAGATGTCAGGAAACCGTCAGGAGGAACCATTTTTTTCTTGTAATAAAGGAGGCACTTGCTTGCCTACTGCCATGATCCTGGTGAGTCCCTACTGTCATCCTCACCATGTACAGTCATCTCCTTATTCCTCTCGGTTGTTGATCATGTTGACAACACCGGAGGGTGGCGCCGCGGTGAGCGGACCAAGGCGGGGGACGATGGTGAGGCCTCGAACGGGAACCAACGGGAGCTGGGGAAGATGCGCAGAGTTTTAGGGTGTGATGTGGCCGCGATCCGTGCGCCGCAGCACAGCCAGCCGTGGGAGGTAGGAGCAGGCGGTCTCGTCGGCGCTGGTTTGGCTTTAGAGGCTGGAGGAAGAAGAGATTGAAGAAACATGACACACATTGAATGTTAATCCAACGGTCAAGGTTGGCACAATCGTTTGTTGACTAAGCCGACACCACGTAGCATACTTTTATTTCTCCATCTACTCATAAAAAATGAGTTGGTGATGATGGTGTGTCTGCCATCCTGCAATATAGACCGCCTGATCTATATCTGATGGATAGAAAGCAAACTATGACAATTTTGCAAAAAGATACCCGCACCCCTCTCCACATTTGCAAATATGGCCTTCGCTCATTCATATTTGTCTTCCACAAGATAAACAACTCATATAAATGCATCTTGATGTTCCATGCAACGTATGGGCCTCTTGCTAGTAGGAAGAGAAGAAAAACTGGGCTCGTTTATCAGATAACATTCCCGAAACTGCCCTTGTTTGATCCTGCTTCGCAACTAAAACTGCGAGGAAAATGCCTTCGTTTGCTGTCCTCCTCCCAGGGAACGTTCGCCACATAACATTCTCGGAAATCAAAGACTTGAGAAGGCATACAGAACAAGCTAGTGTACCAATAAAGAGACATTGATGAGTTTTAGAAAAAAGAGAAACGTGCTCTTGTAGCTGGTTCGAATCCAAACCTAGACTATGACTATATATAGTGTTATGCTACTCTACAAGTAATGAAACTGACATATCCAACGTTCGCTTCTTCTCTTCTCTATTTACTCTGCCTAGCATCAGAAGGTCTGGCCACAGCAACCATGTCCTCTGGCGGCTCGTCCACCCGCTCTTTAGCAGGCAACAGCCAGATATGCGCCAAGTCGCCACCCGTACCATCGCCTGTGGGTCTCATCACACCCCCGTCGGCACGCTCACCACAGCCAGTTGCTCATCGCAACCCGATGCCGTTGGTGTGATGCCATTGCTGTAAATCACGCAGAGTCATCCGTCGCGTCTCAACTACAATCATCAACCCTGACCGAGTCTTCTACAAATGCCTGAATCATGGGGTAATAATATGTTTAAGTTTTGTTCGCTTGCTTTCAGTTGCTGATTTTTAATAGTTTGGTTGATGATCTTCCAATTTGATTCGTGCAGAAAAGGAAAGATTCGTGCGATTTGTATTTCTGAGAAGTTGCTGATGTGGGGGAATGGAAGTACGCTGATTATTTGGTTAGCCGAGGAATCCTAATACCAGCGGGTTTGGGTGTTGGACAAGTAACTGAAGGAACGACAGAAGAGGAAGACACAGAGCAGAAAGTTAAAGATGCAGTTCATCTGATCATGGCTAAGCAATAGCTGCTGAACGGCCTTGACAGCAATGAGGAGATGAAAGAGCTTGTGAAGATAATGGGCAAGATCGTTGTGCTCCATTGGATGATTGTCTCTTTATTTGCGGTGTATGTAGCACTCGTGATGTATTCAGTGGCTATGACATGAGCATTTTGCTGAAACTAGTAATGAATGAAACCTGTTTAGCAGGCTGGGCGTAGTGTTGTGAACATCCAGTGATTCTATTAACGGAAATCGAGGGTATCCCCTTTTGCTCATAAATAAATAAATAGCATAGGCCCTTTTGCTAATAAATAAATAAATTAGCAGAGGCCCTGTCGGTTCAGTTTTGTCCCCATTCGAAGACGTAGCGAAAATTGCAGTCCAATAGCAAGCTATGTCATCAAATACAAGTTTCACAGCCAAATATGAGTACAACTAAACAATAATGTCATCATGTTTTAGTCGTCATACAATTAGCAAACACAAATCAACATACATAATAAGTGATGTTTTCACAGCAAGAAAACTAAACAACAACTTCATCAAGTTTAAGTTGTCATAGCAAAAACAATTTCACATAGTAGATAAAAAGTTGTCTTCTCACAGGCAAATACGACAAAAACAATCTAATCATCATCCGCGTCAGCAGTGTCAACATTTTCGCCATGTGTAGCAGTCTGAATCATAATTCCCCCCAGTGCCATCTTCTTCTTCATCCTCAATATCCTCGAACGTTAGCGTCTTATTGATCAACTCTCATACGTCCACAGCCTGATAGGGAATGTTTTCGCCAGCGTTATTGACGTGATGGTTCTCAAAGATACTACGAACATCTGTGGAATCTTCTACATCAAGAGCAGTGCAAGCATCATCTTGTTGCGCAACTTCATTAAACGAATTCCTCTGCTCAAACCTTTGCAATACTCTCCAGTCATCACTACATGCAAATGTGACTTCCAAAAAAAATATCTGTGTTGCTCGATTTGACAAAATAAAAGGCTTGTCGGTGTGGTACGCCGCCTTGACATTGATGGATTTAAAATAATTATCAGCTTTGGGTTTTGTGATCCTGAAAAACAGGTTGTACCAACGACAGCAGGACAAAACCACACATCGTTGAACCTCGAAACTGGAGATCTCTCACACCCCGTGGTGCACCAGTCCGAGAGCTACAACCACATCGTGGTGGATGTCGCCGGCTCGTCCCAGGATGGACCATCATTGATCTGACGTCCACCGGCACCGTCAGGGTTCCGGGCTCGGACAAGGAAGAGTAGGGCCTGTGAGATGACGGCGCCTTAAATCCGGGAGCCGGCTCGTGTCCCATGTCCTACTCTACCTCGCTGGCGACCGGACCAACACTTGGAGAAGCGTAGCCAACCGCCGGACATGGACACGGCAGAGCCGGACGAGCTCCACTTAAAATTAGGTTTGTGTTGCATGTAATAGTATGGATTTGAGATTTCTAATTTGAGATACCCAGTTGTGAAAATGATTATTTAAGACATGACCAGTCACTATCCGCGGGGCTGTAGGTGCTCTTAGAATCTCTATCACGATGTCTTGCTCCACTGGAGAAGCTCATACGGCAATGCTTGAAGAACATAAATGGGTACATTGATCTGAAAACTGTTGTTAGTTTTGCTACTGGGAATCATGGCTTTCTCAGGAAATTTGAACGCAGCGATGATCATTGTCAGAAAAGATCGTACCCATGAAGTCATGCAGCTAGGTATATTTATTTATTCTCTTGGATGGACGTGTTTCCCAGACAAATAGTACTCCTATGCAGATTTTGTAAAAAAAAAGGCTGTCATGTAAAAATAGCCCACAAGAAGATAAAATAAAATAACCCACAACAATGAAGGTATATATACGATTAATGTTGAACCATTAGAATAGTTATGCAGCTACAACGCACGTGTAATTAACAAATGAAAACAAAAAAAACTTGCAAGAGGTTTGAGTCAATGAAAAAATTGCTTTCCAAATATAATGTCAAATACTTAGAAAGAGGTCCTAGAAAATTTATTTGATTCAAAGGGTCTTCCATTTTTGCTGCACCCGGGCAGAACTTCACTAACTGATTGAACAAGTAACCAAGGGAATTATAAATTTTGAGCCGACTAAAATTCATCAGACATGATTTCAGTCTTCTTCATGAAACACCATCTTTTCAATCTTCAACAGGCACAACAAAGTCATGCGATTCTATCCGTAGTTGCACATGTGTTTCTGCGAAATAGGGGCACGGTATAGACAGCAGAATTGAATCATACACTACATTATCAAGCAAGAGTAGCATCCAAGTCATGAAACATGCAAGTAAGGTACAGTAGCAATACTGTTGCAGCGCTGCTAGCCTGCTATGTTAATCAGAATCATGCCTCCTCTTCTGCTTATCCTTGCGGTGGCGCTTCTCCCTGTCCTCCGAGTCGTGTCTACTCTCATACTTGTCTCGCTTCCTCTCTTTTCCCTCATAGTGCTTTTCACGCCTCCGCTCTTTTTCTCTGTCCCCTCTCCTCTCTTCGCCCCGCCTTTTTCCCCTCCTATCACCTTCAGAATCTTCCTGCTTCGTTGCAGGTGCAAAGTCAACCTGCTCAGGCTCCGTTCCAGGAGGGTCAGGACTAAGAGAGCTTGGTTCTTCCTCGTTGTGAGGAGCCCTGGAGTCATGGAGATAATATGTGCGTTAAATTAGATAAATTGACAATAAAATATTATACTAATATACAGTACCACATTCCAAGGGAATTAAAAAAACATAAATAAATTGTTCTGGTGTGAAAACCTACTTGTATAAACCTAATCCTTGCACTTGTGCTGCTTCAGCATGGCCGGCTCCCAAATCCTCTGCGGTAGATCCCCTCTTTATTAGCTCAGCGTATTCATGCTTATCTAAACGATTGCCCTTTGGTCGACTGCTACGCTTGGGAGCTAAGCCAAGTGCCTCGCGCATGGCCTGTTCCTCCTCCTCTTTCACTCTCCTAATTTCTTCCTTCATAGCGTCTTCTGAGTCAGATTGCTTATCCCTTGTATACCACAACAAGTCCTTCCCTGGCAGAGATAGCCAGAGTGTCAATATTATAAAGCAGACAATTTGCGCAGTCAATCACAAGACTAAAGAAATCCATGCAAGATGCATTGCCATTTCAGCCTACTTTAAGTGCAAGCCCATGAAGCCACATGCACAAGCCCAACCGTAAGACACAATCAGGAACTTGCTGCTATCAAAAGGCAGTTATGCCAATGCTAGTGTTCATATTTTACCACCGCAAGAGCATAATAAATGGTAAAAAAAACATGTTATTATGTAACTGGCACACCATACCTATGAACTAGAAGGTTGAACTGTGTAATTGCTCAACCTAATTGTATCCAGAATGTATCCAATCCATAGAGATGATCTAGCAGATAGCAGGTTTTTTTTCAGAGATACGAGTAGCACAGTAGGTATGCAGACTGACTTTTTTACATTATGCCAGATCCTATAATCTAGTTGATCATAGTGCACTAATAAACTTGCCTCACTAAAACATAATAGTGAAATTGTAAAAAGACATAATAACAACTCAGACAGTCAGCAATGATTTGATTAGCAACTTCAGGACATGAGTTGCTAGAGCAATGTGGATTCTTTGAGATTATTATAAGTTATAACTAATGTGCCCTTTGCTAGAAGAATACGTAGTTACACACACATCAAACAGGGAGCTCATCGCATATTAAGTAGTTCACAAGTGCAAACGGGGTTCAGCAGGAAATTATACCAAGAAACATGAGGTTTTGAATCAAATTCACAAAACTAGGAAAGGGCAGTGACATAAGAAATCCGTAGTGCAAGAAAGGGGAGGGGAGGGGGGGAGAGGCGCTTACCTTTCTGCCATCTACCAACAGGAGCCTTAACACTATGACCAAGGTAATTCTCCCGGTGCTTGTCAACCTTCACATCATCCCATTTGAATTCTGTGAGAATAAATAAGACAAGATACTAAGTATTGAGCTATCGATCTCCATTTTATGTCACAATATAATAACAAAGTTATAATGATAAGTATAATAGAAGGCTAGAAAATGGAAATATCAGTGACAATAAGTCAATAACTATTGATGGAATACACGTCTGAGTTGTGATCTGGACTTTTAGGTTCACATTTTGTACTTTGGGTTTTTAAGAAGAAAAAAACAGTTTTTTGTGATGCACTGCAGAATACTAGAGGCATGGCATTAAAACTTTATTTCAATCGTTCCATTTAAATAGGCAAGCAAGGTACAACTAGTTGACAATGCCAGGTTAGTTGTAAATCATAGTTATCCCCTAATATGTGAAGTAAAAACATAATAGCACTAGGCTATATACTGCTATAACTGTTCCAGAACACAGGCAGAAGCGCAGACGTAATTGTAACTAGAATCTAATTATTTTGGTAAATTATTCTTACTGTTGATTAGCAGGGACTTTGCCCATTCCAGTGATGCAACTAACATCTAAAAAGGATATAGAAATATAATGAACATAAGTCAATGTCTTCATTTTTGTGTTGTCCACCAGCTTGAAGAATAAACACTGGTGCATGTGCATATTGTATACCTCAACAGTTTTTGAAACCTGTACAAATTTATTTAAGGTCATAGGTTCGCTTAGATGGATGCTGATGCCAGAATAGTGAAATACTACTATGTGACATCATGTCTAATCCTGGAAAATGACCTAGA
>NC_041392.1:308399799-308438743 GCF_002162155.2 Triticum dicoccoides | reverse complement strand
ATTTAGCATGGTAAAGTATCCCCCTCTCTATTGTTTCAACATGGTCCTTGTAGGTACTACAACTATGTGTCTACATCGCGACCCTCTTAAATTAACACAGTAGCACAAAATAACCCAATCCCTTGGCAATTCCCATCTCCCCAACGAAATATCGAGTGGAACCAACAGCCCAGAGCAGGCCCGCGAACGCAGGGTAGGAGAACAGGCCGTTTGGGGATAACCGGTACAACAGATCGCCAACTCCTGCATCGAAACCCTAACGGTCGCTGCAGAACCGCGTCGTCAGAAAGTTAATATGAAATTAGGGGGGCTTACGATCTCGCCCGCCGCGGACGCCGCCTCTCGTGGGATGGTACATCTCGACGACAATAAGAGGGAAAGGGGGGAAGATGAGGAGGATTCGGGGGTTCCAGGAGGAAGACGACGGCGAGAGGTCGGCTCGGGTGGTCAGACGCAGCCGTTATATGGGCTGGGCTGAGGCCGACTATAGACGGTTTTACCAGCGGACATCCAATTAGGGCAGCACCCCTCAAAAAAAAATCCAATTAGGGCAGCAGAAAACAACAACAACTCCAACCCGCCTACCTTCACACGTGTAGCATGCTATTTAGAAAAACGTGACGTTTTGCTAACCATCCTGTGATTGAGATTGTTAGGTGAATAGTGATATCCCCAACTCACTAGGGTTTAAATTCTGGTGATCGCATTATTTCTGATTTTATTTCAGGATTTCCGGCGATGCGCTTTCAGTGGGAGGAGACGTTCTCGTCGACGACGAGGCACCTATGGTGACTTCGTAAATCTCAAGATGATATGCCGGCTCAGTCTCTTGGAGGTGCTCATAGAGGTAGGGTGCGCGTGTGTGCGTTCATAGGGTGAGTGTATGCGAGTTTTACCTTTTTTTTTCGTAGATCCGTTTATTCAAAACGTTTTATCTCTCAAACCGTGCGTCGAAATCTCGAACCGCTTTCACCGTTGGATTCCACGCGTCAAGATCTTCAAAACTAGATCCATGTTGATAGGTTTTGACGAACTTTTTTTCACGAAAAAAACCGGACGAAAAAACCGAACCGAAAGCACAGGTTTTTTTCCTTTTCGAAAAAGGCACGCACGTGCCTCCCGCGGAAGCAAAACTGTGACTCTCGCGGAAGAAAAGAAAACGAGTTTTTTTTTCGTTTCCGATGAGGCACGGCCGTGACTCTCGTGAAAGCACAACCGTGACTCTTACGGAAGCAAAACCGTGACTCTCACGAAAGAATAAAAATAGAAAACTGGTTATTTTTTTCTTTCCGAGAGGCACGGCGTGACTCTCGGAAAGCACAACCATGCTTCTCACAGAAGCAAAACCGTGACTCTTGCGAAAGAAAAAAAACATAAAACATTTTTTTGTTCCGAGAGGCACGGCCGTGACTCTCGCGAAAGCACACCCGTGCCTTTCACGGAAGCAAAACCGTGACTCGTGAAAGAAAAAAAAACGTGTTTTTTTCGTTTTCGAGAGGCACGGCCGTGACTCTCGCGAAAGCAAAACCGTGCCTCTCGCAAAAGCAAAACTGTGACTGTTATGAAAGGGAAAAACATGTTTTTTCGCGTAAAATATTTTTTTTTCAAAAAAAATTTTGATTGAAAAGCTAAGGAAGACTGGTGAAAAAACAAAACGTCAAAAAACCTGAAAAAAAACGTTTAAAAAGCTAAAAACGCGTGCGGAAAAATTAAAAAACAAAATCCGGAGAGAGCGCCTAGAGGGCGACACGTGGTGAATGGCTGAGAGCGCGCCAAGTGGCGCTGATCGTTGCGAGGCTCCTGAAGAAGCGCTCGTTGTCAGTGTCAAAACCGGCAGATCTCGGGTAGGGGGTCCCGAACTGTGCATCTAAGATCGATGGTAACAGGAGACAAGGGACACGATGTTTACTGCTACCTCTTGAGCACTGCGTTGGATTTCCCCGAAGAGGAAAGGATGATGCAGCAAAGTAGCGTAAGTATTTCCCTCCGTTTTTGAGAACCAAGGTATCAATCCAGTAGAAGGTTGCGCGCTCGTCCCTAGTACCTGCACAAAACAAATAACTCCTCGCAACCAACGCGATAAGGGGTTGTCAATCCCTTCACGGTCACTTAGGAGAGTGAGATCTGATAGATATGATAAGATAATATTTTTGGTATTTTTATGATAAAGATGCAAAGTAAAATAAAAGCAAAGTAAATAACTAAGTATTGGAAGATTAATATGATGAAGATAGACCCAGGGGCCATAGGATTCACTAGTGGCTTCTCTCAAGAGCATAAGTATTTTACGGTGGGTGAACGAATTACTGTTGAGCAATTGAAAGAATTGAGCATAGTTATGAGAATATCTAGGTATGATCATGTATATAGGCATCACGTCCGAGATAAGTAGACCGACTCCTGCCTGCATCTACTACTATTACTCCACTCATCGACCGCTATCCAGCATGCATCTAGAGTATTAAGTTCATGAAAACAGAGTAATGCCTTAAGCAAGATGACATGATGTAGAGGGATAAATTCATGCAATATGATAAAAAACCATCTTGTTATCCTCGATGGCAACAATACAATACGTGCCTTGCTGCCCCTACTGTCATTGGGAAAGGACACCGCAAGATTGAACCCAAAGCTAAGCACTTCTCCCATTGCAAGAAAGATCAATCTAATAGGGCGAACCAAACTGATAATTTGAAGAGACTTGCAAAGATAACCAATCATACACAAAAGAATTCAGAGAAGATTCAAATATTGTTCATAGATAAACTTGATCATAAACCCGCAATTCATTGGTCTCAACAAACACACAGCAAAAAGAAGATTACATCGAATAGATCTCCACAAGAGAGGGGGAGAACATTGTATTGAGATCCAAAAAGAGAGAAGAAGTCATCTAGCTAATAACTATGGACTCGGAGGTCTGAGGTAAACTACTCACACCTCATCGGAGAGGCTATGGTGTTGATGTAGAAGCCCTCCGTGATGGATACCCCCTCCGGCGGAGCTCTGGAACAGGCCCCAAGATAGGATCTCGTGGATACAAAAAGGTACGGCGGTGGAATTAGGGTTTTGGCTCCATATCTGATCGTTTGGGGGTACGTAGGTATATATAGGAGGAAGGAGTACATCGGTGAGCAACAGGGGGCCCACGAGGGTGGAGGGCGCGCCTGGGGGGGTAGGTGCGCCCTCTTACCTCGTGGCCTCCTCCTTTATTTCTTGACGTAGGGTCCAAGTCTCCTGGATCATGTTCGGCGAGAAAATCACGTTCCCGAAGGTTTCATTCCGTTTGGACTCTGTTTGATATTCCTTTTCTTCGAAACCCTAAAATAGGCAAAAACAACAATTCTGGGCTGGGCCTCCGGTTAATAGGTTAGTCCCAAAAATAATATAAAAATGGATAATAAAGCCCAATAATGTCCAAAACAGTAGATAATATAGCATGGAGCAATCAAAAATTATAGATACGTTGGAGACGTATCAAGCATCCCCAAGCTTAATTCCTGCTCGTCCTCGGGTAGGTAAATGATAAAAACAGAATTTTTGATGCGGAGTGCTACTTGGCATAATTTCAATGTAATTCTTCTTAATCGTGGCATGAATATTCAGATCCGAAAGATTCAAGATAAAAGTTCATATTGACATAAAAATAATAATACTTCAAGCATACTAACTAAGCAATTATGTCTTCTCAAAATAACATGGCCAAAGAAAGTTCATCCCTATAAAATCATATAGTTTAGTCATGCTCCATTTTCATCACACAAGAATGCTCTCATCATGCACAACCCCCGATGAAAAGCCAAGAAATTGTTTCATACTTTAGCAATCTCAAACCTATAAACTTTCACGCAATATATGAGCGCGAGCCATGGACATAGCACTATGGGTGGAATAGAATATGATGATGGGGGTTATGTGGAGAAGACAAAAAAGGGAGAAAGTCTCACATCAACGAGGCTAATCAATGGGCTACGGAGATGCCCATCGATTGATGTTAATGCAAGGAGTAGGGATTGCCATGCAATGGATGCACTAGAGCTATAAATGTATGAAAGCTCAACAAAAGAAACTAAGTGGGTGTGCATCCAACTTGCTTGCTCACGAAGACTTAGGGCACTTGAGGAGGCCCATTGTTGAAATATACAAGCCAAGTTCTATAATGAAAATTCCCACTAGTATATGAAAGTGACAAAACAAAAGACTCTCTATCATGAAGATTATGGTGCTACTTTGAAGCACAAGTGTTATAACGCCCTCGACGTGGCTATATCTCCCACGTGCCGAAGCATGACTTAGAGGCATAACCGCATTGAAATCAATGTCGCAAGTGAGGTAATCTTCACAACAACCCATGTAATGAAATAGGGGAATAAGAGGTACGTAGTTGGCTTACAATCGCCACTTCACACAATTACATGAATAAAGCATTACATCATCCAGATACACTCAAGGTCCGAGTACGGAACCAAAATAAAAGAAGACTACCCCAAATGCTACACAGATCCCCGATCGTCCCAACTGGGCTCCACTACTAATCAACTGGAAACGGAAACAACATAACGAACACGATCTTCATCGAGCTCCTCCCTGAGCTCGGTTGCCTCACCTGCACGATATCATCGGCACCTGCAAGGTGGTTTTAGAAGTATCTGTGAGTCACGGGGACTCAGCAATCTCACACCCTCGCGATCAAGACTATTTAAGCTTATAGGTAGGGTAAAAGGTATGAGGTGGAGCTGCAGCAAGCGACTAGCATATATGGTGGCTAACATATTCGCAAAAGAGAGCGAGAAGAGAAGGCAAAGGCATGGTCGAACAACTATGATCAAGAAGTGATCCTAGACTACTTACGTCAAGCATAACTCCAACACCGTGTTCACTTCCCGGACCCCGCCGAGAAGAGACCATCACGGTAACACACACGGTTGATGCTTTTTAATTAAGATAAACTTTAGGTTTTCTACAATCGGACATTAACAAATTCCCATCTGCCCATAACCGCGGGCACGACTGTCGAAAGTTCAATCCCTGCAGGGGTGTCCCAACTTAGCCCATCACAAGCTCTCACGGTCAATGAAGGATATTCCTTCTCCCAAGACAATCCGATCAGACTCGGCATCCCGGTTACAAGACATCCTCGACAATGGTAAAACAAGTCTAGCAAAGCCGCCCGAATGTGCCGACAAATCCCGATAGGATCTGCACATATCTCGTTCTCAGGGCACACTCAGATGAGACTAGCTACGAGTAAAACCAACCCTCAAGTTTCCCCGAGGTGGCCCCGCAGGCAGCTCAGTTTGGACCAGCACTTAGAAGCACTAGCCCGGGGGGGTTAAAATAAAGATGACCCTTGAGTCTGCAGAACCCAAGGGAAGGTGGTAGGTTGTTAGTGCAAATGGTAAAACCAAGGTTGGGCCTTGCTGGAGGAGTTTTATTCAAGGCGAACTGCCAAGGGGTTCCCATTATAACCCAACCGTGTAAGGAACACAAAATCCGGGAACAAAACACCGATATGACGGAAACTAGGGCGGCAAGAGTGGAACAAAACACCAGGCATGAGGCCGAGCCTTCCACCGTTTACCAAGTATATAGATGCATTAAATAAATAAGAGATATTGTGATATCCCAACAAAATACCCATGTTTCAAACAAGGAACAAGCTCCAATCTTCACCTGCAACTAGCAACACTATAAGAGGGGCTGAGCAAAGCGGTAACATAGCCAAACAACGGTTTGCTAGGACAAGGTGGGTTAGAGGCTCATGGCAATATGGGAGGCAAGGTAAAGCATGTGGTAGGTATCGCAGCATAGGCATAGCAAAAGAGCGAGCAACTAGCAAGCAAAGATAGAAGTGATTTCGAGGGTATGGTCATCTTGCCTGAGATCCCGCAAGGAAGAAGAACGAGTCCATGAAGAAGACAAACGGACGAAGTCGAACGGATCCTCACAAACGCGACGTTATAGGAACTAACCCGAAGAAGCACCAGAAAGAAGCAAACAACATAGTAAACAACCATCACATAAACATGGCATGATGCACAATCAAGTATGATGCATGTCCGGTTTAATGAAGCATGGCATGGAAAAGTGCACAAGCAATCCTACAAATTATGTGGAGCCCAATATGCAACTCTGTTGCATATTGACGGAACACCACATCAATTATTTAGTTCACTCTCGATTGGGTACTCAACAATATTAAATGTTGGTTAACATGGCAAGAGGTGAAGCATAACAAAACTATACCATTTAAACAATTTAAATGGGGCCGGATATAACAAACAACAAATCCGGTAAATCCCCATATGCATTAGCAACTTAATGCAACAACAATTTTAAACATCTTAAAGTTGTTAACATGATGCGGATGACATGAACAAGTTTATGCAATTTTTATTAAAAGTTGACAAGATTATTATGAAGCATTTGTCACCGTGGTGGAAAGGAAAGGGGTGTCACGGCAACGATACCGAAAACGGTGCCATGGCAGCGTTCCGGTTCCAGTAACTCGATTGAGATATCGATGCAAAGGAGAAGTGTGCGGATGCGTGTAAAAGATGGTGGGGCGCTCCCGGATTCCGGGTGTCCCACGAGTTGGCGACAAGGAAACGAGTGACAATACGGACACGGTGCAGACAAAGGGTGCATCTCATCCAACATGCATTCATTTGTTCACAGGCGTCGTCTCGGGGTTATACCTTCGAGGTGAGACTTTTCGGAACGGATCAAGTTCGTAGCGGAAGTAGACGGCCTCGCCACGTTCGTAGTGGTAGTAGTTGTCCTCATGCCGTAGTGAAAGTAGTGGTTCACATAGATGGTAGTGGCACATAGCAATTGTGGATGAACTTGGAGGGTCATCGTTAGTCGTTTACGGGTCTTCGGCGATGGTTGTGGTACACGTTCTGTAGAAGTACGGGCGGCAGTAGTGGTACATGTCTATCGTTGCACGGGTTTCCGTAGATGTTCGGGGTCACGGCGAGGAACTTGATGCATCGTTGAGCTTGGCGTCCAAGGAATCCTGCGTAGTCGTACACTAGTCGTGGTCGAACTTGACGGTTCCGTTACATGGTTCTTTGGAGACGATAATGGTGTGTGGGTCTTTTGGCCCTGATAGTCGTACACACATCCAAAGAGGAACTCGGTGTTCTGATGCGGTGTAGGGGTACTAGCCGATTGTTGTCGTGGTACTTTGCGTTTCGTTTAGCACTCGTTCGAGCATCCGTGTGATCTTGTCGGTGGTGTACTTGGCGATTTCCAAGGCGGCCTTGACGCATCCGTTCATAGAGTACTTGGCGGTTTCGTGTAACTGGCATCATTTCGACCTTGAGGGAGAAGAAACAACATGCCCACAGTGCCCGGTGGGGATGGTCCTGCAGCAACAGGAGGTCGATGGCGGAGCAGCAGCAAGATGAAGAGCTCGGCGGCCTGGACTCGCCGGTCGGAGTGACGACGGGGTCACCGGGTGGCGTGGGGACAAAGCAGTAGGAGAGACGGAGCGGAGGAACAAAGTCACGGGCGGCGGATCCGGCCGGGAACAGGCGCCAGCGGCGGGAACCTCGTGGGCAGCCACGACGAGGCCCCTGGCAGGGCAGGGTGATGACCCTGTGAGGTAGGGATGGCGCGACGGAGAGGGTCTCGCGGCTGGAGGGGAGGCACGTCCTCGCCGGAGGTCGGGGCAGCTCGAGGAGGATATCGGGAAGGGAGGTGCACGGCCGGAGGGAGCCAGAGCAGCGGACGGCAAGAGGAGCCGAGTGCGCGGGAGGTTCCCTGAACGCGTGCTCGAGCGTGGGATCGAGCAAAGGGAAGGGATCCGGCACGCTGCTGTTGATGGAAAGGGCGCAAGGACGGCGAGGAGGCCAACGGGGCTCCAGCGTGGCCCACTTCTCCGACGAGGGTGGAGCGCGAGGTCTGGCGCTGGAGGCACGCGGATGCGAGAGGGAGAGGATCGGGCGCGACGCGTGGTTTCTGGGGGTGCAGCGCGAGGGAGAAGGAGGGCATCAAGGGAGAGGGACGATAGCTCGGCGGCGCTCTAGGGAAAGAGATCGACCGAGAGAAGGAGGAGCGATGTGGGAGTAGGCGAGCAGCGCACGCTCTCCTGGCGGCGGGGAAGAGGGAATCGGGAGAGGACAGAGGAGATCGAGCAAAGCTCGCTAGGGTTAGGTTAGGGAGTCGGCCGGCGCTGGACCTTGGGCCACTGGTGGAACGGGGCTGCTGGAGGCCCAAATGGCCAGGCTGGGCTCTCTCTCTCTCTCCCTCTTAATTCTTCTCTTTACAATAATAGAGAAAAATAAGAGAAAGGAAAAGAGAGAAGAGAAGGTTAGAGGAAGAATTTGGGCATGCGGTTAAATCTCCCAGACTCATAAAAATGAGTTTGTTTCGAGAAAATGCATTTGGCACCGCTTGAAAGGATTGCATTCAAACACATTTGAATGTGATTCAAATAAGTTTGAATTAACAAAACATATTTTTGGAGAGTCCAAAAATGTTTGGAATTTTTGTGGAGATCGGGAAAGCGATGAAAGAAAATATGGGCAAAGTTTGAGGACCAAACTTGAAGCAGGAAAAAGGCATAGGAATTAAATTGCAAGTATGTTAAGCTGAATTCTGAAATAGTGGAATATTTATTATAGCTCCCTAATATTGGGATATATGCTGTAAAGAGAACCACCACGTGAATTCCCTCGGGTTAAATGGACCGAAGATCCATACAATTTATTTAAGTGAGTTTTAGTTGGCTTTGAGAAAAAGATGGCATGATGACATGATGCAATGCACATGATGCAAAGATGAATGCAACAAACGAAACAAAACACACAACAAAACCCGGAAACCACGGAAGGCATCTGAAGCTCCGATCTTGGGGCGTCACAACACTCCACCACTACAAGAGGATCTCGTCCCGAGATCTAGAATGGCACCGGAGGAAAAACAGAAGAGAAAAGAGAAGAGGTAAAACTAAGTTGCTTCTTTGACAAATGAGTGAAACCAAAGAACCTTGAAAAGTTGAACAACTTGAAAGGAATAATACCACGGAGGTTATCGAAGTTGAAAAACACTCAGGTAGAAACGAGATATACAAGGATCAATAAAGATCAATTATGACAACACTCCGATTAAAACAAGATAGAGAAGGAATAAGAATGATATAATTTGGACAACACTCCGACTGTAAATGGAAGGAATTAAACATGATCTTGACAAAACAAGATGATGGGTCGAAGAGAGCAACATCACAACGCCTCCGGAAGAAATGAGAAGATGGAATGGAATGAATGGAGGAGAAAATAATATCTTCTATCTCAAATGATCTTGAAAATCATCTTTAGGGGAAAGTTCGAGCGGAGTTGTTGGAAAACCAACAACGAAAAGAGTAAGCTTGTTGTGGGCTTATGGAAAACATCTCATAACTATGAGGTGAAATTCCGCCACTAACGAAAAACAAGATTGGATTGATAAGAACAAGGGGATGAGAAAACTATTTCACCGGGAGGATAAATGAAGAGCTTGGATCATTTAAAAGCACCACAAATAACAACAATCCTTAGGGAAAGGTTTAGGTGAAATATAATCCAAGATAACTCCAACGAAGAGGTTGATGGATTTAAAATACCTCATTCTTAACAACATGTGAATCATGAAAGATGAACTCAAATGATCAAGAATGACATAATACCACCTCCGATGATACGGTAGAAAGAATTGCACTCCGGATTGCAAGATGAAGAATGCTTGAGCTCCTCTGAAAAGAATGTTGATGACCACTTCGAGAAGGAATTAAATCCTTGATGAACCATCATGTAGAGCCTTCGTAGAAATCCCATAATAAAAGGATGATAGAAAGAAAGGGAAGTTGAGAATATAAGGTGGAGCCTTGGAATGATTAGAAGAAGCTTTGAAATGATATAATTGAGAGAACTTGGAACTCTGGGAAAGAAAAGGTGAAACAATTGAAACCGAGAATTTGATTAACTTCCGGAATAAAGAATTAATCGCTTGAAAGAAAACAAGAATAAGAATTACATTATGCTTATCCTTCATCAATTAAATTGATGACAAGCAACGGATTTGGCATACTACTTATCCTCGTAGAAAGATAAAGATAGATATAGCGCAAACTTGAGAAAAGACTTTAACAATCCACTAGTAGAATTTGGAAGACACGAATGAATAAATTGATATGATAAACGAAGGAAGAAGAATCTTGGAAGAACCACCGTAAGAATTGAAAATGAATGAAGAAAAGATAAGGAAACACTGGTAAGAATTAGATAACGAACGAAGATACTTGAGGGAATTTAGATACATGAGAATGAAGAGGTCACGAGCTGATAAGAGAATACTTGAATGATGCACCGGTAAGATTTGGAGAATGCAAGCTGAAAGCTGGAATGAATAAATCTGAGATGATGGGTTGCGGAGTCAAACTGAAAAGACTCCTGAATAGCTCCGGATGAGTGAAAAGAATTCTCACAATTGAAACCAATTATGAGAGTATGGCATCAAACTAGAATCACGAATCTTGAAGAGAATGTAGCAAGAATGAGAGAAGACTCTTCTTCGGTCTTCAAAATCCGAGAATGACGATGAGAAACACCACCATGAATCGTTGACATACTCCAGAATGAAGAATAGAAAAGGTTGAGCCAATGATGAAAAGAATTTGAAAGATCTTGGAGAAAGGCATTTGAATGATGACAAATCATGCTTACGTCAACTTTGAAATGAATTTGAGAATAACTCCGGTAAAATTAGAAGAGTCAGGTAAGGTCCTGGAAAAAGACCTGTGGGTTAGGGCCCACTCAAAAGAAACACCGTTGAACGATTACTTGAAAAGAGAGATTGCACCAGTTGAATTAAATGGCTTGAATGAGATAACAACCTTGAAATAGGTTGAACGGATGTTGAATGAAAAGACGAGCCTTCTGAGATATCTTCAGCACTCCAGAACAAATGAATAGCGAGAAGTGAATGATTATGAGGTGCACCGGCATGAGAAGGTATTTGAAACGAGGAAAATGATATGATCAACAAAGCTTGAATTGGATCAACCGGAGAAGATAAAAGAAATGAAGAATGATGAACTTGAAGCTCTGTTAGCATCTTCTTGAGAATCACCAGATAAGAATATTGACGGAAAAGAATGGAGAGACTTCACATGAACAAAATGGATACTTGATTAAGACATCTGAGTCCTTGAATAAAAAGGGATGGGAGGGTGGGAAAACAAAGTCAACTTGGAACGGATGAAGGTAACACCATTGAGAAGAACTGAAATTGGATCTTGCTGATGTTGAAAATGATCGAATCCACTTGAATAGAGACACACCGGTTGAGAAGAAATTTAGATGACAAGCTCGATGATCAAGAAAGATTTGTATTCACATCGGAGTATGAGAACACCGTTTAGGAAAGGTATGGAATCAACATTTGACTTTGAAGCAACTCGAATACCACAACTGAAAACAAAACAAAGGATTGATTTGCAGAAAAAGCCGGAACAAACATATGATTGAGATTTCGTCCGAAGTTTTCGTGGTGGGGCCCACACGGGCTCGATCATACAGCACCATCATGTACAAGGCAGTGCACATGACATACGAAGTGTCCCCGAGTCAGCATAGCCAAGGACTCTTTAAGACACAACGAGACCACTGTAAAATCAATCTTGAATAGGTGGACCACTAGACGTCGAATCCCAATTTCATATCATACATCTGTCGGAAAGATATCCTAAGGGCTACTTGAATTCCCACTTATAAACTCCCAAAATTCTCCCGGTTATGCAATCAGGTGTTGGGGATACAGGGGAAGCATAATATCTCACCCAAAACTAGCAAATCCTACATCCAGCTGTATCAATCCTTCAACACATAACCAAGAAACCTTCGGAAATCGTTTACCTCAACCTTCTAAAAGCATCCGTTATACGAGTTATGGCAATACTCCCGAACTCCCGCCCAGTACTGGGTGGCGTCGAGGTTATCTCACCAACAGCTGCATAAAAGAGATTTTTGATGTCGGTGAAACTCAGGTATTCCAGAACTGCAACGATAAAATTGTGACGACAACACCTCGGAGCTCAACTCCCTGGGACACTGCTGAAGGAAATATGCCCTAGAGGCAATAATAAAGTTATTATTTATTTCCTTATATCATGATAAATGTTTATTATTCATGCTAGAATTGTATTAACCGGAAACATAATACATGTGTGAATACATAGACAAACAGAGTGTCACTAGTATGCCTCTACTTGACTAGCTCGTTAATCAAAGATGGTTATGTTTCCTGACCATGAACAATGAGTTGTTATTTGATTAAACGAGGTCACATCATTAGTTGAATGATCTGATTGACATGACCCATTCCATTAGCTTAGCACCTGATCGTTTAGTATGTTGCTATTGCTTTCTTCATGACTTATACATGTTCCTATGACTATGAGATTATGCAACTCCCGTTTGCCGGAGGAACACTTTGGGTGCTACCAAACGTCACAACGTAACTGGGTGATTATAAAGGAGCATTACAGGTGTCTCCAAAGGTAGATGTTGGGTTGGCGTATTTCGAGATTAGGATTTGTCACTCCGATTGTCGGAGAGGTATCTCTGGGCCCTCTCGGTAATGCACATCACATAAGCCTTGCAAGCATTGTAACTAATATGTTAGTTGCGAGATGATGTATTACGGAACGAGTAAAGAGACTTGCCGGTAACGAGATTGAACTAGGTATTGGATACCGACGATCGAATCTCGGGCAAGTAACATACCGATGACAAAGGGAACAACGTATGTTGTTATGCGGTCTGACCGATAAAGATCTTCGTAGAATATGTAGGAGCCAATATGGGCATCCAGGTCCCGCTATTGGTTATTGACCAGAGACATGTCTCGATCATGTCTACATTGTTCTCGAACCCGTAGGGTCCGCACGCTTAAGGTTACGATGACAGTTATATTATGAGTTTATGCATTTTGATGTACCGAAGGTTGTTCGGAGTCCCGGATGTGATCACGGACATGACGAGGAGTCTCGAAATGGTCGAGACGTAAAGATTGATATATTGGAAGCCTATGTTTGGACATCGGAAGTGTTCCGGGTGAAATCGGGATTTTACCGGGTTACCGGGAGGTTACCGGAACCCCCCGGGAGCCATATGGGCCATCATGGGCCTTAGTGGAAAGGAGAAAGGGGCAGCCCAAGGTGGCTGCGCCTCTTTCCCCTCCCCTAGTCCTATTAGGACTAGGAGAAGGTGGCCGGCCCCCCTCTCTCCCTTCCCCTCCGAGGAATCCTAGTTGGACTAGGATTGGGGGGAGGAATCCTACTCCCAGAGGGAGTAGGACTCTCCTGCGCCTCCCTCTTTGGCCGGCCAGCCTCCCCTCCTCTCCTCCTTTATATACGGAGGCAGGGGCACCTCTAAACACACAAGTTGACACAAGTTGACACAAGTTGACACAAGTTGATCCACTTGATCTGTTCCTTAGCCGTGTGCGGTGCCCCCTGCCACCATATTCCTCGATAATACTGTAGCGGAGTTTAGGCGAAGCCCTGCTGCTGTAGTTCATCAAGATCGTCACCACGCCGTCGTGCTGACGGAACTCTTCCCCGACACTTTGCTGGATCGGAGTCCGGGGATCGTCATCGAGCTGAACGTGTGCTCGAACTCGGAGGTGCCGTAGTTTCGGTGCTTGATCGGTTGGATCGTGAAGACGTACGACTACTTCCTCTACGTCGTGTCATCGCTTCCGCAGTCGGTCTGCGTTGGGTACGTAGACAACACTCTCCCCTCGTTGCTATGCATCACATGATCTTGCGTGTGCGTAGGAAATTTTTTGAAATTACTACGAAACCCAACAGTGGCATCCGAGCCAGGTTATTTATGTTGATGTTATATGCACGAGTAGAACACAAGTGAGTTGTGGACGATACAAGTCATACTGCCTACCAGCATGTCATATTTTGGTTCGGCGGTATTGTTGGACGAGACGACCCAGACCAACCTTACGCGTACGCTTACGCGAGACCGGTTCCCTCGACGTGCTTTGCACAGAGATGGCTTGCGGGCAACTGCCTCTCCAACTTTAGTTGAACCAAGTATGGCTACGCCCGGTCCTTGTGAAGGTTAAAACGGAGTCTATTTGACAAACTATCGTTGTGGTTTTGATGCGTAGGTGAGATTGGTTCTTACTTAAGCCCGTAGCAGCCACGTAAAACATGCAACAACAAAGTAGAGGACGTCTAACTTGTTTTTGCAGGGCATGTTGTGATGTGATATGGTCAAGGCATGATGCTGAATTTTATTGTATGAGATGATCATGTTTTGTAACCAAGTTATCGGCAACTGGCAGGAGCCATATGGTTGTCGCTTTATTGTATGCAATGCAATCGCGATGTATGCTTTACTTTATTACTAAACGGTAGTGATAGTCGTGGAAGCATAAGATTGGCGAGACGACAACGATGCTACGATGGAGATCAAGGTGTCGCGCCGGTGACGATGGTGATCATGACGGTGCTTCGGAGATGGAGATCACAAGCACAAGATGATGATGGCCATATCATATCACTTATATTGATTGCATGTGATGTTTATCTTTTTATGCATCTTATCTTGCTTTGATTGACGGTAGCATTATAAGATGATCTCTCACTAAATTATCAAGAAGTGTTCTCCCTGAGTATGCACCGTTGCGAAAGTTCTTCGTGCTGAGACACCACGTGATGATCGGGTGTGATAGGCTCTACGTTCAAATACAACGGGTGCAAAACAGTTGCGCACGCAGAATACTCAGGTTAAACTTGACGAGCCTAGCATATGCAGATATGGCCTCGGAACACGGAGACCGAAAGGTCGAGCGTGAATCATATAGTAGATATGATCAACATAACGATGTTCACCATTGAAAACTACTCCATCTCACGTGATGATCGGTCATGGTTTAGTTGATTTGGATCACGTAATCACTTAGAGGATTAGAGGGATGTCTATCTAAGTGGGAGTTCTTAAGTAATATGATTAAATTGAACTTAAATTTATCATGAACTTAGTCCTGGTAGTATTTTGCAAATCATGTTGTAGATCAATAGCTCGCGTTGTTGCTTCCCTGTGTTTATTTTGATATGTTCCTAGAGAAAATTGTGTTGAAAAATGTTAGTAGCAATGTTGCGGATTTGATCCGTGATCTGAGGTTAAATCCTCATTGCTGCACAGAAGAATTATGTCCTTAATGCACCGCTAGGTGACAGACCTATTGCAGGAGCAGATGCAGAAGTTATGAACGTCTGGCTAGCTCAATATGATGACTACTTGATAGTTTAGTGCACCATGCTTAACGGCTTAGAATCGGGACTTCAAAGACATTTTGAACGTCATGGACCATATGAGATGTTCCAGGAATTGAAGTTAATATTTCAAGCAAATACCCGAGTTGAGAGATATGAAGTCTCCAACAAGTTCTATAGCTAAAAGATGGAGGAGAATCGCTCAACTAGTGAGCATGTGCTCAGATTGTCTGGGTACTTCAATCGCTTGAATCAAGTGGGAGTTAATCTTCCAGATAAGATAGTGATTGACAGAATTCTCTAGTCACCATCACCAAGTTAGTAGAACTTCGTGATGAACTATAGTATGCAAGGGATGATGAAAATGATTCCCGAGCTCTTCGTGATGTTGAAATCAACGAAGGTAGAAATCAAGAAAGAGCATCAAGTGTTGATGGTTGACAAGATCACTAGTTTCAAGAAAAGGGCAAAGGGAAAGAAAGGGGAACTTCAAGTAGATTTACAAGCAAGTTGTCACTCCCACGAAGAAGCCCAAAGCTGAACCAAAGCCTGAAACTGAGTGCTTACACTGCAAAGGAAATGGTCACTGGAAGCGGAACTACCCTAAATATTTGGTGGATAAGAAGGATGGCAAAGTGAAAAAGGGTATATTTGATATACAGGTATTTGATGTGTGCTTTACTAGTGTTTATAGCAACCCCTCGGTATTTGGTACTGGTTCAGTTGCTAAGAGTAGTAACTCGAAACGGGAGTTGCAAAATAAACAGAAACTAGTTAAGGGTGAAGTGATGATGTGTGTTGAAAGTAGTTTCAAGATTGATATGATCATCATCGCACACTCCCTATTCTTTCGGGATTAGTGTTGAACCAAAATAAATGTTATTTGGTGTTTGCGTTGAGCATGAATATGATTTGATCATGTTTATTGCAATACGGTTACTCATTTAAGTAAGAGAATAAACTGTTGTTCTATTTACATGAATAAAACCTTATATGGTTACACACCCAATGAAAATGGTTCATTGGATCTCGATCGTAGTGATACACATATTCATAATATTGATGCCAAAAGATGCAAAGTTAATAATGATAGTGCAACTTATTTGTGGCACTGCCGTTTGGGTCATATCGGTGTAAAGCGCATGAAGAAACTCCATAAAGATGGATTTTCGGAATCACTTGGTTATGAATCATTTGATGCTTGCGAACCGTGCCTTTTGTGCAAGATGACTAAAACTCCGTTCTTCGGAACAATGGAACGAGTTACTGACTTGTTGGAAATAATACATACCGATGTATGCGATCCAATGAGTGTTGTTGCTCGTGGCAAGCATCGTTGTTTTCTGACCTTCACAAGATGATTTGAGCAGATATGGGTATATCTACTTGATGAAACATAAGTCTGAAATAGTTGAAAGGTTCAAAGAATTTCAGAGTGAAGTGGAAAAATCATCGTAACAAGAAAATAAAGTTTCTGCGATCTGATCGCGGAGACAAATATTTGAGTTACGAGTTTGGTCTTCAATTAAAACAATGTGGAATAGTTTCACAGCTCACGCCACCTGGAACACCACATCGTTATGGTATGTCCGAACGTCGTAACCGCACTTTATTTGATATGGTGCGATCTATGATATCTCTTTACCACTATCGTTTTGGGGTTATGCATTAGAGACAGCTGCATTCACGTTTTAAAATAGGGCACCATCTAAATCCGTTGAGACGACACTGTATGAACTATGGTTTAGCAGTAAACCTAACCTGTTGTTTCTTAAAGTTTGGGGCTGCGATGCTTATGTGAAAAATGTTTCATCCTGATAAGCTCGAACCCAAATCGGAGAAGTGCGTCTTCATACCCAAAGGAAATTGTTGGGTACACCTTCTATCACAGATCCGAAGGCAAGACATTCGTTGCTAAAATGGGTCCTTTCCAGAGAAGGAGTTTCTCTCGAAAGAAGTGAGTGGGAGGAGAGTAGAACTTGATGAGGTAATTATACCTTCTCCCTTATTGGAAAGTAGTTCATCACAGAAATCAGTTCCAGTGATTACTACACCAATAAGTGAGGAAGTTAATGATGATGATCATCAAACTTCAGATCAAGTTACTACCAAACCTCGTAGGTCTTCCAGAGTAAGATCCGCACCAGAGTGGTACGGTAATCATGTTCTGGAAGTCATGTTACTAGACCATGATGAACCTACGAACTATGAGGAAGCAATGATGAGCCCAGATTCCACGAAATGGCTTGAGGCCATGAAATCTGAGATATGATCCATGTATGAGAACAAAGTGTAAACTTTGATTGACTTGCCCAATGATCGGTGAGTCATTAAGAATAAATGGATCTTCAAGAGGAAGACGGACGTTGATAGTAGTGTTACTATCTACAAAGCTAGACTTGTCGAAAAAGGTTTTTGACAAAGTTCAAGGTGTTGAATACGATGAGATTTTCTTACTCGTATCAATGCTTAAAAGTCTGTCCGAATCATGTTAGCAATTGCCGCATTTTATGATTATGAAATTTGGCAGATGGATGTCAAAACTGCATTCCTGAATGGATTTCTGGAAGAAGAGTTGTATATGATGCAACCGGAAGGTTTTGTCGATCCAAAGGGAGCTAACAAAGTGTGCAAGCTCCAGCGATCCATTTATGGACTGGTGCAAGAATCTCGGAGTTGGAATATATGCTTTGATAAGTTGATCAAAGCATATAGTTATTGTACAGACTTACAGTGAAGCCTGTATTTACAAGAAAGTGAGTGGGAGCACTACAACATTTCTGATAAGTATATGTGAATGACATATTGTTGATCGGAAATAATGTAGAATTATTCTGCAAAGCATGAAAGGATACTTGAATAAAAGTTTTTCAAAGAAAGACCTTGGTGAAGCTGCTTACACATTGAGCATCAAGATCTATATAGATAGATGAAGACGCTTGATAAGATTTTTTCAATGAATACATACCTTGATAAATTTTTGAAATAGTTCAAAATGGAACAGTCAAAGAAGGAGTTCTTGCCTGTATTGCAAGGTGTTAAGTTGAGTAAGACTCAAAGCCCGACCACGGCAGAAAATAGAAAGAGAATGAAAGTCATTCCCTATGCCTCAGTCATAGGTTCTATAAAGTATGCCATGCTGTATACCAGATCTATTGTATGCCATACCACTGAGTTTGGCAAGGGAGTACAATAGTGATCTAGGAGTAGATCACTGGAGAGCGGTCAAAATTGTCCTTAGTGGAATAAGGATATGTTTCTCGATTATGGAAAAAGGTTCGTCGTAAAAGGTTACGCCGATGCAAGTTTGACACTAATCTAGATGACTCTAAGTCTTGATCTAGATACATATTGAAAGTGGGAGCAATTAGCTAGAGTAGCTCCGTACAGAGCATTGTAGACATAGAATTCGCAAAATACTTACGGATCTGTATATGACATACCCGTTGACTAAGATTCTCTCACAAGCAAAACATGATCACACCTTAGTACTCCTTGCGTGTTAATCACATAGCGATGTGAACTAGATTACTGAATCTAGTAAACCCTTTGGGTGTTGGTCACATAGCGATGTGAACTATGGGTGTTAATCACATGGTGATGTGAACTATTGCTGTTAAATCACATGGCGATGTGAACTAGATTATTGACTCTAGTGCAAGTGGGAGACTGAAGGAAATATGCCCTAGAGGCAATAATAAAGTTATTATTTATTTCCTTATATCATGATAAATGTTTATTATTCATGCTAGAATTGTATTAACCGGAAACATAATACATGTGTGAATACATAGACAAACAGAGTGTCACTAGTATGCCTCTACTTGACTAGCTCGTTAATCAAAGATGGTTATGTTTCCTGACCATGAACAATGAGTTGTTATTTGATTAAACGAGGTCACATCATTAGTTGAATGATCTGATTGACATGACCCATTCCATTAGCTTAGCACCTGATCGTTTAGTATGTTGCTATTGCTTTCTTCATGACTTATACATGTTCCTATGACTATGAGATTATGCAACTCCCGTTTGCCGGAGGAACACTTTGGGTGCTACCAAACGTCACAACGTAACTGGGTGATTATAAAGGAGCATTACAGGTGTCTCCAAAGGTAGATGTTGGGTTGGCGTATTTCGAGATTAGGATTTGTCACTCCGATTGTCGGAGAGGTATCTCTGGGCCCTCTCGGTAATGCACATCACATAAACCTTGCAAGCACTGCAACTAATATGTTAGTTGTGAGATGATGTATTACGGAACGAGTAAAGAGACTTGCCGGTAACGAGATTGAACTAGGTATTGGATACCGACGATCAAATCTCGGGCAAGTAACATACCGATGACAAAGGGAACAACGTATGTCGTTATGCGGTCTGACCGATAAAGATCTTCGTAGAATATGTAGGAGCCAATATGGGCATCCAGGTCCCGCTATTGGTTATTGACCGGAAACGTGTCTTGGTCATGTCTACATTGTTCTCGAACCCGTAGGGTCCGCACGCTTAAGGTTTCGATGACAGTTATATTATGAGTTTATGAGTTTTGATGTACCGAAGGAGTTCGGAGTCCCGGATGAGATCGGGGACATGACGAGGAGTCTCGAAATGGTCGAGACATAAAGATCGATATATTGGACGACTATATTCGGAGTTCGGAAAGGTTCCGAGTGATTCGGGTATTTTCGGGAGTACCGGGGAGTTACGGGAATACGGGGAAGAGTATTGGGCCTTGATGGGCTTTAGTGGGAAGAGGAGAAAAAGGCTGCGCCCCCCCCCTCCCCTCTAGTCCGAATTGGACTAGGGAAAAGGGGGCCGGCCACCTCTCCTTCTCCTCCTATTCCTTCTCCCTTCCTCCCCTCTTGGTGGACTCCTACTAGGACTTGGAGTCCTAGTAGGACTCCCCACCCTGGCCGCACCTCTGCCTTGGCCGGCCTCCTCCTCCTCCATCCTTTATATACTGAGGCAAGGGGCACCCCATGGACACACAAGTTGATCCACGTGATCTATTCCTTAGCCGTGTGCGGTGCCCCCTGCCACCATATACCTCGATAATACTGTAGCGGAGTTTAGGCGAAGCCCTGCTGCTGTAGTTCATCAAGATCGTCACCACGCCGTCGTGCTGACGGAACTCTTCCCCGACACTTTGCTGGATCGGAGTCCGGGGATCGTCATCGAGCTGAACGTGTGCTCGAACTCGGAGGTGCCGTAGTTTCGGTGCTTGATCGGTTGGATCGTGAAGACGTACGACTACTTCCTCTACGTCGTGTCATCGCTTCCGCAGTCGGTCTGTGTTGGGTACGTAGACAACACTCTCCCCTCGTTGCTATGCATCACATGATCTTGCGTGTGCGTAGGAAAATTTTTGAAATTACTACGAAACCCAACAACTGCCACAACCCCTAAATGTCAAGAGGCACCAAGAACAATGTTCTCATCACAAAACCATCGGAACGATTCCAAGATACCCACGTGATCCTAAATTTTTTTAGTGAAATTTGAGAAGAGAAGAGTCAAAACTCTACGTCAGGAAGCCTCACCAGAGCGACGAAGGGATTGAGGAGTAAAAAGAATCCTACTCTTCGATATATATAATCCTATAAGACTCAAAACATTTTTCTAGACTCAACAACGCCAACGATTCGATCAAGCAGGGGGCTCCTAAGTCGGGGAAGGCTCTGATACCAACTTATAATGCCCTCGATGCGGCTATATCTCCCACGTGTTGAAGCACGACTTAGAGGCATAACCGCATTGAAAGCAATGTCGCAAGTGAGGTAATCTTCACAACAACCCATGTAATGAAATAGGGGAATAAGAGGTACATAGTTGGCTTACAATCGCCACTTCACACAATTACATGAATAAAGCATTACATCATCCAGATACACTCAAGGTCCGACTACGGAACCAAAATAAAAGAAGACTACCCCAAATGCTACACAGATCCCCGATCGTCCCAACTGGGCTCCACTACTGATCAACTGGAAACGGAAACAACATAACGAACACGATCTTCATCGAGCTCCTCCTTGAGCTCGGTTGCGTCACCTGCACGATATCATCGGCACCTGCAAGCTGGTTTTGGAAGTATCTGTGAGTCACGGGGACTCAGCAATCTCACACCCTCGCGATCAAGACTATTTAAGCTTATAGGTAGGGTAAAAGATATGAGGTGGAGCTGCAGCAAGCGACTAGCATATATGGTGGCTAACATATTCGCAAAGAGAGAGCGAGAAGAGAAGGCAAAGGCACGGTCGAACAACTATGATCAAGAAGTGATCCTAGACTACTTACGTCAAGCATAACTCCAACACCGTGTTCACTTCGCGGACCCCGCCGAGAAGAGACCATCACGGTAACACACACGGTTGATGCTTTTTAATTAAGATAAACTTTAGGTTTTCTACAACCGGACATTGACAAATTCCCATCTACCCATAACCGCGGGCACGACTGTCGAAAGTTCAATCCCTGCAGGGGTGTCCCAACTTAGCCCATCACAAGCTCTCACGGTCAACGAAGGATATTCCTTCTCCCATGACAATCCGATCAGACTCGACATCCCGGTTACAAGACATCCTCGACAATGGTAAAACAAGTCTAGCAAAGCCGCCCGAATGTGCCGACAAATCCCGATAGCAGCTACACATATCTCGTTCTCAGGGCACACTCAGATGAGACTAGCTACGAGTAAAACCAACCCTCAAGTTTCCCCGAGGTGGCCCCGCAGGCAGCTCAGTTTGGACCAGCACTTAGAAGCACTGGCCTGGGGGGGTTAAAATAAAGATGACCCTTGAGTCTGTAGAACCCACGGGAAGGTGGTAGGTTGTTAGTGCAAATGGTAAAACCAAGGTTGGGCCTTGCCGGAGGAGTTTTATTTAAGGCGAACTGTCAAGGGGTTCCCATTATAACCCAACCGTGTAAGGAACGCAAAATCCGGGAACAAAACACTGATATGACGGAAACTAGGGCGGCAAGAGTGGAACAAAACACCAGGCATAAGGCCGAGCCTTCCACCCTTTACCAAGTATATAGATGCATTAAATAAATAAGATATATTGTGATATCCCAACAAAATACCCATGTTCCAAACAAGGAACAAGCTCCAATGTTCACCTGCAACTAGCAACGCTATAAGAGGGGCTGAGCAAAGCGGTAACATAGCCAAACAATGGTTTGCTAGGACAAGGTGGGTTAGAGGCTCATGGCAATATGTGAGGCAAGGTAAAGCATGTGGTAGGTATCACAGCATAGGCATAGCAAAAGAGCGAGCAACTAGCAAGCAAAGATAGAAGTGATTTCGAGGGTATGGTCATCTTGCCTGAGATCCCGCAAGGAAGAAGAACGAGTCCATGAAGAAGACAAACGGACGAAGTCGAACGGATCCTCACAAACGCGACGTTATCGGAACTAACCCGAAGAAGCACCGGAAAGAAGCAAACAACATAGTAAACAACCATCACATAAACATGGCATGATGCACAATCAAGTATGATGCATGTCCAGTTTAATGAAGCATGGCATGGAAAAGTGCACAAGCAATCCTACAAATTAAGTGGAGCCCAATATGCAACTCCGTTGCATATTGACGGAACACCACATCAATTATTTAGTTCACTCTCGGTTAGGTACTCAACAATATTAAATGTTGGTTAACATGGCAAGAGGTGAAGCATAACAAAACTATACCATTTAAACAATTTAAATGGGGCCGGATATAACAAACAACAAATCCGGTAAATCCCCATATGCATTAGCAACTTAATGCAACAACAATTTTAAACATCTTAAAGTTGTTAACATTATGCGGATGACATGAACAAGTTTATGCAATTTTTATTAAAAGTTGACAAGACCATTATGAAGCATTTGTCACCGTGGTGGAAAGGAAAGGGGTGTCACGGCAACGATACCGAAAATGGTGCCACGGCAGTGTTCCGGTTCCGGTAACTCAATTGAGATGCCGATGCAAAGGAGAAGTGTGCAGATGCGTGTAAAAGATGGTGGGGCGCTCCCGGATTCCGGGTGTCCCACGAGTTGGCGACAAGGAAACGAGTGACAATACGGACACGGTGCAGACAAAGGGTGCATCTCATCCAACATGCATTCATTTGTTCATGGGCGTCGTCTCGGGGTTATACCTTCAAGGTGCGACTTTTCGGAATGGATCAAGTTCATAGCGGAAGTAGACGGTCTCGCCACGTTCGTAGTGGTAGTAGTTGTCCTCATGCCGTAGTGAAAGTAGTGGTTCACGTAGATGGTAGTGGCACATAGCAATCATGGATGAACTTGGAGGGTCATCGTTAGTCGTTCACGGGTCTTCGGCGATGGTTGTGGTACACGTTCTGTAGAAGTATGGGCGGTAGTAGTGGTACCTGTCTATCGTTGCACGGGTTTCCGTAGATGTTTGGGGTCACGGCGAGGAACTTGATGCATCGTTGAGCTTGGCGTCCAAGGAATCCAGCGTAGTCGTACACGAGTCGTAGTCGAACTTGACGGTTCCGTTAAATGGTTCTTTGGAGACGATAATGGTGTACGGGTCTTTTGGCCCTGATAGTCGTACACACATCCGAAGAGGAACTCGGCGTTCTGATGCGGTGTAGGGGTACAAGCCGATTGTCATCGTGGTACTTTGCGTTTCTTTAGCACTCGTTCGAGCATCCGTGTGATCTTGTCGGTGGTGTACTTGGCGATTTCCAAGGCGGCCTTGACGCATCCGTTCATAGAGTACTTGGCGGTTTCGTGTAACTGGCGTCATTTCGACCTTGAGGGAGAAGAAACAACACGCCCACAACGCCCGGTGGGGATGGTCCTGCAGCAGCAGGAGGTCGATGGCGGAGCAGCAGTAAGACAAAGAGCTCGGAGGCCTGGACTCGCCGGTCGGAGTGACGACGGGGTCACCGGGTGGTGCAGGGACAAAGCAGTAGGAGAGACGGAGCAGAGGAACGAAGTCGCGGGCGGCGGATCCGGCCGGGAACAGGCGCCAACGGCAGGAACCTCGTGGGCAGCCACGACGAGGCCCCTGGCAGGGCAGGGTGACGACCCTGGGAGGTAGGGATGGCACGACGGAGAGGGTCTCACGGATGGAGGGTAGGCACGTCCTCGCCGGAGGTCGGGGCAGCTCGAGGAGGACATCGGGAAGGGAGCTGCACGGCCGGAGGGAGCCGGAGCAGCGGACGGCAAGAGTAGCTGAGCACGGGGGAGGTTCCCTGAACGCGTGCTCGAGCGTGGGATCAAGAAAAGGGAAGGGATCTGGCGCGCTGCTGTTGATGGAAAGGGCGCAACGATGGCGAGGAGGCCAACGGGGCTCCAGCGTGGTCCACTTCTCCGGCGAGGGTGGAGCGCGGGGTCTGGCGCTGGAGGCACGCGGATGCGAGAGGGAGAGGATCGAGCGCGACGCGTTATTTCTGGGGGTGCAGTGTGAGGGAGAAGGAGGGCATCGAGGGAGAGGGACGACAGCTCGACGACGCTCTAGTGAAAGAGATCGAGGGAGAGAAGGAGGAGTGATGCGGGAGTAGGCGAGCAACGCACGCTCTCCTGGCGGTGGGGAAGAGGGAATCAGGAGAGGACAGAGGAGATCGAGCAAAGCTCGCTAGGGTTAGGTTAGGGAGTGGGCCGGCTCTAGACCTTGGGCCACTGGTGGAACGGGGCTGCTGGAGGCCCAAATGGCCAGGCTGGGCTCTCTCTCTCCCCCTCTTAATTCTTCTCTTTACAATAATAGAGAAAAATAAGAGAAAGGAAAAGAGAGAAGAGAAGGATAGAGGAAGAATTTGGGCATGCGGTTAAATCTCCCGGACTCATAAAAATGAGTTCGTTCCGAGAAAATGCATTTGGCACCGCTTGAAAGGATTGCATTCAAACACATTTGAATGTGATTCAAATAAGTTTGAATTAACAAAACATATTTTTGGAGAGTCCAAAAATGTTCGGAATTTTTGTGGAGATCGGGAAAGCAATGAAAGAAAATATGGGCAAAGTTTGAGGACCAAACTTGAAGCGGGAAAAAGGCATGGGAATTAAATTGCAAGTATGTTAAGCTGAATTCTGAAATAGTGGAATATTTATTATAGCTCCCTAATATTGGGATATATGTTGTAAAGAGAACCACCACGTGAATTCCCTCGGGTTAAATGGACCGAAGATCCATACAATTTATTTAAGTGAGTTTTAGTTGGCTTTGAGAAAAAGATGGCATGATGACATGATGCAATGCACATGATGCAAAGATGAATGCAACAGACGAAACAAAACACACAACGAAACCCGGAAACCACGGAAGGCATCTGAAGCTCCGATCTTGGGGTGTCACAAGTGTGGCAAAGTATAGTAGCATTGTCCCTTCTCTCTTTTTCTCTCATTTTTTTGGGGCCTTCTCCTTTTTTTATATGGCCTTTCTCTTCTTTTATATTCCTCACTTGGGACAATGCTCTAGAAAATGATGATCATCACACTTCTATTTATTTACAACTCAATTATTACAACTCGATACTAGAACAAAAGATGACTCTATATGAATGCCTCCGGCGGTGGGGATATGCAATGAACCAATAGTGACATGTATGAAAATTATGAACGGTGGCTTTGCCACAAATACTATGTCAACTACATGATCATGCTAAGCAATATGACAATGATGAATGTGTCATGATAAATGGGATGGTGGAAACTTGCATGGCAATATATATCTTGGAATGTCTATGGAAATGCCATAATAGGTAGGTATGGTGGCTATTTTGAGGAAAATATAAGGAGGTTTATGTGTGAAAGAGCGTATCATATCACGGGGTTTGGATGCACCGGCGAAGTTTGCACCAACTCTCAATGTGAGAAAGGGAAATGCACGGTACCGAAGAGGCTAGCAATGATGGAAGGGTGAGAGTGCGTATAATCCATGGACTCAACATTAGTCATAAAGAACTCACATACTTATTGCAAAAATCTACAAGTCATCAAAAACCAAGCACTACGCGCATGCTCCTAGGGGGATGGATTGGTAGGAAAAGACCATCGCTCGTCCCCGACCGCCACTCATAAGGAAGACAATCAAAGAACACCTCATGTTTCAAATTTGTTACATAACGTTTACAATACGTGCATGCTACGAGACTTGCAAACTTCAACACAAGCACTTCTCAAATTCACAACTACTCAACTAGCACGACTTTGATATTATTACCTCTATATCTCAAAACAATCATCAAGCATCAAACTTCTCTTAGTATTCAAAACACTCATAGGAATTTTTTTACTAATCTTGAATACCTAGCATATTAGGATTATTTAAGAAAATTACCATGCTATTTAAGACTCTCAAAGTAATCTAAGTTAAGCATGAGAGATCAATAGTTTCTATAAAACAAATCCACCACCGTGCTCTAAAAGATATAAGTGAAGTACTAGAGCAAAACTATATAACTCAAAAGATATAAGCGAAGCACATACAGTATTCTAACAAATTCCAAATCATGTATGGCTCTCTCAAAAGGTGTGTACAACAAGGATGATTGTGGTAAACTAGCAAATAAAGACTCAAATCATACAAGACACTCCAAGCAAAACACATATCATGTGGTGAATAAAAATATAGCTCCAAGTAAAGTTACCGATAGAAGTAGACGAAAGAGGGGATGCCTTCCGGGGCATCCCCGAGCTTTGGCTTTTACCACTCCTTGTTCCATAATCCATCAAATCTTTACCCAAAACTTGAAAACTTCACAACACAAAACTCAAAGTAGAAAATCTCGTGAGCTCCGTTAGCGAAAGAAAACAAAAGACCACTTCAAGGTACTGTAATGAACTCATTCTTTATTTATATTGGTTTTAAACCTACTGTATTCCAACTTCTCTATGGTTTATAAACTATTTTACTAGCCATAGATTCATCAAAATAAGCAAACAACACACGAAAAACAGAATCTGTAAAAAACAGAACAGTCTGTAGTAATCTGTAGCTAGCTCAAGATCTGGAACCCCAAAAATTCTAAAATAAATTTCTGGATGTGAGTAATTTACCTATTAATCATCTGCAAAAATAATTAACTAAATATCACTTTCCAAATAAAAATGGAAGCAGTTCTCGTGAGCACTAAATTTCTGTTTTTTACAGCAAGATATCAAGACTTTCCCCAAGTCTTCCCAACGGTTCTACTTGGCACAAACACTAATTAAACACAAAAACACAACCAAAACAGAGGCTAGGTAAATTATTTATTAAATAACAGCAATTAAAAATATTGGGTTGTCTCCCCACAAGCGCTTTTCTTTAAAGCCTTATAGCTAGGCATAAGATTTCAACGATGCTCACATGAAAGACAAGAATTAAAGCACAAAGAGAGCATCATAAAACACGTGACAAACACATCTAAGTCTAACATACTTCCTATGCATAGGTATATTATAGGAAAACAAATTATCAAGGCAAGCAAAAACTAGCATATGCAAGAAAGCGGAAAGAAACAGTAGCAATCTCAACATAACGAGAGGTAATTTAGTAACATGAAAATTTCTACCACCATATTTTCCTCTCTCATAATAATTACATGTAGGATCATAAGAAAATTCAACAAAATAGCTATCACATAAAATATTTTCAACACAATCCACATGCATGCAAAGTTGACAGTCTTCCAAAATAGTGGGATTAACATTAACTAAAGTCACGACTTCTCCAAACCCACTTTTATCAAAATTTTCATAAGATTGAACATTCTCCAAATATGTGGAATCTAAAGTTGACACTCTTCCAAACCCACTTTCAATAACATTGCAAACACTATTATCAATCTCATATTCATCATGGGGTTTAAATAAATTTTCAAGATCAAAAGAAGAAACACCCCACTCATGATCATTGCAACAAGTAGTAGACATAGCAAAACTAGCATCCACAAGCTTGGGGTTTTGGATATTATTAGCACAATTGACATCAAGAGAATTCATAGTAAAATCATTGCAATCATGCTTTTTATTCAAGGAGCTATCGTGAATCTCTTCATAAATTTCTTCATCACAATTTACAAATTCACAAATTTCAGGCAAAACTTCATAAAGATAATCTAGTGCACAAAACTCACTAGCAATTGGTTCATCATAATTGGATCTCTTAAAAAGATTATCAAGCGAATGAGGATCCATAGATGTTTAGGTTCTCTGTTTAGTAATAAATAAACAACTATTCCAACCAAACGAGCAAACGAGCCAAGTAAAACATCAAAGCAAATGGAAAGACGAGCAGAAGAAGGGCAAATAAAACGGCAATGGTGAAGTGGGGGAGAGGAAAACGAGAAGCAAATGGCAAATAATGTAATGCGGGACATAAGGGTTGTGATGGGTACTTGGTATGTTGACTTTTGCGTAGGCGCCAGAAATGGCTCGTTGTCGGAAGTCAAATCTTGACTTGCGTGAACCTCCCCGGCAACGGCGCCAGAAATTCTTCTTGCTACCTCTTGAGCACTGCATTGGATTTCCCTGAAGAGGAAAGGATGATGCAGCAAAGTAGCGTAAGTATTTCCCTCAGTTTTTGAGAACCAAGGTATCAATCCAGTAGGAGGTTGCGCGCGCGTCCCTAGTACCTGCACAAAACAAATAACTCCTCGCAACCAACACGATAAGGGGTTGTCAATCCCTTCACGGTCACTAATGAGAGTGAGATATGGTAGATATGATAAGATAACATTTTTGGTATTTTTATGATAAAGATGCAAAATAAAATAAAAGCAAAGTAAATAACTAAGTATTGGAAGATTAATATGATGAAGATAGACCAGGGGGCCATAGGTTTCACTAGTGGCTTCTCTCAAGAGCATAAGTATTTTACGGTGGGTGAACGAATTACTGTTGAGCAATTGTCAGAATTGAGCATAGTTATGAGAATATCTAGGTATGATCATGTATATAGGCATCACGCCCGAGATAAGTAGACCGACTCCTGCCTGCATCTACTACTATTACTCCACTCATCGACCGCTATCCATCATGCATCTAGAGTATTAAGTTCATGAAAACAGAGTAACGCCTTAAGCAAGATGACATGATGTAGATGGATAAATTCATGCAATATGATAAAAACCCCATCTTGTTATCCTCGATGTCAACAATACAATACGTGCCTTGCTGCCCCTACTGTCACTGGGAAAGGACACCGCAAGATTGAACCCAAAGCTAAGCACTTCTCCCATTGCAAGAAAGATCAATCTAGTAGGCCAAACCAAACTGATAATTCAAAGAGACTTGCAAAGATAACTAATCATACATAAAAGAATTCAGAGAAGATTCAAATATTGTTCATAGATAAACTTCATCATAAACCCACAATTCATCGGTCTCAACAAACACACCACAAAAAGAAGATTACATCGAATAGATCTCCACAAGAGAGGGGGAGAACATTGTATTGAGATCCAAAAAGAGAGAAGAAGCCATCTAGCTAATAACTATGGACCCGAAGGTCTGAGGTAAACTACTCACACTTCATCGGAGAGGCTATGGTGTTGATGTAGAAGCCCTCTGTGATGGATACCCCCTCCGGCGAAGCTCCGGAACAGGCCCCAAGATGGGATCTCGTGGATACAGAAAGTTACGACGGTGGAATTAGGGTTTTGGCTCCGTATCTGATCGTTTGGGGGTACGTAGGTATATACAGGAGGAAGGAGTACGTCGGTGAGCAACAGGAGGCCCATGAGGGTGGAGGGCGTGCCTGGGGGGGCGGGGTAGGCGTGCCCCCTACCTCGTGGCCTCCTCCTTTATTTCTTGACGTAGGATCCAAGTCGCCTAGATCATGTTCGGCGAGAAAATCACGTTCCCGAAGTTTTCATTCCGTTTGGACTCTGTTTGATATTCCTTTTCTTCGAAACCCTAAAATAGGCAAAAACAACAATTCTGGGCTGGGCCTCCGGTTAATAGGTTAGTCCCAAAAATAATATAAAAGTGGATAATAAAGCCCAATAATGTCCAAAACAGTAGATAATATAGCATGGAGCAATCAAAAATTATAGATACGTTGGAGACGTATCATTTACCCAGGTTCGGGCCCTCTCTATGGAGGTAATACCCTACATCCTGCTTGATTGATATTGATGAATACGTGTATTATAAGAGTTGATCTTCCACGAGATCGTAATGACTAGACCCTAGAGGTCTAGCTTGTTTGGCTATGATAATAATCTATTGACTAGCGTGGCCTTGGCAAATATAATGCACCAGAGGCCTAGGATAACAAGAGTTCTAGCCGAATACATTGGTGGAGAGGAGTCCTTGTCTTGATCACCAAGTCTTGTGGAATACTCCTTGTATGCGGCATGGGCTGCTCGAAGTGGCCCATGAATGAACCGCCATGGGGGTCCTCGGCCCGATCCACCTGGTCGGGAGATGATGTGGTGAGTACCCCCTAGTCCAGGACACCGTTAGTAGCCCCCTGAACTAGTCTTCAAGTTGGGGACGCTCCTCGATTCTTCTGAACTGTTCTTCATCTTCAGCCGTCGGTCTTGAAAACTGGTCCAACAAATCTTCTCATCTTCGATCTTGAGGATCGCCAATGTGAATCCGAAGAGTTTACACATCGGGTATTCGAGGAGCCCTTTAAGTCTTCAGCCTTTATCAATGCCTTGTTATTTTTATGCCACACCTCGGGTTTGAAGTTATTCCCAGGTGGCAGTGTCCTCTTGCGTCCAAGCTCCAACGCCGGACTGCATTCAAGGTATCTTTCGCAGCCGAGCACCAATGCTGGACCGCTTCCGAGCTCCAACACCGGAATGTATCCGAGCTCCAACGCCGGACTATATCTGAAGAGTATTGTTACAGCCGAGCTCCAACACCGAACTGTATCTGAGCTCCAACGCCGGACTATGTCCAAGCTCCAATGCCGGACTATATCCGAGGTGTCATAGATCACCTTGGTTCAAAAAAGTTGAAGGAGTTTAGCCGAGCTTAATGCCGGAAATGCCCTCTATGGAGCCAACCACTAGCGCCCGAGCTTTACGCCGGACTGCTTCCGAGGTGGTGCACCACCCCGACTGCAGGCCTATTTTTTGTCAATATTTTTGATTGGTGCAATTTATTCTCTATCGAGATATATATCCAGTAGCCCTCGAGGTGTGTATCGGTCTAAAACCCGAGATGCACCTGAAGGATGACATAAGACCGCTGATCCCAGTAGCCCCTGAGACTCAGGTTGATTCGCAAAATCGGCCTGAGGATCAACTCCTAGCTCGGCAGAATACTTCGGGACACAAAAAGCGGTGTGCAAAGTCCTCGAGACTCAGGTTGGATGCGGCTGACCAACCTGAGGATCATAATCTCCTTGAAAACTATATTGCACTTAAATTTTCTGCATTGGATTGCCGATGCAGTAGCCCCCCGAGAATTGGGTTGGGCAACATGGCTGACCCTAGGATCGTACCTCCTCGGGAACTAGTTCAACTGTCATGTATGTGACAATACCGATGTGGGGTTCGGCAGAAAAGATGGCGAACTGTAGTTTTAGAAAAGAGTTTCACGCCGAACACCTCAACGAAGAGAATGTCCTGCTTCCTGAAAGGAAAACATAAAATAGGTGAAAAGATGTTATAAGCTCAAAGGCCAAAAACATGCATAAAAAACTTTAAGTCTAGATTGAATCAAGCTGTTTTGGTGCCAATAAGAAATTGGTCTTAAAATTGTACTTTCCGTCGTGCTTTGACATGACAAATCCGATCTTTAGACTTCAAGTGGGTCAGCCTTCGGCTTCAACCTCCCTATCCCGAAGGCGGAGTGTTTCTCAGGCCAGTTTAGCAAACTAAACGCGAGCGGCTTTAGAGAGAAACCAGGCTACCCGGCTATTGATCATACACCTGAGTCGATAAAAGGAGTGGTAGAAAAAGATTTTGCAACGACTAAGAAGAAAAAATCTATTACAAAACTGCTCATATTAATTTAAGAGCCCCCAAGTGACTTGGGTAAAAGAATTTTATGTATAATGATTGCATGTACCGAAGTACATATATCATATCTATGTTCACCCGAACTTTAAACGCGTCTTAACCGACCGTCGGCTTCTCCCTCTTCGGTCAAGGGCCGAAAAGTGTTATGTACTCCACCTGTCGAGAATATCGACGATGTTTCCAATAACCAGGCAATCAGGCCATAAGGCTGTAACAAACAAAGCGCGCTCAGGAAACTTATGCTATATTACTGACGAAGTGTAAGAAGCATCTTCGAAGAAAATAGTACCTCCACCGATACCTTTCTTCGGTTGCTCATTGTTACTATGAGACTTTTGCAATAGATTTTTGTATTCATGAGTTCCGTTGTGTGCCGACCATGATTGAAAACAATAAGAGCACTAGCTTTCGGCTTCACCCAGTCTGAGGTCCGAGCTCGGATGACCCGATCGTGACAATCGCAGAGGTGCTCCCTTTACTCCCTAGCCGAACAATCGGGAATGTAGGGGTAAACACAGAAGCAAGGCAACCAGCTTGCGGAACACTTAAGTCAACATGGTGCATATTGTTGCGTAATACACGAACAAGGAACGAAGCCATACAAGTATAATCATATGCAAGAGGAGAGGCTTCATAAAGGAAGCCCCCAAGTAAACGGTGTATTTGAATTTGTGTGTCACAAACAACGTTTTTGACAGTGATTTTTTTCACAAACAACTTTTTGCCAAAAAAGGATAATGTTTGGTCGAACCGAACAAAAGTTAAAACTGAAAGTTTTTGAGCATGAAAGCGACTTAGCTGGTTAATGTGTTCGGCATTGAAGACGTGGTCTGAGCTTGATGCGGGACAAGGTTCCATCCTCCAAGCCGGTCCCGAGGTGGCGGAGCGAAGAGCTCGGCACAAGTGGTGACATAGCACGGCCAATGCAGGCCGGCAGAGTGACACCGAAGTCCCAGGCGTGGGTTAATGAAGCGTTGACGAAGCCCCCTGTCCAGCCGAGGTGACAGCGCTGCCCAATCCGAATCATTTACCTGTGCACAGAAGATAGTGCAAGCCGGAGATAACAGTAATAAAAAAAGGTTGCATGATTAATAATTCATGCAAACTGAGTAATAAAAGAAATATGGCCCATGCCAAACACCCGACGAGGTAGGACCCTCTTGATGATGCCGAAGTCCCCGAGGCAACCGAACATGTCGGTATGGCAATTCAATCAACAAGATGATCATGCAAACCGATTAATGCCAATTGGGACGATGACGTTGGCTTGCCAAAGTGACCGCGCGACGCAGTCTAAGTCGATCACCTACACACGTAAAATAGTGCGGTCCAAATCAAATAATATAAATATATAAAAAATCCTTGCGTAATTGCTTTTCGCAAAAATAATTTATTTAAAGATATGTGGCCTGGCGCCAAAGTCAATGTCGATGCAGGGCATCGGCATGATGCGGTAAAGGCGTGGCAAAGCCGAATTCATAGGTTGGTCCGACCTCCGGATGCGACGTTTGCCGAACTATGTACGGAAAATGACCGAACCACCACGCGTCCGCCGCTAATACGGCCATCATTTGATAGACCTGTGTACAGATGATGGAACAAACCAGAGTAATAATTCCTTGGAAAAGATAAACCCAAACAAACCAAAATTGATAGGATTAATAGCACCTGGTTTATTTGTTGTAGCAGTCCGAAGAAAGGTTACTCCCAAAATTGGGACTCAATCCGCACACCAATTGCCTAATGGGTGATGAAGCGACGGCATTGCGATGTTGGCAAAGATTGTCTCACCGAGGCAAAGCCCCCAGTCCATCTAACGTAATGAAGCTGGTCGGCTAGTGACACCGAAGTCTCCGGAGTAGGTTGACAAAGAAATAGCGGAGCCCCCGGTCCAGTCGAGGTGTTGAAGTAGGTCGGCGTGATGGACATCGGCTTGAAGAAGAAACAGTGCGGCCATGCCGATGCAGGTCGTAGCTCATGACATGGTCAATGCCAGCTTGATGAAGTGATCATGCGGCGATGCCGGTGTGCCCGCTCCGTGTAGTCCGTGGGGCGGCGATGTTGGTGATGATTTATCCTTCGCAATGCCGAACTCTTGTTCGGCTCGTAGAGATGATGACCCGAAGAAGTTGAGCTCGGCTCAACAAAGCGACGACGTGCCTAGCGCAGGTCGGCAGCCGTAGAGCAACGTTGTCGGGCTGGTTTGACACCGGTGCAATGGTGAAGATCATATTGGAAAAGACTTTAAACTTAGAGGGATGTGTTTGGGAACAAAACACAATACCTCATACAAAACTTCCTTCAAAAAGGATGTCCGAAATCCCGTTCATAAAAAGATGAACTCGGGTCGGATTCGTTCTCAGGCAGAAAACAGATCTGAAAAGTGATGCACTAATCGGAAGGTTTCCGAAGTTTGGACGGTCGGATCGAGCTGAAATTTTGAGGGGTGGTAGATATGGGAATTCCGCAGAAGATGAACGGTTGGATCTTCTGAAGGACCTCCGAGCTGGGCTCTGGTGATCACGCCCTAAACTCATCCAGATTCCCGTCCAGATTTGACAGGACTCCGGTATATCATAGATTGCCAGAGATTCCTCCATTGGAACTCGACGAAATTTTCCAGGGTTGTTGTAGAATCAATTCCGCACAATTCCACCGAAGCAATCGTTAAAATGACACTCAAGGAGGCGGTGGCGTCGGATACAAGTTTGCTGTCCAGAAAGACAACACGGTCGCCCGAGGGCAATGTTGACGTTGAGCCCCTAAGCTCCATGGATGATTTCTCCATGATCTTGATAGAGATCAGAGTTGATGTTGATGAAGGCCCTGATCCGAACATGACAATTGGAGGTAGAGCGCAGTCCTCGGTCAAGCCAAGGTAACCAGTCGAGCCGGCGACGAAGATGCCGACGTCGCAGTTGATCTGCAATCGAGCCATTGATCCTTTGCCGATCACACATCGAAACTCTCAATAAAAGCACCAATGTCGGTGTCAAAACCGGCGGATCTCGGGTAGGGGGTCCTGAACTATGCGTCTAAGGTCGATAGTAACAAGAGACAAGGGACACAATGTTTACCCAGGTTCGGGCGCTCTCTATGGAGGTAATACCCTACGTCCTGCTTGATTGATATTGTTGAATACGAGTATTACAAGAGTTGATCTACCACGAGATCGTAATGACTAGACCCTAGAGGTCTAGCTTGTATGGCTATGATAATAATCTATCGACTAGCCTGGCCTTGGCTTATATAATGCACCAGAGGCCTAGGATAACAAGAGTTCTAGACGAATACGTTGGTGGAGAGGAGTCCTTGTATTGATCACCAAGTCTTGTGGAATACTCCAGGCAAGGCCAAGAAGACCATCAAGAACAAATACCCACTTCCCAACATCAACGAGCTATTCGAACAACTCAAAGGTGCCCAAGTATTCTCCAAGCTTGATCTTCGTATGGGTTATCATCAGATTCGAATCCGTGAGCAAGATATTCCCAAGACGGCTTTCAGGACAAGCTATGGTTCATATGAATACACTGTCATGTCTTTTGGCCTCGTCAATGCTCCTCCGACTTTCTCTCGCATGATGAACTTCATCTTCAACGCCTACACCAATGACTTCGTTTTGGTCTATCTCGACGACATTCTGGTTTTCTCCAAGAACAAGGAAGATCATGCCAAGCACTTGCGTTTGGTACTTGATAAGCTCAGGGAACATCAGTTCTACGCCAAGTTCTCCAAGTGTGAATTTTGGCTCGATGAGGTTCTTTATCTTGGTCATATCATCTCTGCCAAGGGCATTGCCGTGAATCCTGAGAAGGTATCTGCAATTGTGAATTGGGAACCTCCTCAGAACGTGAAGCAACTCCGTAGCTTCCTCGGTCTCGCAAGCTATTGCCGAAGATTCGTTGAAAACTTTTCTAAGATCACGAAGCCTCTCTCTCTAATCTTCTCCAGAAGCACGTCAAGTACGTTTGGTCTCCGGAGTGTGACATTGCTTTCAACACTTTGAAAGAGAAATTGATCACTGCTCCAGTTCTGACTCCGCCTGATGAATCCAAGCCGTACGAGGTCTTTTGTGATGCCTCTCTCCAAGGTCTTGGCGCAGTATTGATGCAAGAGAAGAAAGTTGTTGCTTACACCTCTCGCCAGTTGAAGCCTAATGAGAAGAACTACCCCACTCATGATCTCGAGTTGGCGGCAGTTGTGCATGCTCTTTTGACTTGGAGACATCTTCTATTGGGAAGAAAAGTGGACATTTTCACTGATCACAAGAGTCTCAAGTACATCTTCACTCAGCCTAATCTCAACCTCAGGCAAACTTGATGGGTCGAAATGATTCAAGAGTATAATCCGAGTATCGAGTATACTCCAGGCAAGGCCAATGTGATTGCTGATGCATCGAGCAGAAAGGCTTATTGCAACAGTCTGATTCTTAAACCTTATCAACCCGAGCTTTGTGAAGCTTTCCGCAAACTTAATCTGCAAGTTGTTCCTCAAGGTTTCCTCACCAACCTTAAAGTCTCTCCTACCTTGGAAGACCAGATTCGCCAAGCCCAGCTTCTTGATGCTATGGTGAAAAAGGTGAAGATTGGGATTGCCAAGAGTCAACCCAAGTACAAGTGCTACCGCCTTGATGACAAGGATACTCTCTTCTTCGAGGATCGTATTGTTGTACCCAAAGGTGACCTCCGTAAAGTGATCTTGAATGAGGCTCACAATTCTCTCCTCTCCATCCACCCTGGGAGCACGAAGATGTATCAGGACCTCAAGCAGACTTATTGGTGGACTCGAATGAAGCGCGAGATCGCTCAATTCGTGAATGAATGTGATGTCTGCAGAAGAGTGAAGGCAGAACACCAAAGGCCAGCGGGTCTCCTCCAACCTCTTGCCATTCCAGAATGGAAGTTTGACCACATTGAAATGGACTTCATGACTGGGTTTCCAAAGTCCAAGCCTGGCAATGATGCTATATTCGTTGTCATCGACAAACTCACCAAAGTGGCTCACTTTCTGCCTATCGAAGAGTCGATCACTACAGCTCAATTGGCGGAACTCTATACCTCTCGGATTGTCTCTCTCCACGGTATTCCACAGGTGATCTCTTCAGACCGTGGCAGCATCTTTACATCCAATTTTTGGGATTCTTTTCAGAAGGCCATGGGCACCAACATCCGCTTCAGCACAACTTTCCATCCTCAAACCAGCGGTCAAGTCGAGCGTGTCAACCAGATTCTTGAATATATGCTCAGGGCTTGTGTGATCTCCTTCGGCATGAAGTGGGAGGATTGTCTTCCTTATGCTGAATTTTCCTACAACAACAGTTTTCAAGCAAGTTCGGGCAAGGCCCCATTTGAAATTCTGTATGGCAGGAAGTGCCGTACCCCTCTCAACTGGTCTGAAACCGGTGAACGTCAGCTTTTGGGTAATGACTTAATCACAGAGGCAGAGGAGATGTGTAAAGTCATTCGAGATAACCTCAAAGCAGCCCAATCCCGCCAGAAGAGCTACTATGATAGTAAGCACCGTGATTTGGCTTTCGAGATCAGAGATCATGTTTACCTCCGCGTCTCTCCTATGAAAGGTACTCGTCGCTTCGGTATCAAAGGGAAGCTTGCCCCTAGATACGTGGGACCTTTCAAGATTGTCAGCAAGAGAGGCGACCTCGCCTATCAACTCGAGCTTCCTTCAAACTTTGCAAATGTTCATGACGTGTTCCATATCTCTTAGCTTCGAAAGTGCTTTAAGACTCCTGACCGCACCATCAACTTCGAGGACATTGAGCTCCAAGAAGATCTGTCTTATCGTGAGCACCCAGTTGCTATTATTGAAGAGACTGAACGCAAGACTCGCAATAAGTCAATCAAATTTCTCAAAGTCAAGTGGTCACACCATTCCGACCGTGAAGCTACCTGGGAACGCGAGGATCACCTCCGTTCTGAGTACCTGGCGTTCTTTCAGTCCTAGATCTCGGGACGATATCCTTTCGTAGTGGTGGAGTGTTGTAACACCCCGGATGTAACTTTCCCAATTTGTACTCCAACTCTTGCCGTTTCGGCATTAAGTTATTTTATTTTCTCGGGCTCGGGTTCTTGTCTCCGTATGTTGTTGTCGTTGTCATGCATATCATATCATGTCATCATGTGCATTGCATTTGCATACGTGTTCGTCTCATGCATTCGAGCATTTTCCCCGTTGTCCGTTTTGCATTCCGGCGCTTCATTCTCCTCCCGTGGTCATTTCTACCTTTCTTTCGTGTGTGAGGTTTAAACATTTCCGGATTGGACCGAGACTTGCCAAGCGGCCTTGTTTTACTACCGGTAGACCGCTTGTCAAGTTTCGTATCATTTGGACTTCGTTTGATACTCCAACGGTTAACCAAGGGACCGAAAAGGCCTCGTGTGTGTTGCAGCCCAACACCCCTCCAATTTGGTCCAAAACCCACCAAAACCTGCTCCATCATCTAGAGCGTTCGATCACGATCGCGTGGCCAAAAACCGCACCTCATTTGGACTCTCCTAGCTCCCTCTATGCCTATATATAGTCTCCCCCGAAAATTCCGGATCAAATCGACCCTAACCTAGCCCCCTTTGTCTCTCCGTGCGCCGGACGTGTCCGGACGCGCCGGACATCGCCGCCGCCCCAACCGGGAGCTGCCACGTGGCGCCCCCAGACCACATCGCCGCGCGCACCCGCCGAGGCCCGCGGGGCCCGTCCCCGGCCCTCCCGGCCCGACTCTCGGGCC
>NC_041392.1:308365744-308399109 GCF_002162155.2 Triticum dicoccoides | reverse complement strand
CCCGCGCTGCGCCGCCCCTTGCCTCGCCGTCCGGCGCCGCCGTGCCGCCGTGGCTCCATCGCCGCCTGTCGCCTCATCGTGCGCCACCGCCGCCGCACGAGCCCGAGCTCCGGCTCTGCCGCTCGGCCGCGCCCTCCTCCGCCGCCCCGCGGCTAGCTCCGGCCGGATCTGATGAGATCCGGCCCGGGGACCTCTACTCCGGCGCCCCACCTCTACTCCGGAGAACTCCGGCCAGATCCGCCGCCGCTTTGAAAACCGTGCGAAACCCTAGATCCGGAGGTCAAAATTCTACTAAGTCCTCGATTTTTCCAGTTTCAAGTGCCTATGTTCATCATGCCGTAACTTTGCATCCGTAACTCCGTTTTTGGCATATATCATATCAAAATGTTCATCTCAGAGAGTACATCATTTCATTCCATTGCATCATTTTGATTTGAGTTCATCTTGATGCTCGAAATACTGTTAGAAGAGGGCTACTTGAGTTATTTGTCAGATCTGCTACTCCAATTAGATATTTGTCATTTTTGCCATGATTATTGTGTGCATGATATGCCCCTGAGCTCTACATATGTTTTGTTAAGGGTTTTGTCATCTTTCCAGAGGTGCAACCCATGTATTTTTGTGATGTGTCTGGTGACTAGCACAAGCTTGCAAAGTGGTGCACTTGGTAATTCTGATTTCAGGGACTAAGCATTTCCACTAAGTCCTTAAGCTGCTTATCTCATATGGCCATATGTTCATGTTGTTTCCAAGCGATCCGTGCCTCTTTTGAGGATGATCAGTAATGATGTTTTGTTAATATTGTAGTGCTCTATCCATCCATGTCTTTGTTTGCAATTATGGAGCACCCTAGATTGAGTCAATCGAGCTCTACTTTTGCTACTTTGTGAATCTCGGTAGATTGTCAACTTGTTTGCAATTTTGCTGTTGATGTTATAGTTGATCCGCGCATGCTATGCTATTCTTCTTGCCATGTCTAGCTTACATTTTGTGTATTCTTGATGGATGCATGCTTAGCTTATCATGACTTGCTCCATAGTGAGTGCATCGAGCTCGTAAACATGCCTACTTGAGTTATATTTCAGCATGTGCTCGTAAACATGCCTACTTGTGTCTAAAAACTGATTATGTTTTTGCTATGTTCACATGCTTGCAATTGTATTTTCTGATCCCTTTTGGCTCAAGGTCACTAAGGGATTTTTGTTAAGCTCTTTGAGTAGCTCCAGGCCATGCTTTACTTTGCCATGTTCAGGTCCTGTAGCATGTAGTTTTGTTGCTCCGAAGAGTGTTATCTGATCTGAAATTCCAGACAAGTGTTGATTTCACTAAGTCTGAGATCTGTTTGCCATATGCATTTTTGCCATGCTTGTTTGAACCTGTTAATGGATGAATTGGCCGTAGCTCAGTGCTGGACTTTTGTTTAGCATCAATGCATCCCTGCCATGTATTTTGTTGTCTTGTTTGGGTGTTGTAGCATGTTCATCTCATTGCATTTAGATGGCTAATTGCTGTAAATCGCAGACCGGTGCCATATTTGAATCGCTTGCCATTTCCAAACCGTAACTCCGATTCCGGCGTTCTTTATATCGTTTTCAAGCGATTTCATCTCATCTTTCCAGTGGCACACTTGGATTTCCATGTTGAGGCCAGGTTCTTGCATTTCCTGTCATATCTTGCATATGCATCCCGCATCGCATCCCGCATAGCATATAATCTTTGCATCATTTTGTTCGAGTTTGCACATGGTTGATTGTGTCCTTGTTGCTTGTTTGTCTTGTTTGGGTAGAGCCGGGAGACGAGTTCGCTAACGAGGAGCCTGTTGAGTTTGCTTTCAAGGATCCAGTCAACTCTGACAACTGTGCAGGCAAGATGATCATACCCTCGAAATCACTACTATCTTTGCTATGCTAGATTGCTCGCTCTTTTGCTATGCCAATGCTACGATGCCTACCACTTGCTTTCAAGCCTCCCAAATTGCCATGTCAAAACCTCTAACCCACCAGGTCCTAGCAAACCGTTTATTGGCTATGTTACCACTTTGCTCAGCCCCTCTTATAGCGTTGCTAGTTGCAGGTGAAGATTGGAGGTCGTTCCTTGTTGGAACACTTATTTACTTGTTGGGATATCATTATATTGCCATGTTATCTTAATGCATCTATATACTTGGTAAAGGGTGGAAGGCTTGGCCTCTTGCCTAGTGTTTTGCTCAACTCTTGCCGCCCTAGATTCCGTCATATCGGTGTTATGTTCCCGGATTTTGCGTCCCTTACGCGGTTGGGTTATAATGGGAACCCCTTGATAGTTCGCCTTGATTAAAGCTTTTCCAGCAATGCCCAACCTTGTTTTTACCATTTGCTACCTAGCCTCTTTTTCCCTTGGGTTTCCGGAGCCCGAGGGTCATCTTATTTAACCCCCCCGGGCCAGTGCTCCTCCGAGTGTTGGTCCAACCTAGAGCCCCTTGCAGCGCCACCTCGGGGAAACTCGAGTGTTGGTTTTAGTTGTACGGATTGCTTATCCGATTGTGCCCTGAGAAAGAGATATGTGCAGCTCCTATCGGGATTTGTCGGCACATTCGGGCAGTGTTGCTGGTCTTGTTTTAACCTGTCGAAGTGTCTTGAAGAACCGAGATACCGAGTCTGATCGGAACGTCTTGGGAGGAGGTTTATTCCTTCGTTGACCGTGAGAGCTTGTCATGGGCTAAGTTGGGACTCCCCTGCAGGGATTTGAACTTTCGAAAGCCGTGCCCGCGGTTATGGGCAGATGGGAGTTTGTTAATGTCCGGTTGTAGATAACTTGAACCTTAATTTAACTAAAATGAATCAACTGAGTGTGTTACCGTGATGGCCTCTTCTCGGAGGAGTCCGGGAGGTGGACACGGTGTTGGAGTATTGCTTGCGCAGGTTGTCCTCTAGTTTCTCGCTCGCCCTTTGCCTCCTCTTCTCGCTCTCTTTTGCGAACAGGATAGCCACCATATTTGCTAGTCGCTTGCTGCAGCTCCACATATTTACCTTGCCTTACCTATAAGCTTAAATAGTCTTGATCGCGAGGGTGCGCGATTGCTGAGTCCCTGTGGCTCACAGATTACTATTACACCAGATGCAGGGCCCGACGATTCTACTCCAGGTGACGCGATTGAGCTCAAGTGGGAGTTCGACGAAGACTCTCAACGTTACTATGTTTCCTTTCCTGATGATCAGTAGTGGTGCCCAGTTGGGGGTGATCGGGACTGTGTCGCATGTTGGGTTATCTTTTATTTTGGCGCCGTAGTCGGGCCATGAGTGTTTGGATGATGTAATGTTATTTATGTACTTGATTGACGTGGCGAGTGTAAGCCAACTATGTTATCTCCCCTTTTATTATCTATATTACATGGGATGTTGTGAAGATTGCCTAACTTGCGACATATGCCTTCAATGCGATTATGCCTCTAAGTCGTGCCCCGACACGTGGGAGATATAGTCGCATCGAGGGTGTTACAGTGTGTCCACGTACGCTCGTAGACTGAATGCGGAAGCATTAGCACAACGCGGTTGATGTAGTCGTATGTCTTCACGATCCGACCTATCCAAGTACCGAACACATGGCACCTTCGAGTTCTGCACACGCAACTCGATGACGTCCCGCGAGCTCCAATCTAGCAAAGCTTCACTGGAGAGTTTCATCAGCACGACAGCATGGTGACGGTGATGATGATGCTACCGACGTAGGGCTTCGCCTAAGCACCGCTACGATATGATCGAGGTGGATTATGGTGGAGGGGGGGCACCGCACACGGCTAAGAGATCAATGATCAATTGTTGTGTCTATGGGGTGCCCCTGCCCCCGTATATAAGGAGCAAGGGGGAGGAGGCGGCCGACCAGGGAGAGGCGCGCCAAGGGGGAGTCCTACTCCCACTAGGAATAAGACTCCTCCTTTTCCTAGTAGGAGTAGGAGAGGGGGAAGGAAAGGGAGAGGAGGAGAAGGAAAGAGGGGGTCGGCCCCCCTTACCCTAAACCAATTCAGTTTGGGCCTTGGGGGGGGGGGGCGCCCCACACTCCCCTTGCTGCCCTCTATTTCCACTAAGGCCCATGTAGGCCCATTAAGCCCCCGGAGAGGGTTCCGCTAACCCCCGATACTCTGTTATATGTCCGAAACCTTCCAGAACCTTTCCGATGTCCGAACATAGTCGTCCAATATATCGATCTTTACGTCGACCATTTCGAGACTCCTCGTCATGTCCATGATCATATCCGGGACTCCGAACTACCTTCGGTACATCAAAACACAAAAACTCATAATACCGATCGTCACCGAACTTTAAGCGTGCGGACCCTACGAGTTTGAGAACTATGTAGACATGACCGAGACACATCTCCGGTCAATAACCAATAGCAGAACCTAGATGTTCATATTGGCTCCCACATATTCTGTGAAGATTTTTATCGGTCAAACTGCATAACAACATACGTTGTTCCCTTTGTCATCCGTATGTTACTTGCCCGAGATTCGATCGTCGGTATCTCAATACCTAGTTCAATTTCGTTACCGGTAAATCCCTTTACTCGTTCCGTAATACATCATCCCACAACTAACTCATTAGTTACAATGCTTGCAAGGCTTATAGTGATGTGCATTACCGAGTGGGCCCAGAGATACCTCTCCAACAATCGGAGTGACAAATCCTAATCTAGAAATACGCCAACTCAACAAGTACCTTCGGAGACACATGTAGAGCACCTTTATAATCACCCAGTTACGTTGTGACGTTTGGTAGCACACAAAGTGTTCCTCCGGTAAACGGGAGTTGCGTAATCTCATATTCATAGGAACATGTATAAGTCATGAATAAAGCAATAGCAACATACTAAACGATCATGTGCTAAGCTAACAGAATGGGTCAAGTCAATCACATCATTCTCCTAATGATGTGATCTCGTTAATCAAATGACAACTCACGTCTATGGATAGGAAACATAACCATCTTTGATCAACGAGCTAGTCAAGTAGAGGCATACTAGTGACACTCTGTTTGTCTATGTATTCACACATGTATCATGTTTCCGGTTAATACAATTCTAGCATGAATAATAAACATTTATCATGATATAAGGAAATAAATAATAACTTTATTATTGCCTCTAGGGCATATTTGCTTCAATTAGGCCCTACCCCGACGACGCCCGACAGCGCGTTCGGGTCAGGCCCGGGGGCTTTTGTCGGTGCAACAAACCCTAGGTATGTTGCCTAGACTGTTGATAACCCACAAGTATAGGGGATCGCAACAGTTTTCGATAAGTAAGATTGTCGAACCCAACAAGGAGCTAAAGGCAGAACACATATTCCCACAAGTTCTATCGACCACCGATACAACTCTACGCACGCTTGATGTTCACTTTACCTAGAACAAGTTTGAAACTAGAAGTACTTTGTAGGTGTTGTTGGATAGGTTTGCAGGATAATAAAGAGCGCGTAAATAAAAAGTAGGGGCTGTTTAGATAAAGAAACAATTAAGTAAATATAGCGAGTGTGGAAAAGTGGTGGTAGGAGTTGTGAAATTGCCCCTAAGCAATTGACTACTTTACTAGACCGATAGCAAGTATTATGTGGGAGAGGCCACTGCTAGCATGTCATCCCTGACTTGGAATTTCATGCACTCATGATTGGAACTATTAGCAAGCATCCGCAACTACTAACGTTCATTAAGGTAAAACCCAACCATAGCATTAAGATATATTGGTCCCCCTTCAATCCTGTATGCATCAATTTCTATGCTAGGTTGAAGCTTCTGTCACTCTTTCCCTCCAATACATAGTCCTATCAACATACAACTAACCCTAGGGTGTGATCCACGCGCGCACTCATATGATGGGCACCAAAGGACAACAACATAACCACACGCAAATTAAATCAATCATAGCAATTCATCAACCACCGATAGGACAACGAAAATCTACTCAGACATCATAGGATGGCAACACATCATTGGATAATAATATGAAGCATAAAGCACCATGCTCAAGTAGAGGGTACAGCAGGCTGCGGGAGAGTGGACCGCTGTAGATAGAGGGGGGAAGGTGATGGAAATGTTGGTGAAGATGGCGGAGGTGTTGGTGTAGATCGCGGTGATGATGATGATGGCCACGGCAGCGTTCCGGCGCCACCGGAAGAGAAGGGGAGAGGGGGCCCCTTCGTCTTCTTCTTCCTTGACCTCCTCCCTAGATGGGAGAAGGGTTTCCCCTCTGGTCCTTGGCCTCCATGGCATGGGAGGGGCGAGAGCCCCTCCGAGATTGGATATGTCTCTCTGTCTCTCTCTGTTTATGCGTTCTCCTATGCTGCCCTTTCACCGTTTCGTATATATATGGAGATCCGTAACTCCGATTGGACCGAAACCTTCACCGTGATTTTTTACCAAAAAATAGCTTTCTTGCGGCCGAAGAAGGGCATCAACCGCCTTACGGGTGGCCCACGAGGGTCAGGGGCGCGCCCCCTGCCTCATGGCCACCTCGGGCACCGTGTCGCATGGATTTTTCTTCCAGAATTCTCCAAATATTCCAAAAATATTCTCCGTCCGTGTTTATTCCATTTGGATTCCGTTTGATATGGATATTCTGCGAAACATAAAACATGCAACAAACATGAACTTGCACTGGGCACTGGATCAGGAACTTGCACTGGGCACTGGATCAATATGTTAGTCCCAAAAATAATATAAAATATTGCCAAAAGTATATGAAAGTTGTAGAATATTGGCATGGAACAATAAAAAAATTATAGATACGACGTAGACGTATTAATTGTGCACATGCACGGGAACAAGATTAGAGCACCAGCCCAAGTCATAGTTCAAGGGACTAAGAGATTCGAAGGACCGACATATAGATCAGAGGGACCAGGATCAAGCCAGAGAAGCAATATGCCATCAAGAGAGAGGCCTCCCTTGGCGGGCAGGCGAGCCTAGCAAAGGGCGAGGCCATGCATAGAAGGAGATAACCAAGGCGCCCCGGCAGGGCCTCCTGGGACTCGCGGAGACGAGACCACCTCACCCACCACGACCCACGTCGTCGATCAGTGCGGTGTCAAGCCGCATAGTGACTAAGTGACAGCGATTTGCCACATGGAAGCCTCTCTCTACAGGAAAAACCCACAGATGTCACCCGTCCTATGACGTGTCAACCAAGCAGGCATGGAGCTGGCAAGATGGCCTAGCAAGCCTTGCCGGGCAACCAACGATGTGACGTTGAGCGGTGCATTTAATGCGCCCTGTTAGCCCGCAGAGTTAGGTATGATAGCTCTGTTTGCTATCCTATCAGTGCATAATGACTACTTTGCCATTATGGTGACCCCTTGATCTATAAAAGGAGGCCCATGGCAACCATAGACAGGGTTAGGAGGTCAGATAACTAACACCCCCATACGCGCGTAGCCACCCCCGCCCCGAGGCAACCCTTGCTGGGCAAGTGTACAGCGCTCCACCACCACCTTTCCACCATCAATCCACCAAAGCAAGAGTAGGGTTTTACGCCTCACGGCGGCCTGAACCTAGGTAAAAACTGCCCATGTGATCTCTGCCGTGCTGCCCCACGCTCGTCTGCCCTTTGTGCAACGCGACGTCCCCTGCCAAACTAGCAAGGGGCCTTCTGGTCCCATAGGTGGCCGTGGTTTCCCGCGACATTATGTCAACACCTCGGGTGTACAACTCTGCCAGTACGACCATGTTAATATTGTTGATGACATTCCGGTAACCACCGATGGACGAGAACTTTGCCTATTGGTTCGCCTCGTTCCTGCGAGCAGGAAAATGGTTCTCTCCGTCCCTCACCCTTGGTACCAACATTGTTGCCAACATAACTGATAGGCTATCCTCTGACCTGCCTTGCTATCATGACTGTGCAAGATGTCAGTGCTCTTCCTACTTTTAACCGACATGGTGGGCCCATAACCCATAGTTCGACAAGATCTAAACCCGACTATCCTATGCATCCATATTTCCAAGGTTATTCCACCCGCTTGGCTTCATATGAGATTCATGAGCCACCTTCCTAGTGATCTATTCTAGTATCAGACGCAATTTTTTTCTTCGTTGCTCTGAACCCTTCCCACACTCTGTTTCAGGCATCAAATGATTGTCTATCCGCTTGAAACTCCTTATTGTACCTGCTTACTTACTCTTGATGTTTTTCTTAAGTTTCAATTCAAGAGATACTTTCGGCCACATTCCCTGAGCTATCTACCAGATAATCAACCTTGTAAGGTCTGTTCTTCCAAATCTACCCCTTATGCTTTCGTAAGTACGATGAAGATCCCAAAGAAAGGATGATGACTTCATCATGATGACCTAGAGCAGAGATATAAATACATAAACGGAAAGGATCAACTACTTCGGGAAGAGCAACCAAGACTGAGAAGATCCATTAGAATTTCGTAACCAGAACTTTCCCCCTTACTCCACCTCTTAAATCTCACGACGAGATTTCTTATAGTGGAGGAGATTTGTAACACCCCTAGTGCCATACTACAGTGACCTCACACTAATGGTGCCATGTCATCAAGTTTGACTAAGCAAAATTGCCACTTGATAAAAATCAAATCCAAATTCCATTTGAAATACAAGTCAAATATTTACTTCTTCTACCATGCAAGAAAAATAGTTCATAATATTGCAAATATTCACTGAGTAATTGTCATGGAGAAACCAACATTTTATAAAGTGATTAAATTAATTAACCTAATTAAAATAGTGCCCAAAACAACATTTAAATCCTTTTCTAATCTATGAAAATTCCAAACTAATTCAAGTCACTCCCGAACTTTTTGTGGCAGTGAGGCATATTGCATACTGATTTTCGGGACCAGGCACACATTTTACAAAAATGGTTTATTACTAAAAGAAAATACAAAACAGAAAAGAAAGTAAACAAGAAAACAGAAGAGAAAAGAATAGAAAAGGAAAAGGAAAAAAGAAAACCCATACCCTCCCCTGGCCCTTAGGCCATAGTACAGGCCGAGGTGGCCCAGCCCACCTCACCTCATCTCGCTACAGAGGATAGGGGAGGGCATGCCGGCCATCACTACTAGGGAAAACCTTATACACAGAACATTAGCAGTAGCGCGGGATAAAAACGCATGCTGGTGCTAATTAGCAGCAACGCGGTATTTAAAACTGAGCTACAGATACAGTTATAGCAGTAGCGCACCGAGTACAAAAGTGCTACTACTAAAATTCCCACGGCTTAGCCGATAGGCTACACATAGTAGTAGCGATCTATGTGGAACCGCGCTACCGCTACTTTTTTTTGTAGCAGCGCATTTACGAACAAAGGCGCTACTGCTAATGAAGATAAAATTAAATGGAAAGCAAATAAAAAAGAGAAGGAATAGCAGTAGCGCTTGGAAGGAAACGCGCTATAGCTACCGTAGCAGCAGCGCACTTCCTGGAACGCGCTACTGCCACTTTTAACTTAACCGCACGCTTCGTTCTTTCCCCACGACCACTTCCCCCAAATCCCTACTCCTCTGCTGTCCCCGCCCTGCATCGCCATCGGACGCCACGCGTGACCCGTTGCTCTCCGCACACCTTTGACGCCGTCCCCGCCCCCGACAGCGACCTCGACGCCGCGACCGTCCCCGACCTCGACACCCCCCTACATCGCCGCCCTCCGCCGTGCGCTCGCCGCCCCGACCCCGTCCCCAACATCGACACGGCGTGCCCCTCTCCCTAACTCCGCCGGCGCCAGAGGTGAGCACGCCCTCCTCCTCCTCCCCTACCTCTGCCTATCTAGGGTACTTAGGGTTAAATTTCAGAGTTCATCTTATTAGTTAGGGTTCATCAAATTAGATGCTAATTATGGCAGTAGTTGTTAAGTAGAATTAGTTTTAGAGTTCATCGAATTAGTTAGGATTGAATTTTAGAGTTCATCAAATTAGTCAGGGTTAAATTTTAGTAAGTGTTTACTAGAATTAGTAAGAAAATTAATATAACTAGTTGAACTAGTTTATTTTTAGTAAAAACTAGTTTATTTTTAGTAAGTAAATTAATAAACTAGTTGAACTACTTTAGTTGTAGTTGAACTAGTTTAGTAAGTAAATTAATAAACTAGTTGAACTAGTTGAATTAATAGAACTAATGTATTTTTAGTAAGATAATTAATATAACTAGTTGAACTACTTTATTTTTAGAAAGAACTAGTTTTTTTCTATTTATAGTAAGTTTATATTTAGTAAGAACTAGTTGAATTAATAAAACTAGTTGAACATGTCATATTTGGTCAAATAGGATATATGGTTGCCCAAGTGGCCTATGTTTTGCCGGAGTGTTGATTAATTTCCGTTCTGGGAAATTTCAGGCGCTCGATATGTCCTTTTTTAGCAAAGGTCATGCTGGATTTTTCCGTGAATTCTGGCATGACTTGTGCTAGAATATGTAGGAAATATCGAGTGGCTTGGATTTTCTCGAAAAATAATGATCTAATTTAGGTTTTTAGTACATATATTTAATTGTACAAGTTTAATCTTTGAATTATGAATGTAGGAAATGTCGTACTCGGACAACGACAGTCTCCCGGGGGAGTGCAGCTAGTGCCACGACGATCGAGGTATGTGCGACATGTTCATTGAGCTGGACGAAGATCGGCGCTTCAGCATTAAGCTCGAGGAGACCTTCGATGTTGAAACGGTACGCAACAACGACAAGTGTTTTTTTGTAATTAAGCATGACTTCAACTATTTCAACGTCTAATTTTCATCTTTTACAGTTCGACTAGCTTATCCCATGCCATGCAAGACGCTATGTCTTGGAGAGGATGGCTTTTGAAGACCATGAAAATTTTCAAACAAAGAAAATACAGCTAAGGACCCATCATGATATCGATTTTGAAGTAAATCTGTACAATTCTCAGAGCGCAACCCATTTTGGTTGCCAAAATTGGGAAGCACTTTGCAAAATGTATGGTTTTTATGAGGGTATGATTGTCACCATGGATCTTGGTGATCCTGACGTCGAGCAAGACAATATGGAAATTTTGGTCCTTGTTGACACGCTTCCGATTCTACCGCAATGTAAGTTTCTCAAACATAGTTATTAACTAATTTATATTGTTTATTTTAAAATAGTTGACAGCTTATTTCCATTGACAGCTTATTTTGAATCTTCAAAGAATGTGCAGAAGATGGTAGACAGAACCCACTACACTGATGGCTCCGAATTAACTTATAAGGAGAAAAGTCATCTGATTGCTTATTGTACTTATCTTGAGAATTACAATACCTATTATCGAACTCCTCCAAATTATGGTGAATACGTGCCACTAGTGCACGTGTTGAACCACGATAACTTCTATGGAGATAACCTGGTAAGATTTTTTACTATTACGACATCCGTGCATCTTTTGCATACTTCTAAAACTAGTACATCATTGCTAACTACGAAGTTATTACTATGTTTTTCAACAGAAAATCCCGATGGATTGTGTGCCTCATTTGATGTATCAGAATGGTCACCTTGCAGTTCTGAACATACAGCCAGGTCAATCTAAGGAGCTCACCTATGCATATCAGATTTCTAAAACCGGTGAACACATGCTAATCAAAGAATGTAAAAAATGTTTGGACATTCGCAAGGAGGTTCTTGGAAGTAACACTAAGCGAAAGGCAAGAATTGGAGACAGGATAATCTCCATTCTCCATAATGGAGAGTCAGGGGCTATCTTGTTTTTTGCTATTTTACCTTAGAGAATATAGTAGGTCCTAAGAGAATGTAGTAGGTCCTATGAGGTACAATATGTTTATTATGTGATACAATGTGTTAGAGTTGATGATGAGGAGTACTTATGATTACGACTAGTGACCAATTTGCTATGTGATGTCTCATTGATGAAAACGATGATCTTGAGGAGGTGTTATATGACAATGATGTATTATGATGATAAGTTGTTAATGATATGATGATGATATTTATTATATCATTGGGTGAAAGAACCGCAGATTAGTTTCAAGTGGATGTCCATCCACTTGAAACTAGTCCACGGTTCTTTCACCCCGTGATGTAATAACTCATTATGATGTAAAAACAATTTCTAAATTCCTGTTGTATGAAAACTTGTGTAAAGGTGTACGAATACAACATGAAATAAAAAAGAAATAAAATACGAAATAATAGTAGCAGCGTGGGCAGGGAGAAGCGCTACTACTAATTACCAGTAGCACTCCTTCGGGAAGTCGCTACTACTAAGTCGATTTAGCAGTAGCGTGGTCGGAGGCATGCTACTGCTATACGTTAGCTGTAGCGCCTTATCAGTAGCGCATCGCCCAACGCTACTGATAGGCCTAAAACCCGCGCTGCTCCTAGGCTTTTCTCTAGTAGTGCATGGTCGCGCCAGGCCGTGCGTGGCGCCATCCCCGCGCCCCCTGGCCGCCTACTAGTCGCCGTCTGTGACCCCTCTAATGCCTGGATGAACCATAGCGCCCCAGATCCCTTCTCCTCCCTTGATTTCTTCCTCCCCGCACAAGCCGAGCATGGCCATCGCTATCGTGGTTTTGTCACGACAGATGTCCTAGTGTGAGGACTTAGTCGTGATGCTAACGCAACTGGATGATTAGCTTGTCGGGGTTGAGAGGAATCAAGAGACACGAGTTACCCAGGTTCGTCCCCTCATGATCAAGGTAATAGCCCAATTCCTGCTTGTTTGCTTATTGCTTGGGGATCAATTACAAGGGAGCGGACCTAGCTATTCATCGATTGTACCCTATCCCTATCTTCCTCTAGGACTCGCCTTTATATAGAGGTCGAGACCCAGGGCTTACAAGAGTCCGGGTCATACTATGATCCGTGACTTATCATGTTTCTAACTTGTCTCCTAAGTAAGGAAACTCCTGGCGACTTGGAGTTTGGGGCTACAAGCCGTTGTCTTCGGATGTCAGGCCATAAGCTGGCCCACTCTATGAGCCACCCAGTTGGTCTTGCACCTGGGCGCCTTAGCCCGTCTTGAGTCTTGCTCCTTAGCCGCCACCTGGATAACCCGACCCAATATGGCAGGTTATATCGCGGGGTTATATCCCCTACATTAGCCACCATATTGATATGAATGTTCATTCATATCAATCTCCTTCAACCTGGCGGCTTATCTTGTGACAGCCTGGTTTTTGCCCCCTCTTCTTTTTCTGATTTTTGATTTGCCTTTTTATTTGAATTTGGGTTTTTGGATCATTTCAGTCGGACTTAAACCCTTGGGCATACCCATGATTTTCACCCAAGTGGCTCACCTCTTCCCCAAGCCATGATTTCTTCTCTGGTTAATCCCAAAATAATCATAGGAATATTTTTCTTAAATGAAAAATATTCATTTCCTCCTCTAAAACCCTAATCGGCAACATATGCTCCAAAGCAACCCCCATTTTCTTTGCCCACAAAAATATGAGAAAATTCCCAAATATTTTTTTAACCCTAGGATACCTTCCTGAGCAAAAAAAAATTGCATCATTTTTTGGAATATTATTGCTACAAAAAATCTTTTATGTTCTGGTCAGAAAAGTCAGTTTCTACAACAAGTACCATTTTCCTTGATCCAACGAGGCTGATTTTTCTTGAGCATCATTACCTTCGTAAGAAACTGCTAACCACCAAAAATCAGCCCTAAACTCTCTCTTGTGTGATCTTAGTAAACCCCACAAGTTACTAACCAGAAACTTACCATGAAGAAACCGACTCCCACAGCGCACCTGTGATCAACACGAACCCGTGGAGTGGCTTAGCTCATCAAGGACAAAATGCCAGACATGAATTTATGGCAAGCCGTGGCCCTATGCCAGAGTTCACGCGGTGACCATGCGTGTGCACGATGCCAATGTGCTAGTCGATGCGCTCTGGATGCCGCCGCGTGCTCTGTTCATCACATGCTCGCTTCCCCGACTGCCGCACCTTGCCAAAGCGCGCCACCATCGCCATATCGACCCACTTAACTCCGACATGGCACTCGCCAATGCCGGAGCTCGCCGCAGTGAGCACGGGCATGGCGCGGCCAAGCCAATCGCGCGCCCGTGCCCCTGTGCTCGTCGCTGCCCGCCTACAGTCCCCACGTGATCCTCAACGCCTTCTCCCCCTCTCACTGACGCCATTCGTCGCCGGGCACCACTCTAGAGAGCTCCAGCAAAGCTCTCGATCCCCACCTCGGCCTCACCTATAAATAGATCCCCCAAGCTCGTTTCTCTCCACACACGCTCTCAACACACCTCCACAACTCCATAGGATGCCAGAGCCCGGCCGGGCAGGCCTTTGGCCGCCGCCTGATGTAGCTATGTACCTAGGGTAGGGTCATAGGCCTGACCTAAACACCCTCCCTTAGGACAACACCCTAAAACCAGAAGCATTCAAGAGATAGCATCATCCACACGACCAGAAGCATTCCACTCGGAAGACCCAAAGACACTCGACCGCAAGAATTATCACTTGACAGATAGAAGATCTAAGGTCACTCTACACAGCAACGATCGTGCGTTTACTCCATAGACTTAATAATCATTTATGTCACTTTATTACTGGTGTTACCTGTAACGCCATCTCTTTATGTACCTTAAACCCCTTGTAACGTGGGCTGGCTGGGGTCTGAGCGCACTCTATATAAGCTACCCCCTCCACTGGCACAAGGGTTCGCACCCCCTGTAACACACACACACACCCACACACGCACACACACACACACACACACACACACACACACACACATAATCTAGTCGACCACCTCTGGGCACCGAGAGGTAGGGCTGTTACTTCCACCGCAAAGGGCCTGAACTCGTAAAACTCGTGTGTACAACTTTGCCATAGCTAGGATCTTGCCTCCTCATACCTACCCCCATTCTACTGTCAGCCTTAGATCCACGACAGTTGGCGCCCACCGTGGGGCCGGTGTCTTAGCGACCTTTTGGTGGAGTTGCGATTTTTTCCGATTCTCATCATCATGGTTTCCACCGGTGGACTGGCTGAGGGCCGCGAGATCCGTCTCGGCGCGCTCGTTTTCATGGCCGATGACTCTGCTTGGCTCCAGGAAGCTCCACTCGACGTCGAGGCACTCCCCGTCCGCGGGGCGACACACTTTCGCGCGTGCGTCCTTCTCCGGCAGCCGTCGACCCAGTATCGGTCGGCTCCTATGGTGTCCTCGCCCCCTGCTGTTCGCCGGTGCAAGCGTTTCGGTCGATCGCGGCTCCAGCGGTGGGTGAGACACGCGGTGGCCCGTCAGTCGGCCACCCCACAAGTCACGGCAATCGAGCCCGACGAAACTTTCTATGGCCTGTTTGACTGGCTCCGTTGAGACCGCATCCGAGTGCGACAACAGCGATCCCGTGGCGGAAATCTTGATGGTCAACAGACCACGCAGTCCTCCAGGCTTCCCCCGCGATGACGGTGGTGATGGCGGCGGCGATCCGTCGCGCGTTCACGAGGAATACCGCCCCGTGCCCCTTTCTCCGCAGAAGAGGGAAGAGCTTCGCCGCTGCAATATGGATGCGCTTCACACTCCTAACGTTGGAGAAACCCCTGAGGCCTGGGCCTTGGAGGAGGCACGCCTGGCCAACTTGGCTGAGCGCACTCGACTGGAGAACCTTCAGCATGCTCTCGACGAGCATGGTCGATAGCGGATCCCTGAATCCAGTCGACGACAGCTTTTTTCGCCTCAAATTCAGGTATACCACACTCCGATTCAAAATCTCACAGCTGCAGCCCGAATAGCGGAGTCAATTCAGCCATCCCAGTCGGAAGCTGGCAGAGGTTTGATGCAGATCCGGGCCTTGCTCCGAGCAGCCAGAGAGCAGAACACAATAGTGTCTCAGTTGCGGAATAGGATTCATAGCAGGTCTATGATGGCAGATACAGTTCAGTCATCCCACAACCCAAGATCTCCCCCACAGCGTGAAGGACGTGGGCAGAGCCAAGATCAGTACATAAACCACGAGCAATATGATCACTGACTCAGCCACGATGACCGTCGTCGAGTGCCCACGCCTCCTTCGAGGAGTGGGTCGTATGTGCCTTGGTAGCATGATGACAGACGCCCCCACAGCGGCGGGTGAAGAGTACCAGTCGACCCAAGGGAGCCGGGCTTTGATGCGAGATCTATTCTCGTTCAAGTTCTGGTTGACAGGAACAAAGCACACAGAGAAGGCCATGACCGAGATTACCCGATTGGCAGCAGAGTGCACGTTTCAGGTCCCAAGTGTTCCAGCAGAGCCATCAGGGCCGCAGTGATTCCTCCCAACTTCAGGTTGCCGACTGGAGTCAACAATTTTACTGGTGAGTCTAAGCCTGACACTTGGCTTGAACACTACTGAGTGGCTGTACAAATTGGTGGCAGCAATGATGAAGTGGCCATGAAGCACCTTCCTCTGATGTTGGAAGGCTCGGCCAGAGCATGGTTGACTCAGTTAGCACCCTACAGTATATTCAGTTGGGAAGAACTTGCCCGAGTGTTTGTTAGGACTTTTGAAGGTACATGCAAATGACCAACGGGGTTGACAGAATTGCAGCATTGTGTGCAAAAACCGAATGAAACCCTGAGAGACTATATCCAGAGATGGATCACGTTGCACCATACAGTGGAGAATGTGTCAAATCACCAAGCAGTTTGTGCCTTCAAAGAAGGCGTTAAGTATCGAGAGTTGAATCTAAAATTCGGTCGGACAGGGGATATGTCCCTAACTCGGATGATGGAGATTGCCACCAAATACGCTAACGGCGAAGAAGAAGACCGACTCTGGAGTGGCAAGCACAAAACAGTCGCCTAGGACACCGGTGGAGGTACTTCCAATCGGAAACAGAAGGGTAAGGCCGAGCCAGCTGCTCCTGGTGAGGCTTTAGTTGTGGCTCAAGGAAAGTTCAAGGGGAAGCCCAAAGGGCCCTGGAACCCCAAGAAAGTGAAAGATCAAGCCGGAAATGATGTGTTGGATTTACCATGCCACATTCACACCAAGAAAGATGAAGACGGTAATCTGATTTACCCTAAACACACCACTCGACAGTGTCGACTCCTGATCCAGCAGTTTCGAGAGAAACAACCCAATGAGACGGAAAAGGAGTTGGACAAGGATGAGGATAAGGAAGAAGATGACGATGGTTTTCCCAACGTCAATTTCACTCTGATGATTTTTGCCGATGTGGAGAGCAAAAGTCGACTGAAAGTTATCAACAGAGAAGTAAACATGGTTGCTCCGGCAACACCCAGATATTTGAACTGGTCTCAGACTGCCATCACATTCGACCAGTCTAATCACCCAACGCGTATAGCCACCCCTGGGAGGCAAGCGTTGGTGGTCGGCCCAGTTGTTGAAGGCACTCGACTGACCAAAGTGCTAATGGATGGTGGTTGTGGCTTGAATATCCTTTATGCTAAAACCTTGAAGGGAATGGGCATTCTGATGTCCAAGCTTAGCAATATGAGTTTCCATGGCGTTATACCTGGCAAGAAGGCTAAATCACTCGGCCAGATCACCCTTGATGTGGTTTTCGGTGATTCCAAGAATTATCGCAAGGAAAAGTTGACATTTGAAGTAGTGGATTTCCAGAGTGCTTACCATGCTATTCTGGGTAGGCTTGCCTATGCATGTTTCATGGCTGGACCATGTTACGTGTACCTCAAATTGAAAATGCCTCGTCCCAGAGGAGTGATCACTATCACTGGCAGTCGGCAGAAGGCAGAAGAGTGCTCCCAGAAGGGCTCAAAAATCGCCGATGCACAAATGACAGCAGTTGAAATGCAAGAGTACCGAAAAAATGCAGATCCGAGTGATTTGCTGCGCTCCAAGAAGCCTGCCACAGATTCTGCATTTTAGTCATCCGGTGAAACCGAGCCGATTCATATTCACCCGACCGATCCTAATGCTACTCCTACTCATATCTCAACATCACTCGACAGCAAATAGGAAGAAGCGCTCATCCAGTTCCTCCATGAGAACTAGGACATCCTTGCATGGGAACCTTCTGACATGCTGGGTGTACCCAGGGGACTAACTGAGCATCATTTGCGAGTCGACCCGAAAGTAAAACCAGTCAAGGAACATCTTCGACGATCCGCCGTACAGAAAGGAAAATCAATTGGTGAGGAAGTGGCTCGGCTCCTGGCAGCTGAGTTCATCCTAGAGGTTTACCACTCCGAGTGGCTCGCCAATGTTGTCATGGTCCCCAAGAAGGACGACTCACTTCACATGTGCATTGACTTCAAGCATATCAATCGGGCCTGCCCAAAGATCATTTTCCTCTCCCTGCATCGACTAGATTGTTGACTCGACTGTGGGGTGTGAGCGTTTGTCTTTTCTAGATGCCTATTCTGGGTACCATCGGATCCGACTGTATGGACCCGATGAGATAAAAACAACTTTCATCACTCCATTCGGGTGTTTTTGTTATGTCACCATGCCATTCGGTCTCAAGAACGCTGGAGCCACATTCATGAGGATGATTCAGAAGTGTCTTCTCACTCAAATCAGTCAGAATGTGGAAGCATACATGGATGACATTGTGGTCAAGTCGCGTAAAGGTTCCGACCTGCTGGCTGACCTTGCTAAAACCTTTGTCAACCTAAGAAGGTATGATATCAAGCTTAACCCATCAAAGTGCACATTCGGAGTTCCTGGAGGAAAGTTACTCGGCTTCTCGTTTATGAACAAGGGATCGACACGAACCCAGAGAAAGTTGGTGCCATACTCCGGATGAAGCGCCCTGTGCATGTGCATGATGTCCAGAAGCTTACTGGTTTTTTGGCCGCCTTGAGTCGATTCATTTCTCGCCTCGGTGAAAAGGCATTGCCTCTTTACCGACTGATGAAGAAATCTGACAAGTTCGAGTGGACTCCTGAAGCTGATGCAGCGTTTGCAGAACTCGAAGCCCTGCTTTCCACCCAGCCGGTGCTCACTGCCCCAATCAGCAAAGAGCCTTTACTGCTTTATATTGCAGCCACTGGACAAGTTGTCAGTATAGTACTCACGGTCGAGCGAGAAGAAGAAGGAAAAGCCTATAAAGTTCAGTGCCCAATATACTATGTTTCTGAAGTTCTGACTCCATCCAAGCAAAGATATCCACATTATCAGAAGCTTGTTTATGGGATTTACATGACCATGAAGAAGGTTGCACACTATTTTTCTGATCACTCCATTACAGTCGGCAGCGATGCACCATTGTTAGAAATTCTGAACAATAGAGATGTAACTGGTCGAGTGGCAAAGTGGGTGATTGAACTCCTTCCCTTGGATATCAAGTTTGAGGCAAAGAAAGCTATCAAGTCCCAAGCAATAGCAGATTTCCTCGCCGAGTGGGTCGAACAACAACTGCCGACTCAGATTCACTTGGAGCATTGGACCATGTTCTTTGATGGATCCAAGATGTTGAATGGTTCCAGTGCTGGGGTGGTATTGGTATCCCCCCGAGGCGACAAACTCAGCTATGTTCTTTAGATTTATTTTGACTCCTCCAACAATGAAGCGGAATATGAAGCACTTCTGTATGGGTTGCGTATGGCCATTTCACTCGGCGTCCGTCGCCTCATGGTCTACGGCGACTCAGATTTAGTGGTTAATCACGTAATGAAGGAGTGGGACGTCAGAAGCCCGGCTATGACTGGCTACTGTAATGCAGTGAGAAAGTTAGAGAAGAAGTTTGAAGGGTTAGAGCTCCATCACATACCCCAGCTGAAAAATCAAGCAACTGATGATTTGTAGAGATAGGTTCCAAGAGGGAAGCCATTCCCAGCAATGTGTTTTTGGAACATATTCATACACCTTCAGTTCAGGAAGATCCTTTCACTGAAGAGCCCCCACAACCAAAGAGCACCACTGATCCGACTGAAGTCGAAGTCCCGGCCATGGCCGACTTGATCATGGAGGTTTTGGTCATCACTCCTGACTGGACAGTGCCGTACATCGTGTACATTCTTATGAAGGAACTCCTAGAGGACAAAGAAGAGGCCTGACAGATCGTCCGTCGATCCAAAGCCTTTACTATGGTAAGAGGACAACTGTTCAGAGAAAGTGTAACCGGAGTCCGCCAGAAATGCATAACACCAGAAGAAGGTCAAGCGATCCTCAATGACATCCACTCGGGGACCTGTGGTCACCATGTGTCCTCTCGGACTATTGTGGCCAAAGCATCCCGAGTGGGATTTTATTGGCCACGAGCAAATGAGATGGCAAAATAAATAGTCGACATATGTGAAGGTTGGCGGTTTTACTCCAACATGTCTCACAAGCCTGCATCAGCCCTGAAGACCATTCCACTCGTCTGGCCCTTCATTGTTTGGGATTTAGACATGGTTGGACCTCTGAGAACGGGTAGGAGCGGCTTCACTCATGTGCTTGTGGCAGTCGACAAGTTCACCAAATGGATTGAAGCCAAGCCTATCAAAAATCTTGAAGCCGGTACTGCTGTCAGCTTCATCAGAGAGTTAACATTCAGATGTGGTGTTCTGCACAACATCATCACTGACAATGGTCCGAACTTCGATTCTGATGAGTTCAGAGCCTTCTGCGCTTCCCAAGGCACTTGAGTCGACTATGCTTCAGTCGCCCATCCCACTACAAAAAAAATACACTTCCGTGATGATACGTGTTTGTCACAGTAGGTCACATTTTCTGTCATGCATGTACATCCATGACAAATTCATGATAGAATCAAGATAGTCATACCTGTGCTGTCGTAGAAGTGTTCCATGACATTACCAAAATTGTCATCATGGAAGTGTCCACTTCCATGACGATAAATCGCGCGTCACAGAAGTGCTTTCGTCAAGGGTGACCGACACGTGGCATCCACCGTAACGGAACGCCGTTAAGTTATCGGGTCCGGTTTTGGATCCGATAACCCGTTAACAGCCTAGACCAATGGAGATTTTCCATGTGTAAAATTCTGATTGGCTGACGGAAACACGTGTGAGCTCTGTGTTGGCACAGGTGTCACTCATCCAATGGGCAAGATGCGCCTATGATATGTCGACACGTGGACCGGCCCAAAAGTGGCCCATAAAGTTTAAATGGGCTGGCCCAACTAAAGGCCCACAAGATTTTGCGGTCCATAATGGGCCAGCCCAGCAAAAGGCCCATGAGATTTTGTGTATCATAATGGGCCGGCCTAGCTAAAGGCCTGCGAGATTTTGCGGGCCATAATGGGCCGGCCCAGCTAAAGGCCCGGGAAATTTTGCGGACCATAATGGGTCGGCCCAGCTAAAGGCCCAACATTCTCAGTTAAGGCCAGTACGACTAGTGTGAAATCGGTCCATCAACGGCCTTTCCTAAACTTGTCATCATCGCGGCCCATGGTCACTTCTGGCCCGTTAACACTCCGCTAAGTGTATGGGCCGAATTACGGCCCGGTGTATTTCCGGCCTGTTCAAGGTCCTGCTTTATTTGGGCCCATTTATAGGCCATTGAAACTTTCGGCCCATAAACAACCATGAAGGATTTGGGTCCTATTCGGCCATGTCTGACATTCGGCCTGTTAGAGGCCCACTATAGATTTGGGCCACTTTCGGCCTGTTGTGATTTTCGGCCTGTTAACGTCGGACGAAATCCATGGGCCATATGTGGCCCAATGTTACATCGGGCCCATTAACGGCCCATATAAAAATGACGATAATCTAGCCCGACCGAACTTCCTGCCTGTTAAAGGCCCGTGTATTAGGTCGGCGCATTTACGGCCCGTCCGAATTTTGGCCTATGAAAGATCCGCATCGTAAATAGGCCCAATCTCACTTTCGGTCTTTTAAAGGCCCATGTTTTTATGGGCTCGAGATATTTACACTTGTAAACGGCCTATTGTTACTGAGGGCCCAAATTATGTTTAGGCCTGTTAAAGGCCCACTATGGGCACAGGCCTACCAGAAAAATACGAAATCTTATGTTGATTTAGGCCCAGATATTTTTAGTGGGCTACATGCAAATTTCGGCCCATAATCGTTTTTAGCCCAATTGGAATGGGCCCGACGAATGTTGGCATGTCGGGCTCCTACGAAGCTTTCGGCTGAATACATTACTAAGAGAAACCAACACTATACAAAAATAGCATCGTAATTATTGCAGCCTTTGGCAGCATCATAAATGCTGTATCACAACAAAAGGCCTGTTGGCATAAAGTTTACAGTCCTTGCAGATAAAAGCACCATCAGATGTATAGAAGCACATATCATTTGACCTGAGTGCTAATGTTTCAGGCTGTAGAATCTGATGGAGCAGCACGATCTTCACCTTTTTTTCGCCATTGCTCTTGAACAACGAAGCGAATGTTTGATAGTCTGGTTTCAAAACCATTCATATCTTGACGACATTTGTCAACCACTATTCTTGTTTCCAAAATGACGTCCATTAGGGATTGGACTTGTGTCTGGAGCACAGATATATCACTCTATCTAGCAGGAAGATTTTGTTCATTAGGCGATTTGGACGAGGTTACCTTGACAACCAACCCAGAATTACGCAGGAAGGTGTTTTTTGCACTGTTAGTGGAGAGATACTGACGCACTGCAGCAAGAGGTGACATTGTGCCTGTGGTAGCCTCGTCACCTTCAGGTGGTTGTGGTTATTCAATCATTTTTTCCATAGCTTCCTGAAAGTTTGAACTTATAGATTAGTGTACCAGATACATTACTAATGAGATAAAAACAAACAAAGTAGGTTACATGTTTATACATAACTTATTTTGGTGAACTACTATAATACATTAGCATGTATTGTAGTGCCAACTACATAATAAAATCACTTTTGAAACATATGTCCATGTAGCATGCCTACTGTATTGTCTATTTCCTCACATTCATTGGCATCTAAGGATAAAGAGACATGGTTTAAAGTAGGATGAACATAGTATGACACCATTCATATCATGGGCAAACAGATATAAAACAAACATGCTATTTTATCATTGTGTGCGCACGTGAACATAACAACTAGAATACAGATCAAGACCAAAAGAATATCCTTCTTCTCTTTTAAACCATGTAAGATGAAATGATACGTTAAGACAACTGTGTATAAAAGTGAACAAAGTAACTGACATTGGCTGCAAACCAAGTAGTTCAATGAACACATCACCGTACCAATCAGTTCAAAGGCAGGAGGAGTGAGGACTTACAATAGCGGCTTGAACTGGTGTGCTCATGCCCTTCATCTTGCTGGTGTGGCAATCCTTGAAGATTTGCACTGCATTCGGTTCAAGTTCTTTTTGGTCCTCATAGGCTTTCCTCTGTATTTGGAACAAGTCAATATAGATACGATAATATGGCACAGAAAAAAGAAGGAAGTAGCAGCTATTTACAAGAGCCTCGCAGTGTGCAATATAGCTACGAGATCCTGTTGTTTGTTGGAATTTCACTTTAGAATGGTTGGTCTTGTTCTTCAAACAGTTAGCCTAGAAGAAGATACACTTGTAAGGCACATACATAAATACAAGTTCAATATGTGGTCTGATCAAATACATAGCCTACCTAATACTTTGGATCAGACCAGTGTTTAACGAGGGCTGTCCAGTCTTCATCTGTAATATATTCCACTGGAGATGTTTGGGCGATTTCATTGTTAGCCTTGCCTTCAAAGTGAGATTTTCTAAGCTGGTACCGATACTGTCGCAGAGCAGACTGAAAAACATGAGTGCATGCTTGTTTAGTTGCATCATCTTTCGGATCCAACTTGAACCTCATCTGTTGAAAAAAGAATGTGAGTCTTATTAGGAGGAAGCTAGAAAGTATGGGACAAAGCAAGACATTATTACTAATTGCGATGAATAACATTACTTACGGATAAATGGTCAAGGAAGGTGTTAAACTGGGTATTGTCTTTCTCATTCCTGTACTGGATCCACGTTGGGAGGATACATGCATGACACCTAACGACAACGACTGCCTCTGATACTAACTTGGATGACTCTGTAGCATCACGTGGCCTTTTTAAACCTACCTCAAAATGGATCTCCATTCTTCCTCCTTTAGATTTTGTTAATTTGTCAAGCATTATCCCTGATGTCTGTTTCCGCTTGCGCCATGGTGCTAGTTCAACAACGAATATGGAAAGTGTTAGTGTACATCAAACTGTGAGAGTACATATAAAGGAGCATGCAACTGCAACTTGACTCGGTCAGGTACCGTCTTGGTGTTGATGCTCATGAGGTTCATATGATCTTGCCAAGTCCTGTTGTGTCAGCAGTGTTTCGGAAGTAGTGTTAGGTGTGAAGGCAGCTTGGGAACTGGCCAGTTCCGGAGCAAATGAACAAGTAACTCGTTGAGATGCTGGTACAGTTGAAGCGGATGCCGTAGCTAGTGGAGCAGGTGATACTATGTTTGTAGATTTAGCCGGTGGACTTGGACCTTCTACTGCACTATAAGTACCAGCAGAATCTGGATGACAGATCCTTTTCTGTTTCACCCGACGAGTAACACCACTCCCTACTATATTATTTTCCTTGCTCTTTTTTGACTTTGCCATGTCAAGCCGTACCCACAACACAAAAGAATAAAATTGCTTTTCAGAACTCATTGATGCATGATACAGACAAGCAATACTTTGATGTAAGACAACCGTATGAGGATGGAATATGTAAGAAAAACAAGACGGCATGACATATTCACAGCTACGATGTGTAAACTAAGCAGAAGGATTTTCAAGAAAATAGAAGTAATGCAAGCTAGACACCATATGAAAGATGCAACCAATATTACTCTGCCAAGTTAAAAGTGTCTTGTCATAAGTGGCAATTCGAAAAATTAGTAGCAGTACAATGTAGAAATCAATGCAAGATGCAACCACTATCAAACTGCCATGTAAAAAGTGTCCAATCATGAGTGACTGATGCAGGATACACAACATCAGTACTTTTATGTAAGAACATGGTATGATAGATAGATGCAGTGTATTCTAGACACAGAACGCCATGTCATATGCACATGTATAACGTATGAACTCAGCAGGTGCAATTTAATCAAAATAGAAGAAATATAGGCTAGACAACATATGCAACATGAAACCAATTATCACACTATCAACTTAGATCAAGCACCTGCGATGGTGGAGTACGGGAGATGAACTCATCATGTAGACTTGGGACTTCAACTTCATTAGCAGTAGTAGTGGCAAATCTAGAGAGTCTCTGTTTGCGTCGGTGCGGAGGACCACCAACATCCCCTAACTTACTCTTTTCCTTCCTATTTTTTGATATTGCCTTATGAAGTCAAAACCACAAGAAGATGAATAAAATTAGCTCTGCATAACTGGTTGATGCATGATACAGACGAACACTACTTTGATGTAAGGCAAGCGCAGGATATGAGGATGGAATATATACAAAAAAGGCAGCGTTTCATATTCACACGTACGATAGGAGGATGGAATATGTATGAAAAAACAGTAAGCGGAAGGCATTTCAACAAAATTAGAAGAAATGAAAGCTAGGCACCATATGAACATGCAACCAATATCACTCTATCAGGTAAAAAGTGTCTCGTCATAAGTGCCATTTCAAGAAATTAGAAGCAGTACAAGCTAGAAGACAATGCAAGATGCAACCTACATCATAGTCCCAAGTTAAATGTGTATTATGGGTAAGTGATCGTTGCAGGTATAAGTTGTAAGCTACGCAGATGCAATTCAACATAATCAGAAGCAATACAAACTAGACATCATACGGAAAACACAACCACATATAACAGTTCCAAGTTAGAGCAAGCACCTGTGATGGTGGAGTTGGGGAGATGTGCTCATCATGTACACGTATGTTCTAGAAACAGGAACACGTGTCATATTTATAGGCATTATGTGTAAAGTAAGCAGATGCAATTCAACAAAGTTAGGAGCAATACAAGCTAGACATCATACGCAAGATGCAACCACATATAATAGTGCCACGTTAGAGCAAGCACCTATGATGGTGGAGTAGGGGAGATGTGCTCATCATGTACACGTATGTTCCAGAAACAGGAACACGTGTCATATTCACAGGCATTATGTGTAAAGTAAGCAGATGCAATTCAACAAAGTTAGAAGCAATACAAGCTAGACATCATACGCAACATGCAACCACATATAATAGTGCCAAGTTAGAGCAAGCACTTGTGATGGTGGAGTAGGGGAGATGTGCTCATCATCTACACAGCTACGTTGACTATCTAGCCTTGTGTTGTCTTGCGAATCTTGTTGGGAGGATGGTGGAGTAGAATCTGTAGAGAACCTCTGTTTCAGTTTCTCGGAAGGACCACCATCATCCAATGCCTTGCCAATTTCCTTCATCTTTATTGATTTTGCATCGTGAGTTCAAACCGACAAGAAAAAGGAATATAATTCGCTCTTAAGAACTCATTCATGCATGATACTGACGAACACTACTCTGATGAAAGGCAAAGTCATGATACGAGGATGGAATATGTACGAAAAAATGGACGGCTTGACATATTCACACCTATGATGTGGTAACTAAGCAGAAGGCACTTCAACAAATTAGAAGCACTACAAACTAGACACCATATGAAAGGTGCAATCAATATCACTCTGCCAAGTTAAAACTGTCTCGTCATAGGTGGCGTTCATCAAACTAGAAGCAACACATGCTAGAAATCATATTCAAGACGCAAACCAATATCACACTACCAACTTAAAGATGTTCCATCATAAGTGACTGATGCAGGATACACAAGAAGAGTAGTTTCATGTAAGAACATGGTGTGATAGACAGATATAGTATGTACCAAAAACAGGAAAGCGTGTCATATTCACACGTATCATGTGTAAGCTAAGCAGATGCGGTTTACACTAATTAGGAGCAATACAAGCTAGACACCATATGCAACATGCAACCAGATATCACACTGCCAAGTTAGAGCAAGCACCTTGCATGGTGGAGTAGGGGAGCAGAGACTTGGACCTTGTAATGCACTATTAGTACAAGGAGAATCAGTACAGATGCTCCGTTTACATTGCTATAGAGGACCACCATCATCTCCTTCCTTACTATTTTACTTCCTCTTTCTTGATTTTGCCTTGTCAAGTCAAACCCACAAGAAAAAGGAATAAAATTTGCTCTTCAGAACTCATTGATGCATGATACTGATGAACACTACTCTGATGAAAGGCAAAGTCGTGATACGAGGATGGAATATGTATGAAAAAATGGACGGCTTGACATATTCACACCTATGATGTGGTAACTGAGCAGAAGGAACTTCAACAAATTAGAAGCACTGCAAACTAGACACCATATGAAAGGTGCAATCAATATCACTCTGCCAAGTTAAAACTATCTCGTCATAGGTGGCGTTCATCAAACTAGAAGCAATACATGCTAGAAATCATATTCAAGACGCAAACCAATATTACACTGCCAACTTAAAGGTGTTCCATCATAAGTGACTGATGCAGGATACACAAGAAGAGTAGTTTCATGTAAGAACATGGTGTGATAGACAGATATAGTATGTACCAAAAACAGGAAAGGGTGTCATATTCACACGTATCATGTGTAAGCTAAGCAGATGCAGTTTACACTAATTAGGAGCAATACAAGCTAGATATGCAACATGCAACCAGATATCACACTGCCAAGTTAGAGCAAGCACCTTGGATGGTGGAGTAGGGGAGTGGAGACTTGGACATTGTAATGCACTATCAGTACAAGGAGAATCGGTATAGATGCTCCGTTTATGTTGCTGCAGAGGACCACCATCATCGCCTTCCTTACTCTTTTCCTTCCTCTTTCTTGATTTTGCCTTGTCAAGTCAAACCCACAAGAAAAAGGAATAAAATTTGCTCTTCATAACTCATTGATGCATGATATTGACGAGCATTACTTTCATGTAAGGCATCCGCATGATAGGAGGATGGAATATGTATGAAAAACAGGACGATGTGACATATTGACATGTATGATGTATAAAGTGTAAACTAAGCACAAGGTGCTTGAACTTGTTAGAATCAATGCAAGCTAGAAACCATATGAAAGGTGAAACCAATATCACTCTGCCAAATTAAAAGGGTTCCCTAACAAATGTATTTGACCAAATTAGAAGCAATACATGGTAACAGGCTAGAAATAATATGCAATATGAAACGAATAAAGGTGACTATCGTAAGTGATTGATGCAGGATACAGAAGAGAGGTAGTTTCATGTAAGAACAAGGTTAACACATAGATGTAGTGTGTAACAAAAATAGGAAGGCATGTCATATTCACAGGTATAATGTGTAAACTAAGCAGATGCAATTTACCCTAATGAGAAGCATTACAAGCTAGACACCGTATGCAACATGCAACCACATATCACACTGCGAAGTTAGAGCAAGCACCTATGATGGTGGTGTGGGGGAATTGCGGTCATCAACTAGAGAGCTACGTTGACTATCTTCATTTAGCCTGGCTGTTTCTTGAGAATCATGTGGGGAGGATGACACTTCACTCTTTAAACGAGTATGGCGTCTCACAATAACCCACCCGGGTGACTGTCTCATCATAAGTGATTGACAAGGGATACATTTTGATGTACGAACATGGTTAATAGACATATGTAGTACTCCCTCCGTTCGTATTACTTGTCACAAAAATGGATGTATCTACAACTAAAATACATCTAGATACATTCATTTCTTGGACGAGTAATTCCGAACGGAGGGAGTATGTATCAAAAACAGGAAGGCATGTCATTGTCAAAGGTATAATGTGTAAAGTAAGCAGATGCAATTTAACCAAATTGGAAGCAATACAAGCTGGACACCATATGCAACATGCAACCACATTTGACAGCGCGAAGTTAAAGCAAGCACCTGTGATGGTTGTGTGTGGCAATTGAGATCATCAACTGCAGAGCTACGTTTACTGTCTCCAACTGCTGACACTGCATCCTTTAGAGCGCTGAAACACTTAGCACTTATCTTCGAATTACACTGGAGCGACTTCTATCTTTTCTTTTCAGCATTCATCAACACTGCGTCAGAGTCTGAAATACCCATGCATAAAAAAACAATAGTGTGAGTATGGGTGAAGTGTGTGCACAATTAGTACAGTGTAAAGGTAGCAGATAGCAGGTCGGTGAGAAATAAATGACGGGAGACATATGATAGCTCTGCAACATGCATGGCACACTAAATTACTACAGGATTCTATGAAAATAACATTCGACTGAAAACAAATAGGCCAGTCCATTTTTTCTGCACCGTCCGATGTACAAAGAACGGGCAGATCGCCTTCATCTACCTCCAGCCAGTCAGTGTTGACGATCTTCCTCAAAACGGCAGCGACCACCGGCCCAGTCCCTTGCCTGCGCCCTCCTCTCGACCTCACCGCACCGCCGTGCTTGGCACCGCCCCCCGGCAATCCATTCAAGCCCCGCCGACCTCCAGATCAGGCGCAAGCAGCTCCTGCGCCCCACACCCCTATGATAGACACCGATGTGTTGCTTCCCCGGCGAACAGGCGGACTAGGTGCTCCGCGCGCCTAAGCGAGTGCTGCTTTGTTTTAATTGCGGTTCGACTAACCCTGAATTGAAATCCTGGCGGGGTACTGACCTCTAGCAAAGGTGACATAGTAAAGGGAGGATACCTTGTGCATTTAGTATCATGAAGAAGATGCAGTAAGAAGCGCTCAACTAGTTTCTTTCGTGGGATGAATATGGTGTGAGCAGAGATGTAAGGTTTGCACGAATAAGGGAAGACGAGTACCTCTTTCTGCCGGCAGTGCTGTGTCCTCCTTCTGTTTTTCCAATGACCTTCTTGTGGTTCGCTGGAAACGAGAAGTTGTGGAGGATGGTGCAGCCTTGGATGAATCCATGGCCAAGTTGCTGAGTGTGGTGCGGTGGCCGTCTGTCGGCGGCGGGGAAGCAGATCCGAGGCGGCGAACGACGGCGTAGCGGGAACAGCTCCGGTGCGATGGACGGTTGCGACAGTGGAGTGGCGGCAGTGAGGTGCAGGACGGCGTGGTCGGAGTAGTTCTAGTATGGCGCACGTCGACGTCGGCTTCGGCGTCGTGGAGGCAACTCTACATCAGCTTCAGCTGCTAAGTCCTTGAGGGCGTTGCGGTTGCGGTTGCGTTGGACGACGATGTCGGGGTACCGGCTCCGGTGTGATGGAGGAGGGCGGCGGTGGATGGGGAGCTATGGGGTGGAGGACGGAGGAGGCTGGGGTTTCGCGGCTGGTGGAGAGGGTGTTCTGGCGCCCACGGAGTATGAATGGGGAAACGGAGGGAGGCAGGGAACTAAGGGGGAACAATGTTTCGGTTTGGGACGCGCTTGTTTGAAATTTGGGGAAAGTTACAAACTTTGCCCCCATCTAAAATTTTGGACATATTGCGGGTTGGGGGTAGGACAGTAATCTCAGGTGTCCCAAATTTGGGCGGGATAGATTTCGGCCGGGCGCATGGGTGTTTAGGCGCCCACGGCGTATCAATGCTTCTCGGAGGCGATTGAGACTGGCGTCTTGGTGAAGTTACAAACCTACCCAGGTGGACATCGGGCCGATAGGCTACACGGGCTAGAGTCAGGACAATAATTTCCTACCACCAAACATTAGCCTCGCGCAGTTTCGGGTGACCAGAGGCCTATTTGGCGCTTCGTTCAATATTTGGGAGCAGAAGCATTAACGTTTTTGGTTCTCTTGAATTGAACATCCAGGATTTGTCAAACTTCACAAATCTTTACTCTTGAAAATCCTAAAGCTACGATTATTTTGGAATGGAGGTGGTACATTTGAATATACATTGTACACGAGTATATATATTAAAAAATATGCAACTTACCTCAGTTCATGCATGGTTCCAGATATAATCTCCTTGGATGCAAAAAAAAAGTTAGACATGCATATGAATATATATAGCATGTTCAAACGCACAACAAAGATTGATGCCCCCTTTTACATCTGATTTACAAATGCCATTATCTCGGGTTCAAATAGATGAATGCACTTCCTATGAATTCGAATCTTCGAAACCCCCTTTATGTTGAATTCGACATGTATTCTATTTCGTAGCTAGCAATTTGGAATGTATCCATGCAAGTGACAAATGTATAAAGTGCTTCACACTAACAACATGGAGTGCACTAATTAATGTTTATATATGAATTGCAAAAGCATCCATGGCCTGTATTTCAAACCGCTCTCACTCTATGGATCAATAATATGAAATAAACACATGCACATGCTAGAATTCAATAGAGTATGGGTGTCTGATAGACCGATTTTCGTCCATACGCAATTTGCAAAATTCATGATCTCATCCAAAAATAATAATGCCATTTATATTTTAATTTAATGCGTAGAACCGCCTTTTACACGTAGATGCACTATGCCTTGGCCCGTTCTCACAAATGCGCTATATATCTCTCTATCTACCACATAAGTGCACACACTTTATATGCATCGGCATTTCTCTTTCACACATGCTCACAATCTCTCTCGGGGTGTCGGGGAGTCTCACGCACATGCTTTCTCTGTATCTCTCTCTTCCTCTCTCTCTTTCTGACTACTATGTACCACTCTTTTCACTAATCTCAGTTGGAAAACACTATTTCTCTCACATGCATATATACACACGCACGGTCTCTACTAGCCCTCTATACGCACATATATGTGCCTACGTGTCTCCGCACGCACATTATCTTTAGGCCTCTCTCGCACACATTGCCCCCCCAGACACACCTCTCTCTTAGTAGTTGGCAGATATGATTCCATCATATCATTCGGTAGGATATCCCTGACTGTTAGGATGGATGGTAATACGAAGCAAAGTTTTACCCTAGTTCGGACCCTTGCAGTTGAGGAAAAAGCCTACTCCTGGTGCTATATATTAGTGATAGGGGTGTGTACAAAGTACACGTGAATACCAGGCATTGTGCGTGTGTGTATACTATCGACGAACTAGCCCCCAAGCTTCTATAACACACTCGGGGCCTAGGGTTACAAATCATATATATTCGGCTTATCACCAGTGGGGATAGAGTCCTCCGTGACTCTGGTAGCTAGCTTCGTGTTGTACGCCGAGTCCTCCCCATGGGTCTTCCTATAACGCGTCTCGATCCAACCTGTGTGGCGCTGGATGGAACCAACCCATGAGTCCTCATGTTGACCCACCACAACTAGAAATGATGTGCCCACCACACCACACACGCAATCGGCCACTAAGAAAATAAGCGTATACAATAGTACAATGTTATAAATGAAAGTTAATTACATGGTGCATCTAAAAATATTTGTTCTGCATTGTGAATGTTTATATATTCTCCTAGAATATTAGTCACGTGAAAGAGAAACGAAGGGAATATCTCTCCTTGTCTCCATCGGACATCCCCTCTTTCTACACCATTTTCACATACGCACACAAACTATCTCTCGACCCTCTAAAAGTATGCATGCCTACGACACATTCCCGCGTGACGGTCACTGTATTTCAAGCTAAAGCACTATACGGTCACTGGAGTTCAGAATATGCTCATTACGGTCACCGTATACATTCTCGTGGTGATCATACGGTATCTAGCTCACGATACGTCTCCGTATTTTCTTGATGACACTGACGGACTTTGCATTTGATGCGTGCTCCGTATTTTGTTGACGACGCTTACGGTCATTGTATTTGAAGCGAAAGCACGATATGGTCACTGGACTTCAGAATAAGCTCACCACGGTCACCACATACATTTTGTCGTGCTAACCAACATGTGGTTGGATGGTTAGGAGGACAGTGGTTTCTCGAGCCCACCAGGGTTAAAGTCCCGGTGCTCGCATTTATCCTGGGTTAATTTCAGTATTTTCCAGCGATGTTCATTCAGTGGGAGGAGACGTTCCACTCGACTACGAGGCACCTATGGTGACTTCGTAAAATCTCAAGATCATATGCTGGCCCACTCTCTCGAAGGTGCTCATAGGGGTAGGGTCTGCGTGTGTGCGCTTATAGCGGTGAGTGCTTGCGCGTATATATGAGCCCTTGCGTCTGTACCGTGTTTAAAAAATACAGGTCATGATTATACGATCACCGGCTCACTCGTACAACTCCGTATTTTGTTGATGACATAATCAATTGACCAGTCAAACGTTCCACATGGCGCAACTAGTGTTGCACCATCGATGTGTAACTATGGGGCCCACCTGTCAGCCCGTATATAAAAGAAAGAAATGGTAGTTTGAGTCTATATTGTGTTAATAAAATACATTTTAGGGTGATCATATGGTCACTGGCTCACCATACAGCTCCGTAATTTGTTGATGACACGATCAATTGACCAGTCAAACGATCCACATTCAGCAGCGCACATTGCCATATGGCCCACCCGTCAGCATGTATATGAAGGACAGAAATGGTAATAAATTAGTGGTTGGTGGGTACTCGAAGTCGTGAGACCTCTGGTTGGCAGTCGCCGATGGTGGGGGGGCGTTGATTGGGTGGTGGGGTGGGGATCGCCGG
>NC_041392.1:308346047-308365236 GCF_002162155.2 Triticum dicoccoides | reverse complement strand
GGTAGCATGGCGGCGCGGGCCGGCCGCGGGCGGCGGGGGTGGCGGTTCGGCCGGTGATGGCTGGCGGCTCAGGGGGGTGGAGTTTGATGATAAACTACAGGCCCTTGATTTCGTATCCAACGACTGGAAAATCTAATGACCAGAGATGAAAAAGTCAGTCGACTGACGTGTAGCCTCACCCCGCATGTACACATGCACGCACGCAATACACGCACGCATGCAGGCGTGCAACACTGACACATACACATAACGAACACACGCACGCATGCAGGCGTGCAACACTGACGCGTACACATGCACTCAGGAACACACACACGTACACACACATGCATGCAACACTGAAACGTACCCTTACACGCACGCAACACTCGCACGCCTGCATGCACACAGCATACGACGCAAGACACACACGCAACCTATACGTGCATGCACCCTTTGTTAAGGACATGGATTGTTACGGGTATTAATCAATCTTATCTGTGATAAGCAGAACATTGATGTTTGTAGCGGTCTTTATGAATCACAATGTATCGAACGGGCTATCAACATAGTAGGATTATCTACATGAAAAGGATGACGTCACACTCAATGAACAATCATCGGTTTATGACATGCCCGCTTCTGACCGCCCTGGCCCACCAAAGATTCCTCTGCTGTGCGCTGCCTGTGTTGGGTCACTGACATGCAGGCCATGTACCCAAAGAGCCCACACGTCAGTGGAAGAATGGTGCGCTGTCCTACGTCAGAGTCGAGGGCGCCACTCGCTGCATGCCCGGCTGAACACGCCTCCTTGCCGCATTCAAACGCCTCAATGAAACCCGCCCGTGTGGAAGCCGAGAAACCCACTCTGGACACACGTCCGTTCATGACCGGGCTGGCATTAAACGCAACGCCAGCCGAGCTCCTCCCGTCCGCCGTCTATTTAATCTCCTATTTAAACGAGGCCAAAGGCCGGCCAAGAATCGCACACCTCCGCTGCTCCCCTATCTCCTCCTTCACCATTTTGTCCACTCTTACAATGGCTTATGAAGAGTAGTTATTCTACATCCAAGCCGACTGGGTGGCCCGCTGAGCCCGCCAGATACGAGCTATGCAACTCACTGATCCACCTCCCTCCCCTCGCCCGACGGAGCCAGTTGCCGCCCCAAGCCGGCGCGTGGTTCAACAACTCGCCGCTCCAGGCCAACTCGACAAGGAGCGGTGCACGGGCGTCGTTGCTGCCGTCCACGCCACCGCCTCGTACCGCGTCTCCCGTTTCTGTGGCCGAGACTCCCATGATGGTGGCCACGCCATGGAAGCAGCGACAGAAGCCGGGTGCGCAGAGAGCGACGAGTCGGTGGCGAGCGCCTCCGCGTCCACCGCCATCATCGAGGAGAAGTAGAACACGGGAGGCCGCCACCGCTTGGGTCCCGTGAAGGCAACCATGGAGGCGACGCAGGCGTACACAGTAGGTGTCTTGCCGGATCCTTTTCTTGCGAGGACCTTCGTCGACCCCGCATATACCTCCGGTGCTCCCGGCAGTTCGGTGATCATGCTGCCAGACATGAGGAACACAAATCGATCGGCGGGTGACCATTTAGGCCAGGTATTATATACCTGTGTTGTCTAGAAGTAGCACCGCGTAGTTCATTTGAATGTAATGAAATCCGTCATGTTTGTATGAAAATCCGGTATCTTATATGATTTCCGTCGTTATTTATATGAAATATCACCATGTTTGCGTGAATTTTGTCCGGTTGGTTGACTTGCTGTCATAATGTGTGCGGCTATGGTTGGATGGCGTAATTTGCGGGTCACCGGTCGGTCTGCGAGTGGCTCGGGCGGCGTGGTGGGACAAAAAGCTCGTGCGAGCTCATCTCCAACGTGCACGCTGGAGGATGCATGAGAACCCGAGCCATTCCTTGTTCATCGGTGGCAAAGGCACCGGTGGACAAAAGGGTCACCAATATTTTGGCTACCCCGGGCAAGATCCAAACAACCCCTCCCAACAGATTCAAATCCCTCGTTCGCTGTGGAATTTTTCTATGTGTTGTTTTCATGGACTAGCAAGATGCCCGTGCATTGCACGAAACATCAAGATGCATTTTTTTGCAAAACACCTGTTGTGATTGACCCATGCAGGAGTAATCCCATTTTTTGTAAAAACTAATGATTGCTCGAGAATTTTATCGGATAAATGGTATCTCGAGAATTTTATCGGACTCCATTTTTGTATACAAGGCCACAAACCCATATTACAGGTAGCAAGGCAAAAATTAATGTCTTCTAACTCAATGTTGCAAGCCACCTTGTTTCCTTGTTTGCCGTGTAAATTAATGTGTATTCTTCTCTTTCATGCACATCAAGCCAATGCTCACACTCCCGCATGCATGCAAGGGATAATTAATGTCCTCCTTTGCTAGTAGTACTACGAGGCAAACACCATTAATATTGCATTGATTAGTGTTAGTGGCCTTGTATATCTACAAATTGTAATTTTGATAGTGGCCTTGTATATAAAAATGGAGGGAGAAAGACGAGAGATAAGGTGAGGAGGAGTGGGGCGTGGTGGTGACTGGTGGTCGGACTGGGCGGAGGCATGGGGATGGACGGCGCATTATGTCTAGGTTTGTATCTCTATAGTCCCTCTCACACACACCCACGTAGGCGGGGGCATGCACGAAGAGAAGAGGTGCATGCACGGCGCATGTACTCCCGTCTCTTTCCCAACCACACCCGCGCGGGTACACGGTGGAGCTCATTTCTATACGAAAAGGCAGCTCACATGGTAACTTGACACGTGTACTGGTTGTCCACTAGATGGAGGGAGGATCTTCTACCATGGGTGAACAAACAAATTGCGACTTACGCTTTATGTTAAAAAAGAGGCAAACCATGTGGGGCCTGCCTTAGAGGCAAGGCTCTATACACTGGAGTACTTTTGATGTGTCCCGTCAACTCACAGAACGAGGAGAAGCTTGCTTAGTAAGCCGTCTCGCCGCCCACGAGACGGAGATGGTAGTTCAGTACGTATCTTTTTAGATCAATATAGTCGAGATTCACCAAGGAGCAAAACCAAGTGGTAGGCTACACCTGTCATGTTGGCGTAGCGACTCAAGCAGGGTCAGTCCGCACACGAAATGGCGACACACTTAACATGACCCCTTTGGCCGACATGTGGCTCATCCACCGTCTTGTTCCATGTGTGATGCACCAAATTACAGTTTGGAGCAGCGGTTGGAATTGGAGGCACCCCGGTCGTAGCGCCGCAGTAGTAGAAAATGAGTGATGAGGGGTCAAATCACAAAGCCCCACCTTTCCCGCATTAAGCCGGACAGACGAAGCAACCATCATTTCACTCTAGGGCACAAGAGCATAAAGAAAAGAGAAAACCAATGATGCGTGCGGCAGCTACCTAGGGCACCCTAGGGTAGGGGTCTCCACTACAGATCATTTTTTTGAAACCGCCTCCGGTACAAATCGGCTTCTCCCTCGTCCTGTTGAAGAAAACTGATGATGCGTGCGGCGGTAGGGTTTGTAGGAGTACTACTAGGGTGTGCGGGGCCATGTCGTAGTAACCGGGAGAAGGATTGAGTTCGAGTCGACGCCTTAAATATGTGTGGGCCACTTGGTTTTAGGGGATCGAGGTAGCATTTTGGGTTCGGGGACCAGTGGAGATATAGTACGTACAAAAAATTGTGGACGTAGGTTCGACCGAAAGGCAATGATGCATGGGCCCTGCATTTTATATACCCGGGGTCGCGTGAAATTTGCTACTCTACTCAAAACTAGTAAGGTACACATGCATTGAACGCATGAGATTTCGAAACCAAATTAGGAATAAATACACACTATAGCATGTAAAGCTTTGAGTCATATATGCATGATGTAGATGTTCGTTTAGTTCTTATAGTTCATCTCATTCAAAATTAATTAGTTTTATAAAAATGTTAAGATTCATGGGGTTGTGCATTGTAAAGCACAAAGTAAAAAAACAAATAATGGCAATTCATTTAGAAAAAAATCAATTATGATACGGAAGATTCTAGAACAAAGGAGAAGTGCTTGTGTTTTGAGGTTTGTGCATTATGCTTAAGTTCAACCATGGAGTCTTCTAAATTGTACATGTGGCAGATCTGGTGGAATGTTGATGATATCCAACGGCCAGTAGTGCTCGGATTTGCCATCTTTGCACCGTCGGATTAGCTTCATCCAGCGACCATCTTTCAAGTTATTTGCACACTATATAGTTCTTGTGCCATAGTTGCATGTCTTGGAAAAAAGCTACTAGTGGGTTGTACTAGCTAATTAGGAATAGAAGATGTATACATGGAAGTTGTAGGGAAAGATATGACATGGAGTACATCAATTCCTATGAGTAGGGATTGGAAAAGAGATGTCATTTGGTTGACATCATAGGAACTTTTCTATTGAATCTAGAGATGACATGTATCTCAATTCCTATGAGGAGGGATTAGAAAAGAGATGTAATTTGGTTCATATCATGGGAACTTTTCTATTGAATATACGCTAATGTTTATTTTCCTTTGAAATTATGGGAGTATAGGAATCCATTCATATGAACCAAGTGGCTCTAAAGCTATAGAAATGATATCATGTTTATTTCCTTTGAAATGTGGAGTATATGAATCTATTCCTATGAACCAATTGGCTCTAAAGGAAAAAATCCTATAAAAATCATATCATATAGAGTTCCTATGATATTCCTCCACACCAAAGGATGGTTGAAATTGCTGCAGGTGATATGATGGTCTTTCTTTGTAGACTCCTCCCCCATCTTTATAGTTACCTCTCGAAGATGAATGAAATGATATATACAGGGTATTCTACATGTGCAATTTGGTACACGAAAACTCGGTAAAAGTTTGCGAGGTTCGAATTTTCAATAAAGCTATATGCACCGCATTTTGGAACGAAGGGAGCATACGACAGTTACTAACATTCACGTGGAAGAATTTTGTGTAGGAGGAGTGGTTGTTCTGTTAAATGACATGGCAAAACTGACATTATCGGATGCCGATCTAACGGTTCTTATGGCGTTCGTCAGGAAAACGCTTGTGGCGAACGTTTGTCGGATAATGATTTACGGACACATGCATTGCATCGATACGTGCCCCCCTCTCTCACGCACACGCACCCTCCCGAGTCCTCTCGCACCCACCATCTATCTGCAGGTAGACGTCACACACATATGTGCTCTTCACACCCTACCCTCAGAACTTCTAAAGAACAAAAGACGTCGCACACATTTTATTTTAGCTCACACGTCACACACTTATACTATTACTCTTGTCGCGAACGTTCTTTGGGCATAGTATATTGTACTCTCACGAAGAGAAGCGGTGCACACACGCACTAGTTCTCTCACACCCACTTGTGGGTACACGTAGGAGCGCATTTTTTTGAAGCTGGTACAATAAAATCTCTCCACTATATATATAAGCAGGAGCCTTAGCGCTTGCTTTACTAGGGTTCGTCTCGTTCACTCTCTCATGCTCTCCAGATCTAAGCAAGACATAGGTGGACACACTCTGTCTCAGCTCACTGCTGGTCACAAATCCGGCCGGACAACCTCGACCGGGGCAGGGGTGTTGGTGCATCGTTCACGCTGTCGTCGGCGGCGAGGGAGGAGACCAACGGCTGCTCGCGCGTCCCGATCGGCGGACGTGCCATTCTCTCCGAGAGAGCGCCGGCTCCGGAGGGCCTCCGACCCCTTCTTCCTCCCTGCGGTATTGTGGCCAAGATGTGGCCTCCCGACGCCGTCTTTGCCACATGCGAATGACCCTCAGGTATATATTCCTTTGAAAACTGCCTTGCTCTACTGCCCCAGCTCCCCACTTGGCTTCGTGTGGATCTTTTTCTACTTCCGTCCGCTGTTCCAAAGCCACCTAGACTTTTACTATTATTAGAGGTAAAGCTAGTTCATACAGTCGACTCTAAGCGTTGGTTCAAACAGGGAAGAAAGTGGGAAAGCTGTAGCATGAATCTAGGACTTGGTTCTAAGAGGAAACGGGGTAAAGTAGTAGATTCTGGCTACCCAATCGGTCTCTTGCACTATAAGAAATATGTCAACTTGTGACCTTGACTATTGGTCACTAAAAGGTCATTGTTTTTAATTTGCGACTTTTTTGTGACCAAAAACAGAAGGTCAAAAGCTGATGGTCGTAAACTGAAATTAACGACCTTCTCCGTGAGAAGGTCGTAGACTTTTACGACCAAAATATGCCTACTGTTTTGTTTTGGTTACTAGTTGTCTGCCCAGGCCACGTTGGATCCGACATGGCAATCTGACGTGGCACCATTACGACCAATTCAAAAGGTCATTACTTAGAATCAGCCCGGTCCATTTCGGTGCTTTAGATGGGCCGAGCCCATTAATTCAGCCTTTCTATTTTTTTCCTGTGAATTCTATTGGGCTACATGGGCCAAGCCCAATATTTCGGCCGTTTTATTTCTGGGCTTTAGCCTTTTACAGTCTATTGATTTCCTATTTTTGGAAAATATATTTTGGAGCTGGTCCCACTAGTCATGTTAATCTCATATATTGATCACACACATCAGAAAGTTACAGACTCATATTATTTCATAAGTGGGTTGCACTGTCAGGTTCCCATCTCACACACTATCAAATCACATTCATAATCAAATATTCCAAACAAGAGAACATGTGAAATTCGTCAAATAACACTAGATTAGTGTATTACAATTTCTGTAGACTATTACAACCTAGGGTATACCAGCTATTACAATATTATAGTCAAATAGAACAGACAACTCTTTGCTGAGTCGCACTTCACAACTTCGCGCTTTTCTTCACGTCTTCGCACTTCCAACTTTCTTAGGACTGGAGCTCCTGTAAAAGAGGAACCAAGTAAAGAAGTTACACGCAGTTATATTTGCTACAGATCAGCTATCAACTCGATATTTATGTACACCATACAGAATATTGTTTCCACTTAGTACAAGTTAATTTAATACTCAGCTCCTTTATTTGTGTCCATTTAGTGCAAGTTCATTATCCATGCATATAAACTTTTTCTCCCAACCAGCACCATGAGTCTTCTCAGCTACCTACCCAACTACAAGTGAGGAGGCCACTACTGTTAAACCAACTCAAGTGAGTGAGCCAGCAAACTAGGTGGGATCTTTCCTTATCACTAAAATTAAAAATTTGAGCACACCAAAAATTGATTGTGTATCATAAGATGATCCTGAGAGTGCAACACCATGTTACTATCTCTAAAGATGATTAGCCAGCAGCAAAAATTGTGTAACATATGTATAACCATTGCAAACAACCTTAGCAGAATAAGCAGAACAAAATTTCATGCAAAATTTTGATATAACCAGTAGATTATCCCCTAACAGAAGCTAATTAGGCTCCAATACACAAGGCACAACAAGCACAGACTAAATAAGCCACGGCCATGAAACAGAGCATGGTATTACAACAACTCAGAGATGTAGCTAGAGGTAGGAGATGGACTCACCAGAGAGGAGGTTGTAGTCGAAGCCGCACACAGGCGCCGCCGCCGTCACCCTCTAGAGGAGACGCTGTTGCTTCATCGACGGACTCATCTGGTACAAGGAGATCATCAAAATGCATCACACTCATGATCATCAAAATGCAACAACAGGAGCGAATACAAGTTTAACCCATCATGAACAGGGGCGCTAGGCAATCCAGTAGCAATGTCATATATAGGTAATAATAACATGACCTTAGATAATTTGTTTTCGTTTGTCTCTGTTTTTCTTGTGCAGCAATGAACAGAGCTAGAGCGAGGGATAGCACTAGAGCAGAGCGGACCTTGGTCGTCTTGTGTGGCAGCAGGAGTATTCAATAGCAGCGTGAAGGATTTGTAACACTATTCTTTCATGACAAAAGGACCGCATGAAGACTAGGCGCCACCTCAATAGATCTGGGCGCTGTCGGTGTTGCCCTTCTCGATGGCCTTCTTCACCTTGAGCTTCTGCCATTCAACATATAAACATATAAGTAAAGTATACTAATTCTAGAAGAGAAAACACAAAGCAATAAAGTATTCTATAAGTGCAGACACTAGCTAGGAACACCTCAATTGTATCAACATACACTACAGTCCAGAGGCATCTCAATGCATTACTGTCACAGTGGGGATGAAAGGTGCTTGTTAATTAAACAAGCACCTCAATTTTAGCACAACTAGGAGAAGGCGTCTGTAACACCCCCGGTGTAATGATGCTACAGTAACCCCTGGGGTTAAGTTAATTGTTTTGCTAAACATGTGCCTGATCATTTTTGTCTCATACTCTTTCACATTCCAGTTGATTTCAATTTAAAGTTATGAGTGAAATTCAAAATTGCTCAAACATGAAAACTAAAATGTTCATCATGTGCCAAATAATCCACAAGTAATATTGGTGATGAACCAACATTTTTGAAAAGTGTTTAAGTGGCCTAAACTACTTATAACAGTGAGCTGAGCAATAATTTAAATGCCTTATTAAATTATAAAATTTGCAAACTACTTTTAAAGTCTCACAACCTTTTTGTGGCAGTGCACAATAATTCTTTGAAAATTATCTTGGCCAGTGGCATAATTTTGCAAAGTCATTAGTGTCTAAAAAGAAGATGCAAAAGCTGCTGGAAAAACAAAAAAAAGAAATAAAAATGAAAAAGCAGAGGGGAGAGTGAGAAAAGAGCCCCCTGCCTCCCTGGGCTTTAGCCCATTACACTGGCCGGCCCACCTTACCCCGGGTCGCCTTCCCTGTTCGACCGACCCCGTCGCTACAGGGGCGCGGTCGCCCCGGACCGCCTCGCCGTCGACGACGAGGGGGAGGATAAGGCCTCCACGCCCCCGACGCCTCGGGTGCCTCTCCCACTCACCTCCCCACTTGCCCCGCTCCGCCTCTCCCTCTCCCCACCAGATTCCTCCTCGCTCCCCCTCACCCTTCTCCTCCCTCACCGAGGGAGCCGCTGCCGCGCGCCGTCGATCCCACGCTCCCTGTCGACCTCTCGCCTCGCCCCGATGATGTAGCGCTTCACTGTCGTCCTCTGCGTCGTCCTATCCAAGCCATTGGAGCCGGAAGCCACCGAGACGAACCCGACGACCTCTTCTTCCCCTACGGCCATCTTCAACTCCGGCGATGATTCCGGTGACGACATGCCTCCCCGAGCCCATTTGAGCACAACTACAGGGCCCGATGAGCAGTCGTCGTCCTTCTCCCTCTCTCCCCGCATGTTTCCGTCACCGTAGTGGTCGCATTGGAGATGCCCGAACTCTCCGTCGCGGATCTCGTCGTCGGCAAGACTCCGGTGACCAAATGGTCACGGGCCAGTGCCCAGCGCACTCACCGCACCGCGTAGGCCTCGTCTAGCCGCGTGGTTTGCCCACAAACGCCCCCCAGCCCCGATCCCGACGATGCCCCATCTCCGGCGTCCGCTCCACCGCTTGTCACCGTCGTCTCCGGCCGCCCCCGGCCCGGCTACCACCCCAGTTCAACGCGGCATCTTATCCCCGTCCGAACGCACCCGCCCGCGGCCATTTTGGCCGCCGGACGGCGAATTCCGGCGAGGTCTGGCGCCCCTCCGCCGCGGGAACGCTCACCGGAGCTCCCCAACGCCGGCGCCGACGTGGACGTCCGGGTCCACCTCGCTAGGTCACTGCCCCGTGGCCCTAGTGGCCCGGCTAGCCCTGTTGACCTAGTCAATGGCTGACTGGGCATCGCCCAGTCACTGCCAGTGGGTCCCCCCTGGGCCCTGTTGACTAGTCAACTAGTCTGTTGACCGCTGATACAACAATGACGCCATGATGACGTCATATTTCCTTTTCTGTTATTTCTTAAATAATTCTAGAATATTGTTTAAACTTTAAAATTCATAGAAAATAAACCGTAACTCCGATGAAAATGTTTTCTATATGAAAGTTGCCCAGAAAAATCCAACGAATCTGAAAATGCGGTCCGTTCAACTGTCACATGCCTCTAGCATGCTGAACATGGAACATTTCCCCTCCGGTCATCTGTGTGACACGGGTCCGAAACCGGGAATACATTCCCGGTTGATTTCCCCCTTCACCTATATCGTGTAGCCATGCGTTAGGTCACTCCCGGCACAGCATATTGCCACGTTCTGCTTTGTGATGCTATGTTTGCTTTATATTTACTGTTTCTTCCCCCTCTTCTCTTCGGTAGACCCCGAGACTGATGCCGCCCCTGTGATCGACTACGTCGACGACGACCCCTCCTTGCCAGAGCAACTAGGCAAGCCCCCCCCTTGATCATCCCGATATCGCCCATTCCATTCTCTCATGCTTGCATTAGATTTTGCTACTGTTATTGTTTGCTCCTATTCTGATGCATAGCCTGCTTTTGTATCTGCTATTGTACCTTACCTGCTTATCCTAAACTGCTTAGTATAGGTTGGTTAGTGATCCATCAGTGACCCCCACATTGTCCTTGTTGCCCCTGCTTCATCATCGAAGACCCGATCAACGGGATCGAAGACCAGGCCCCGCCACCGCACATCACTCTCCCCTTAGTTGCTCGACACTGCTGGGTTACTATCGAGTGCCGAGGGTGAGACCTCTACAACACTTCTGATGTTAACCCTATAGTGTAGCTATTCGGTCGTGGTCATCGAGGGTGATTCCGCCTTAACCACTTCCGATACGACTCTGTCGTGCAACCCCTCAAGTGTGAACCTCAGGGGTGATTCCTCTTACGTTCACCTTGATGATTACATCTAGTGGAATTCATCGAGGGTGATTCCTCAGGTTTTCGCCTTGATGTTTGGACACACGGATACTTGGACTTTACCCCTGTTACTTGGAAAGACGGGTCGACCCTGAGGGGTACCCGCGCGAGCTTAATTGCGAGTGATGTGGAGACGGGTTGACCTGGAGGGTGCCCGCGAGATAATTACGAGGCGTGGCCGGGCATTCCTAGTCCTTGCCGCAAGTCCTCGAGACGGGGCAACGGGGTCACATCTTTCGTGAGTCTCTGCTTGTTACCACGCGTTCCTAATCCACTACGATTTGGATATTTGATCCGAGGGGCCTCTGGCCTGATAGCACTAACTATCACGTGGGCATAGTATGGGCGTTCTGCGTCGTATGCATCAGCCGAAGCTTAATAGACGTCAGCGACTGAGCGGCGCGCGCCGGGTTGGACTAGTAAGCACCTACGTTTTTAAGGAGGTAGCTAGGTCTGCTCACCGGCCGCGTTCGCAACGTGCAGGAGTTCCCGGGGAGATGGCCCATGACCCCTGGGGGCATAGGTTTAGTCCGGCATGCTGGCCTCTCTATTAAGCCTAGGTCGGGTTGCGGCGTATTGTTTGGCCGAGGCCGGTCATGACCCAAGAAAGTGTGTCCGGCCGGAGTTAAGCGAGCGTGGTGGGTAAGTTAGTGCACCCCTGCAGGGAAGAAAACATCTATCGATAGCCTGTCCTACGGTAACGGACACTTGGAGTTGTATCCCGATCGATACAACTAGAACTGGATACTTGTGATGAGAACTGGATGGTGATGAGGATTTGATTGTGATGATAACTGGATAGTATGGCTTTGGGATTGCTTTCTCGCAGGGAGTCGAGAAAGGATCTCTGGCCGAGGTTGATAACACTACTACCACTTTACTTTATGCTACTCTACTCCCTCTTGTTTGCTGCAAGATGGTGGTTTCCAGAAGATGCTAGTCTTCGATAGGACTAGGCCTTCTCTCTATTCTGGCATTTCTGCAGCCCAGTCCACATATACAACCCCTCTTTGATAATGTTGCATATGTAGTGTAGATCCTTGCTTGCGAGTACTTTGGATGTGTACTCACGTTTGCTTTGCTCCCCCTTTTCCCCCTTTCTTCTTCTTTCCGGTTGATGCAACCAGAGATGTCGGAGCCCAGGATCTAGACGCCACCTTTGACGACGACTACCACAACCCCGAGGGTGCCTACTACTACGTGGAGGACGCCAACGACCAGGAGTAGTTAGGAGGCTCCCAGGCAGGAGGCCTTGCCTTTTCGATCGTAGATGCTTTTGTGCTAGCCTTCTTAAGGCAAACTTGTCTAACTTATGTCTGTACTTAGATATTGTTCCTTCCGCTGACTCTTGTGTATTCGAGCTTATGTATTCGAGCCCTCGAGGCCCATGGCTTGTAATATAAAGCTTGTATTATTTTAATTTGTGTCTAGAGTTGTGTTGTGATATCTTCCCGTGAGTCCTTGATCTTGGTCGTACACATTTGCGTGCATGATTAGTGTACGATTGAATTGAGGGCGTCACAAGTTGGTATCAGAGCCGACTGCCTGTAGGTAGCCCCTTTCCAACTCCTTGGCCGAAGTTGAGTCTAGTCACCGAAAAACTTTTACTAACATTGGCTGTGTGGCTTACGGGCCCACGTCGCCATTGGGTGGTATTAGCATCTTTTACTCCTCGTCTATATTCTGGGACTCTGAACTCTCTTCTACTCGGGTTAAATGAATTTACTAACATTAGGATCCCGTGACCACATTCACCCCGAAGTTGGATAAAGCCATAGTTATTCCTTAGAATAGCCTCTTGAGTAGTACACACACCTGTCGTGTTGACTACGAAGTGGAATCCATCGTACCTCCTTCATTATGCATGTTTTCATCATGAATGATCCTTGCCTTTGCAAATGCTCAATGCTGAACTACCCCCTGTTACATGTTAGCAGGATGGTTAGACCGGCTGGTCGTGGTCGTGGTGGCAACGGCCTACCACCGCCTGAATTCTTTGCTGGAATGATGCAACAGTTTGAGCTGAACCGCCAGTTCATGGAAGGAATGATGGCTCAGTTTCCTCGTCCGACAGTTTCCTCGTCCGAATATGAACCAGCAGCCAGCCCCAGTTACTCTGCAGGACTTCATGGGCCTCAACCCGACAATCTACCGCAGCTCAACTCAGCCCTTTGATGCTGATGGCTGGCTCCGAGACATCACGTATGAAATGGAGTCTGCTAGTGTTGCCCCTGCCAGCTATGTCACCTTCGCGTCCTTCTTCCTCAAGGGTCCCGCTGCTCAATGGTGGGACAGCCACAGGAGTACCCTACCTGCTGCAACGCTCATCACTTGGCCACATTTCCAAGCCGCTTTTCGTGCCCGCTTCATTCCTCAGGGAATCATGGACAGGAAGAAGCGCGAGTTCCGTAACTTCACCCAAGGCAACAAGTCTGTAGATGCTTATCAGCGGGAATTCTTGGAATTGTCCCGTTACGCTGAAGAAGACATTGCTACTGATGCTCGTAGGCAAGAAAAGTTCCGTGACGGACTTCACCCTGATATCAAGCTAGCACTGCTCGTTCATGACTTTACCGACTTCGCCACCTTGGTGAACAAGGCTATTCAGGTTGAGACTGGCCTTCAGGAACACCAGGGATCCCTCAGGCGTAGCCGTGACGCTGGCCCATCTTCGGGCCCGTCAATGCAGAAGCGTCGGATATGGATTCCCCACAGCATGTATCGTCCAACTGCACCTGCACCAAGACAGTCCTATGCTACACCTCGTCTGCCTCTTCCACCAGAGAGGCAGCCTCTTCGAGATGTACCATCCCAAGCTCCTGCTCCCTATCCCAATGATGGTATGTGCTTCAGACGTGGCCGCCCCGACCACCTTGCTAAAGAGTGCACTCAGAAAAAGAGCCAGCTGGCTCTACCTTCAAATGGCCGTAACAATCAGCCCTATAACAACAATGCCAGACCTTATGGTCGTGGTCATGCTAATCATGTTGATCTGAATGAAGCTCAAGACCAGCCTGCCACTGTGATGGGTACTCTTCTCGTTAATTCAGTACCAGCTGCTGTTTTATTCGATACAGGAGCATCACATTCTTTCATATCAGAAGATTTTGCATTCATGCATGGCATTAAATACGAAGAGATGCACACTCCACTAGTGGTAAAAACCCCTGCGGGCCAATGCCAAACCTCCATGGTTAGCCACAACGTTTCAGTTGAAATTGAAGGGTTGGAATTCTTTGCATCCCCCATTATTCTGAAGTCTTCCAATACTGACCTAATTCTGGGAATGGATTGGTTGAAAGCACATACGGCTTCTATCGTTTGTGCCACTAAAACCGTCCACCTTCTACACCCTTCAGATGAGATAGTAAGCTACAATGCTCGTCTGGTTCGAAATGCTGAAGCACGACTTTATGTGCTGAATGCGTTGAACGCGGCACCTCTTGAGGGAATTGAAAATATTCCAGTCGTTCGCGACTTCCAAGACGTATTTCCAGAAGAACTTCCAGGAATACCCCATGCACGGGCTGTCGAGTTCGTCATCGACTTGAAACCAGGCACCGTTCCTATCGCCAAACGACCCTACAAGATGCCACCTCATGAACTCCTTGAGCTTAAGGAGGAAATCGACAAATCTCTTCGCAAGGGTTTCATTCGTCCAAGTTCCTCTGCTTGGGGAGCACCTTCTCTCTTTGTGAAGAAGAAGGACGGAACGAACCGTTTGGTCCAAGATTACCGTCCTATCAACCAAGCTACAATTCAGAACAAATATCCCCTTCCTCGGATCAATGATCTGTATGATCAACTTGCTGGTTCATCGATATTCTCTAAACTCGACTTGAGGTTGGGTTACCACCAGATCCGTGTTCGTGAAGAGGATATTCCAAAGACCGCCTTCGTCATTCGTTATGGTTCTTACGAGTACACCGTCATGTCATTTGGTTTAACCAATGCTCCAGCTACATTCTCTCGTCTGATGAACTATATATTCATGGATTACCTCGACAAGTTCGTCGTAGTCTATCTAGATGATATCCTGGTATATTTGAAGAATAAAGAAGAACATGCTGAACATCTTCGTCTTGTTCTGGAGAAGCTTCGAGAGCATCAACTTTATGCCAAGTATTCCAAGTCTGAATTCTGGTTGCCCGAAGTCACCTACCTTGGTCATGTCATCTCCAAGGATGGTATTGCCGTCAACCCAGAGCGCGTTCAGGCTATTCTTGACTGGACCCCTCCGAAGACTGTCAAGCAAGTCAGAAGCTTTCTCGGACTAGCCAGCTATTGTCGCCGCTTTGTTGAGAATTTCTCCAAGATCGCCAAGCCACTGACTAATCTGCTTCACAAAGGCGTTAAGTTCGACTGGACAGACAAATGTCAGGAAAGTTTCCAGGCACTCAAGGACAAGCTGACTTCTGCCCCAGTGCTTGCTCCTCCTGATTCTCGCAAGGACTTCGTCATCTATTATGACGCTTCACGTCAAGGATTAGGCTGTGTTCTAATGCAAGAGCGCAGGGTGATTGCTTATGCTTCCCGTCAAGTGCGCCCTCACGAGGAAAACTACCCGGTTCATGACCTTGAGCTTGCAGCGGTTATCTTTGCATTGAAGCTATGGCGACAGTACCTTCTCGGTAATCGTTGTGAGATCTTCACTGATCATCAGAGTCTGAAGTACCTGTTTACTCAACCAGATCTGAACCTCCGTCAGCAGTGGTGGATGGAAGCTATTGCGGACTACAACTGCGGTATATCTTATACCCCTGGTAAGGCTAATGTAATGGCTGATGCCCTGAGCCGCAAGTCTTATTGCAATAATCACATGGTCTACAAAGCTCAACCCCGCCTTTATGAAGAGCTATGCAAGCTAAACCTTCAACTAGTTCCACAGGGTTCTCTGAATAACCTTGTACTGGAACCAACTCTACTGAAAGCAATTAAGTCTGCTCAAGCCAAAGATGCTCACGTTGATTTGATGAAAAAGGATCTTGCCTTAGAGAAATCCAGAGATTTCTCACTTGGTGAGGATGGAACCTTATACTTCAGAGATCGCATTGTAGTACCCCGGTTCGAGCTTATGACAGAGAAGGTGATGAAAGAAGCGCATGACACCCCTCTCTCTATTCATCCGGGAAGTACCAAGATGTATCTAGACATCCGTCAGAAGTACTGGTGGTCTAAAATGAAGCAAGACATTGCTCGATATATCGAAGAATGTGATGTTTGCCGTCGCGTCAAAGCAGAACCTCAGAAACCGGCTGGACTTCTACAACCGCTTCCGATTCCTGAATGGAAGTGGGATAAGATTCAAATGGACTTCGTCACTGGACTTCCCAAGTCTCAGAAAGGTAACGATGCTATCTTTGTTGTCATCGACCAATTCTCGAAAGTTGCTCACTTTCTGCCAGTCAAGGAGACAATCACTGCTAGTCAATTAGCAAACTTGTATATCTCTAGAATTGTGTCACTCCATGGCATTCCGAAGGAGATCAGTTCAGACCGTGGCAGTTTATTCACTTCAAAGTTCTGGGATAGTTTCCAAGAGGCAATGGGAACTCATATTACCTGGAGCACTGCTTATCATCCCCAATCCCAAGGCCAAGTCGAGCGAGTCAATCAAATTCTTGAAGACATGCTTCGAGCTTGTGTTATTTCTTTTGGCAAGAAGTGGGAAGAATCTCTCCCTTATGCGGAGTTCTCTTATAACAACAGCTATCAAGCCAGCTTGAAGATGGCACCCTTCGAAGTGCTCTATGGACGTAAGTGTCGAACCCCTCTGAATTGGTCAGAAACTGGCGAACGGGCACTCATTGGTCCAGACATTATTCAACAAGCTGAAGAGCAGGTTCGCATTGTCCGGGATAATCTCAAGGCGGCCCAGTCCCGCCAGAAGAGCAACTATGACCGGAAACACTGGGGTTCAACTTATCAACCTGGTGAACAAGCTTATCTGCGTGTCACTCCTTTGAGAGGCACTCATAGGTTCGGAGTCAAGGACAAGCTAGCTCCGCGCTACATTGGTCCTTTCCGCATTCTGGCCCGTTGTGGACTGGTGGCTTATCAACTGGAGTTGCCACCTCAGTTCTCTCATGTTCATGACGTCTTTCACGTGTCGCAACTTCGTCGATGCTTCAAGGATCCGGAACGTGAAGTGGATCCGGAATTGATTGAAATTCAAGATGATCTCACATACAAGGAGCATCCGATCTGCATTCTTGAAGAAGCTGAACGTCAAACACGCCAGAAGGTTACCAAGTTCCTCAAGGTGCAATGGTCAAATCATTCTAAGGATGAAGCCACTTGGGAATGCGAGGATAACCTCCGTGCTGAATACCCCGACCTGTTCCCTTCTACCTCTTAATTCTCGGGACGAGAATTTCTTTTAGAGGAGGAGAGTTGTAACACCCCCGGTGTAATGATGCTACAGTAACCCCTGGGGTTAAGTTAATTGTTTTGCTAAACATGTGCCTGATCATTTTTGTCTCACACTCTTTCACATTCCAGTTGATTTCAATTTAAAGTTATGAGTGAAATTCAAAATTGCTCAAACATGAAAACTAAAATGTTCATCATGTGCCAAATAATCCACAAGTAATATTGGTGATGAACCAACATTTTTGAAAAGTGTTTAAGTGGCCTAAACTACTTATAACAGTGAGCTGAGCAATAATTTAAATGCCTTATTAAATTATAAAATTTGCAAACTACTTTTAAAGTCTCACAACCTTTTTGTGGCAGTGCACAATAATTCTTTAAAAATTATCTTGGCCAGTGGCATAATTTTGCAAAGTCATTAGTGTCTAAAAAGAAGATGCAAAAGCTGCTGGAAAAACAAAAAAAAAGAAATAAAAAGGAAAAAGCAGAGGGGAGAGTGAGAAAAGAGCCCCCTGCCTCCCTGGGCTTTAGCCCATTACACTGGCCGGCCCACCTTACCCCGGGTCGCCTTCCCTGTTCGACCGACCCCGTCGCTACAGGGGCGCGGTCGCCCCGGACCGCCTCGCCGTCGACGACGAGGGGGAGGATAAGGCCTCCATGCCCCCGACGCCTCGGGTGCCTCTTCCACTCACCTCCCCACTTGCCCCGCTCCGCCTCTCCCTCTCCCCACCAGATTCCTCCTCGCTCCCCCTCACCCTTCTCCTCCCTCACCGAGGGAGCCGCTGCCGCGCGCCGTCGATCCCACGCTCCCTGTCGACCTCTCGCCTCGCCCCGATGACGTAGCGCTTCACCGTCGTCCTCTGCGTCGTCCTATCCAAGCCATTGGAGCCGGAAGCCACCGAGACGAGCCCGACGACCTCTTCTTCCCCTACGGCCATCTTCAACTCCGGCGATGATTCCGGTGACGACATGCCTCCCCGAGCAGATTTGAGCACAACCACAGGGCCCGGTGAGCAGTCGTCGTCCTTCTCCCTCTCTCCCCGCGCGTTTCCGTCATCGTAGTGGTCGCATTGGAGATGCCCGAACTCTCCGTCGCGGATCTCATCGCCGGCAAGACTCCAGTGACCAAATGGTCACGGGCCAGTGCCCAGCGCACTCACCGCACTGCGTAGGCCTCGTCTAGCTGCGTGGTTTGCCCGCAAACGCCCCCCAGCACCGATCCCGACGATGCCCGATCTCCGGCGTCCGCTCCGCCGCTTGCCACCGTCGTCTCCGGCCGCCCCCGGCCCGGCTACCACCCCAGTTCGACGCGGCATCTTCTTCCCGTTCGAACGCACCCGCCCGCGGCCATTTTGGCCGCCGGACGGTGAATTCTGGCAAGGTCTGGCGCCCCTCCACCGCGGGAACGCTCACCGGAGCTCCCCAACGCCGGCGCCGACGTGGACGTCCGGGTCTACCTCGCCAGGTCACTGCCCCGTGGCCCTAGTGGCCCGGCTAGCCCTGTTGACCTAGTCAATGGCTGACTGGGCATTGCCCAGTCACTGCCAGTGGGTCCCCCCTTGGGCCCTGTTGACTAGTCAACTAGTCTGTTGACCGCTGATGCAACAATGACGCCATGATGACGTCATATTTCCTTTTCTGTTATTTCTTAAATAATTCCAGAATATTATTTAAACTTTAAAAATTCATAGAAAATAAACGTAACTCCGATGAAAATGTTTTCTATATGAAAGTTGCCCAGAAAAATCCAACGAATCTGAAAATGCGGTCTGTTCAACTGTCACATGCCTCTAGCATGCTGAACATGGAACATTTCCCCTCCGGTCATCTGTGTGACACGGGTCCGGGACCGGGAATACATTCCCGGTTGATTTCCCCCTTCACCTATATCGTGTAGCCATGCGTTAGGTCACTCCCGGCACAACATATTGCCACGTTCTGCTTTGTGATGCTATGTTTGCTTTATATTTACTGTTTCTTCCCCCTCTTCTCTTCGGTAGACCCCGAGACCGATGCCGCCCCTGTGACCGACTACGTCGACGACGACCCCTCCTTGCCAGAGCAACCAGGCAAGCCCCCC
>NC_041392.1:308336857-308345738 GCF_002162155.2 Triticum dicoccoides | reverse complement strand
TTTGATCATCCCAATATCGCCCATTCCATTCACTCATGCTTGCATTAGATTTTGCTACTGTTATTGTTTGCTCCTATTCTGATGCATAGCCTGCTTTTGTATCTGCTATTGTACCTTACCTGCTTATCCTAAACTGCTTAGTATAGGTTGTTTAGTGATCCATCAGTGACCCCCACATTGTCCTTGTTGCCCCTGCTTCATCATCGAAGACCCGATCAACGGGATCGAAGACCAGGCCCCGCCACCGCACATCACTCTCCCCTTAGTTGCTCGACACTGCTGGGTTACTATCGAGTGCCGAGGGTGAGACCTCTACAACACTTCTGATGTTAACCCTATAGTGTAGCTATTCGGTCGTGGTCATCGAGGGTGATTCCGCCTTAACCACTTCCGATACGACTCTGTCGTGCAACCCCTCAAGTGTGAACCTCGGGGGTGATTCCTCTTACGTTCACCTTGATGATTACATCTAGTGGAATTCATCGAGGGTGATTCCTCAGGTTTTCCCCTTGATGTTTGGACACACGGATACTTGGACTTTACCCCTGTTACTTGGAAAGATGGGTCGACCCTGAGGGGTACCCGCGCGAGCTTAATTGCGAGTGATGTGGAGACGGGTTGACCTGGAGGGTGCCCGCGAGATAATTACGAGGCGTGGTCGGGCATTCCTAGTCCTTGCCGCAAGTCCTCGAGACGGGGCAACGGGGTCACATCTTTCGTGAGTCTCTGCTTGTTACCACGCGTTCCTAATCCACTACGATTTGGATATTTGATCCGAGGGGCCTCTGGCCTGATAGCACTAACTATCACGTGGGCATAGTATGGGCGTTCTGCGTCGTATGCATCAGCCGAAGCTTAATAGACGTCAGCGACTGAGCGGCGCGCGCCGGGTTGGACTAGTAAGCACCTACGTTTTTAAGGAGGTAGCTAGGTCTGCTCACCGGCCGCGTTCGTAACGTGCAGGAGTTCCCGGGGAGATGGCCCATGACCCCTGGGGGCATAGGTTTAGTCCGGCGTGCTGGCCTCTCTATTAAGCCTAGGTCGGGTTGCGGCGTATTGTTTGGCCGAGGCCGGGCATGACCCAGGAAAGTGTGTCCGGCCGGAGTTAAGCGAGCGTGGTGGGTAAGTTGGTGCACGCCTGCAGGGAAGAAAACATCTATCGATAGCCTGTCCTACGGTAACGGACACTTGGAGTTGTATCCCGATCGATACAACTAGAACTGGATACTTGTGATGAGAACTGGATGGTGATGAGGATTTGATTGTGATGATAACTGGATAGTATGGCTCTGGGATTGCTTTCTCGCAGGGAGTCGAGAAAGGATCTCTGGCCGAGGTTGATAACACTACTACCACTTTACTTTATGCTACTCTACTCCCTCTTGTTTGCTGCAAGATGGTGGTTTCCATAAGATGCTAGTCTTCGATAGGACTAGGCCTTCTCTCTATTCTGGCATTTCTGCAGCCCAGTCCACATATACAACCCCTCTTTGATAATGTTGCATATGTAGTGTAGATCCTTGCTTGCGAGTACTTTGGATGAGTACTCACGTTTGCTTTGCTCCCCCTTTTCCCCCTTTCTTCTTCTTTCCGGTTGATGCAACCAGAGATGTCGGAGCCCAGGATCCAGACGCCACCTTTGACGACGACTACCACAACCCCGAGGGTGCCTACTACTACGTGGAGGACGCCAACGACCAGGAGTAGTTAGGAGGCTCCCAGGCAGGAGGCCTTGCCTTTTCGATCGTAGATGCTTTTGTGCTAGCCTTCTTAAGGCAAACTTGTCTAACTTATGTCTGTACTCAGATATTGTTGCTTCCGCTGACTCTTATGTATTCGAGTTTATGTATTCGAGCCCTCGAGGCCCATGGCTTGTAATATAAAGCTTGTATTATTTTAATTTGTGTCTAGAGTTGTGTTGTGATATCTTCCCGTGAGTCCTTGATCTTGGTCGTACACATTTGCGTGCATGATTAGTGTACGATTGAATCGAGGGCGTCACAGCATCCAAGCACAAAACAGACGCAACCATTCCCTCCTTGCTGCAAGGCTCGGTTCAAAACATAGTCTTCAGCCAAGGAATGGGAGAAGTAAGTAGTAGTACTCATCAATGTGAAAATCAGATATATATTTTTCGGATTGATGATAAACTCTGGCACTAAACTGAAAATTAAACTTGAACTGAACATTGTATACGGTACGTTTGGTCGTGCTTCACTTCCTGATTTAATTTGTTGTAGTATTATTAAAACTTTCCTAAATTATACAGTAAGCACACGTTAATCTAAGAAATACTATACACATTTTGAGCGTTTATAAACACTAGCACTAATCTCAAAATGTACACTTAAACTGAACACCGTTATGTTAGTTTCAGGCATTCGGTACCATTTCATCCCCAGCTCAGGCAAAACATCAAACATGCAGCATGCAAACCGATAAAAGCACATGTAGAGAAAACGCAGTTCAGCATGTTCTGAATATCTTCACCAAGCTCCGTTTTCGACAGTACTTACAGAGTTTACTGGTTGCGGAGTCATCTGTGAGTAGACCTCGTCAGTGTCCTTGTCAGCTTGTGCAAAACAAGCATCATTCATCAGGATTAAATGGTTAATGCTTAAGGCCACTAACCCCCACACCCGAACCTGAAGATGAACCAAGTACACCTACATGCATGGTGATGTTGTGGACTTGACATAGCAGCTGCGACGGCAGGCTCGGGTAGTTTGGGATGCGGGTGTTGGGTGTCTTCTTGGTGGTCGCCGCGACCTGCAAGATAAAAAACCTCAGCAATCCATGTATGAGATTAAGTGATCTAAATCAGATGACATATACAGGTTTGATGGGTTTTCTTCTGGATTGAGACAGATATCTATCAAGCACTTGACTGAAACAGCAAGAAATCGTCAGCCTCTACCTCTAGTCTGGTACCAAATCCCCACAAAATCATGCGGGCCAAATCGATTTAGTGATCCAAGATACATACAAGCATCTGAGAAATACTTGACCCAAGAGATTAAACTACCCGAATGCTTCATTCAAGATTTAATAGATCACTTATTTATGAACAGAGGGAGTGATATTCAGCTTCCGCAGTAAAAGGAGACCCGTAAACTCATTGCACACAGTTGCAAAAACACATTATGCAACAGCAATACAACATCAGCGTGTGTGTGTGCCGCGGTTACCTACATATCCTACTAAGCGAAGCCGACAGCCAGGTTGTTGGTCTTGTACTTGTCGAACTAACAATCTATGGATTTTGCAGTCAGCAATTAGCAACAGCAAGTGGAACCCTGAAATCTGGTGCTCATTTGCTAGAAATACCGAAGTAATAATATTTTAAGGCACAACCAAAACTGTTAGTGTAACTACTAAATATGTGTCTGACCATGGGAAATAGGCTGTAATTGATAGGGCCAGGCTACTATCAGAACGAAGTTTACTAGAATTGAGAAAATTGAAGGACAATTTTTGGAGTTCTACCTCTACCACCAAATGGAGTAAGTAAAACCAAAACATGGCAATCGTTCATGTCACGCTATGAGGTCAACTTTCTGGAGCATATTCTAATTGTTACAGACTTAAACCAGCATGCCATTTGCCCTACTATGTAGAATACACCCAGTCAAAAAATTGAGTCTACCATCCACTTAATTAGTAAATACATTGGCTCCTAGCTACAAATGAATGTGTCGTGGATTTTACCATGCCGGATGGATACAATTAAAAAAAGTATGAGAAAAGGGACAAAAAATTCAGTTACCTTGACAGAAACAAAGGAACCTACTAGGTCCTTTGTAACATCTTGAATGGGCCTTTTGGGATCTGCACGCCAAAACAGACACATGCCATAAATTAAGCTTCAGCGGCTGCAATCCACTCTTGAATTGTTTCCATTTGTAACAACGGTCGACTCAAAGTAGTGGGGCGAGCAGATTGAGCAGAGAACTCAACTGGAAGGAGGAGGGAAGGGTACCTTTACACCAATGGGCGAGGCTGAGGAGAGGGTTGGGCATGAAGCCCTGCATGGAGTTGTACTTGAGGATGATTCCACCGGTGTTTGACCGCAGCACGGGCAGTGTGAGGATCTTCCCCTGGTCCTTGTCCGCGCGCACAGCCTTCCAGTCCGCCGCGAACTGCACGCATCATGGCAATCTCATAGTTGATATGACTGATAACCCCAGCCGGCATTGCACTGAACATCTCCCGTGTACCATGGCAACGGCCAAGAACGGCCACCGAGCAAAAGCGTGGGCTGGCAGTGACAGCGAGTAAACAGCTGAGGCGAGGCGAGGCGCACGGCCGTGCGGGCGTACCTGGGCCAGGCGCGCCTCCTCGAACGCAGCATCCTCCTGGCTGACGGTGGCGCCTTCGGACGCGGCCGCCGAGAGGCGGAAGCGGCCGCGGCTGGGAAGAAGGGGCGGGAAGGAGGCGGCCGGCACGGGGGCGCAGGCGGACGGGGAGAGCGCCGCGAGGGAGGGCGGCGTCTTCAGGGACGCGAACAGCATCTCGTACGCCGACGGTGAGCGGTGGGTGGTGACCGGTGGTGGTGGTGGTGGTGGTGAGGAACGAGTGGCCGTGGACGGAAGCGCCTCCTGGTTGCTGGCGGCCTGCAGGCGGTCGAAGATCCCCCTCCTCACGTCGGCGGCGGCCCGTGGCTCTCGGCGTCAGTGTCGGCCATCCGCCCGAGGCGGAGGCGGAGGCGAGGAGCCAGCGGAGGTGGCAGTGGAGGTGCGGCGCCGAGGGCGGGACGAGCGCGGCGAGTGAGGCATCAGGGACGGGGTGAGTCGACGGGCGGAGGAAGAGCGGCATGGGGTTTGCGTCCTACGGGCGCGGGCAGCGGAGTGTGGTGGCGCGCGGGCGGAGGAGTGTGGTGGTGCGCGGGCGTGGGCAGCGGGATTTGAATCGGGGGGCGGGAGGTAGGTGGCGGCTGCGAGTGCATCCGAATCGGGGGAGAGGGGGGAGAGGAGTGGAGTTCGGGTTTGGGTTGGCCTGCTGAGAGGTGAGTGAGAGACGTTGGATTCGCCTGGTGTGGATGATTCAGATCACATGAGTGGGGTGATTCATGAGAAGTGTTCAGATTGGTCCGAGAGTCTGTGATTTAAAATAACTTCCAAGTACTAAAGATAAAGCTATTTTGTGAAGCAGCTATCAAAAATATTTTGCAAAAGGGTGTCATACAAATTTTCACTCAAGTTAGACCACATTTTATGGATGAGCACCAATTTGTATGCATTTCTGATATGTCTAGCTATTTTTAATCATTTTTCGAGTGTTCAAACTGAGTTTTTTTGTGATGGAGCTACCAAATATTTGTTACAAAATTGGACCAAATCAATTTTCTAAAATATTAGGCCATATTTAATGCACAATTGGCCAAATGGTTGGGTGTCAAAAGTTTTGATCCACCTCTGGTGAAAAAGACAAATTCCTGCCGATTTAGTAGGAAGCGGGTCAAATTTGAATTGCAGCTGCCTCGTAGTTTGCTCTTTATTTTTTCGAAAAATCATTTCTAGGTACACAAGTATCTATTTAATGAGAGAAACATCAAAAGTTTTCCAAGATTTAACCACTAGCTAGAAACGGTCATGCCCGCCGTTTTGGCCGTAATTTGAAATGGGTATAAAAAATTCAAAAAAATTCAAAAATTGGAAAACCTTCGCATTGTGTCATTATATGTGACCAAGTTTCCATGAAAAATAATAAACTTGTAATATAGAAATTATTTTAAAAAATGTTCTCAGAAACGAGCTACATGCGTGAAGATTCATGGCTTTCAAGCCAAATAATCAATCTTATGGCCACATTCATGGCATAGTTTGTTCAAATGATCTCATATTTTGAACAAGGGTGCATCTTGGAATTCCAAACAATGTTGCCTAAGGGAGTTTTCATTTTCTTTGCATGAAAAATTCATTTTCCATTTTCCGAGTGTTCAAACTGAGCTTTTTGTGAAGGACCTACCATATATTTGTTGCAACATTGCACCAAATCAATTTTCTAAAATACTAGAACATATTTAATGCACAATTGACCAAATGGTTCAGTGTAAAATGTTTTGATCCACCTCTCATGAAAAAGACAAATTTCTGCCGATTCAGTTGGAAGCGGGTCAAATTTGAACTGCAGCTGCCTCGTAGTTTGCTCTTTATTTTTTCCAAAAATCATTTATAGGTACATAAGTATCTATTTAATCAGAGAAACACCAAAAAAATTCCAAGATTCAACCACTGGCTAGGAATGGTTAAGCCCGCCGTTTTGACCGCATTTTGAAATGGGCATAAAAAATTAAAAAAAATTAAAAAATTGGAAAACATTCGCATTGGGTCATTATATGTGACCAAGTTTCTAGGAAAAATGATAAACTTGTAATATGGAAATTATTTTAAAAAAGTGTTCTCAGAAACGAGCTATCATGCGTGAAGATTCATGGTTTTCAAGCCAAATGATCAATCTCATGGCCACATTCACGGCATAGTTTGTTCAAATGATCTCATATTGTGCACAAGGGTGCATCTTGGAATTCCAAACAATGTTGCCTAAGGGAGTTTTCATTTTCTTTGCATGGAAAATTCATTTTCCATTTTCCGAGTGTTCAAACTGAGTTTTTTTATGAAGGACCTACCATATATTTGTTGCAAAATTGCACCAAATCAATTTTCTAAAAAACTAGGACATATTTAATGCATAATTGACCAAATGGTTGGGTGTAAAAAAATTTGATCCACCTCTCGTGAAAAAGATAAATTTCTGCTGATTCAGATGGAAGTGGGTCAGATTTGAACTACAGCTACCTCGTAGTTAGCTCTTTATTTTTTCGAAAAATCATTTATAGATACATAAGTATCTATTTAATCAGAGAAACACCAAAAAATTCCAAGATTCAACCACTAGCTAGGAACGGTCAAGCCCGCCGTTTTGACCGCATTTTGAAACGGACATAAAAAATTCAAAACAAATCAAAAAATTGGAAAACCTTCGCATTGTGTCATTATATGTGGCCAAGTTTCCAGAAAAAAATAATAAACTTCTAATACGAAATTATTTTAAAAAAGTGTTCTCGGAAATGAGCTATCATGCATGAAGATTCATGGCATTCAACCAAAATGATCAATCTTATGGCCACATTCATGGCATAGTTTGTTCAAATGATCTCATATTGTGCACAAGGGTGCATCTTGGAATTCCAAACAATGTTTCCTAATGGACTTTTTATTTTATTTGCACAGAAAATTCATTTCCCATTTTTCGAGTGCGCGAAATGAGTTTTTTTGTGAAGGACCTACCATATACTTGTTGCAAAATTGGACCAAATCAATTTTCTAAAATACTAGGCCATATTTAATGCACAATTCACAAAATGGTTGGGTGTCTAAAGTTTTGAACCACCTCTGGTGAAAAAGACAAATTCCCGCCGATTCAGTAGGAAGCGGGTCAAATTTGAACTGCAGCTGCCTCGTAGTTTGCTATTTATTTTTTCCAAAAATCATTTCTAGTTACATAAGTACCTATTTAATCATAAATACATGGTTTGGTGGCGATACGTCGAGGTTTGGACGGTGGCCGAGGGCCCCAACTCTAGAGCGCGTAAACTCGCATGCCCGCCACGTGGTCACCGCGCGACCTGGTGTTGCCATGTGTTCTGGGAGGCCTAGGCATGTCTAGTGGGTTGGTCACTACCCAGGTAGGTGCTAGGAATAAAATCACAACATAAGATTCTCACGAGGAGACAGATCGATGCTCAAACATGAATAAGCAGCCAAGTGTTTGATTAGCGGTACGGGAAATGCGCATGGCTAACGGGCGTGAGTTTTGGCTGAGGATGATCAGTTACTAGGAAGACTGTCTTCACATATTTTCAGCTCAAAAGGAGGAGCCTAGGTGGTACTTGCTTTGCAAAGTACCACACTGGATATAAATACAAATGTTGAAGATGGACTCAAAATAATGAATGGATTGAGCTGGCATTTGGTGGAGGATGATTATTTGGGCATAGGAAAGCACTGTAGAAAATGGATACCATTTGGACATGCCAAAGTGGTACTTCCTTCACAAAGTGTTTTTCTGAACATAATAGGAAAATGAATATTTTTGAATTATTTTTAAACTAGGCAAGGAAGGGTTTTTTACATATTTGACGAAGATATGACCCAAAGAATTTATGAGATTTTTTTGGGAATTTTGGGAATGACAGAAATATAGGTTGCTTCACAACCTAGGGCAAAAACTGCCACATGGACATGACACATAGGCAAAACTGATGAGGTGACACCTAGTCTGTAACACCCCGGATGTAACTTTCCCAATTTGTACCGTTTCCGGCGTTAAGTTATATTTATTTCTCGGGTTCGGGTCTTTGTCTCCGTGTGTTGTGTCCGTTGTCATGCATCTCATATCATGTCATCTTGTGCATTGCATTTGCATACGTGTTCATCTCATGCATTCGAGCATTTTCCCCATCGTCCGTTTTGCATTCCGGCGCTTCGTTCTCCTCCGGTGGTCATTTCTAGCTTTCTTTCGTGTGTGGAGTTTAAACATTTCCGGATTGGACCGAGACTTTCCAAGCGGCCTTGGTTTACTACCGGTAGACCGCCTGTCAAGTTTCATATCATTTGGACTTTGTTTGATACTCCAACGGTTAACCGAGGGACCGAAAAGGCCTCGTGTTTGTTGCAGCCCAACACCCCTCCATTTTGGCCCAAAACCCACAAAACTCTGTCACATCTTCTAGAGCGTTCGATCACGATCGCGTGGCCGAAAACCGCACCTCATTTGGACTCTCCTCGCTCCACTTATGCCTATAAATAGCCCCCCCCCCCCCGTTTTTCGGATCTCTTCTTCCTCCCCGAAACCCTAGCTAAAAAAAACCTCTCCGCCG
>NC_041392.1:308330611-308336726 GCF_002162155.2 Triticum dicoccoides | reverse complement strand
CCACCACGTGGCCTCCCGGCAACTGCTGCCGCCGCGGCCCGCCCGGCCCACGGGGAGCCCGCCTCCTCGCCGTCCCGGGCCAGATCCAGCCGCGCCCCGCGCCTCGACTCCGCCGCTGCCTCTCCCATCACCGGCGAATGCCGCCGCCGCGGGCCGCCCCGCGAGCCGAGCCGGAGCTCGCCGCGGACCACCGCCGTCCTCCGCCTCACGCCGCCCCGCTCCACGCCACCGCCGCCGTCCTCCGCCACCGTCGCCTCACCCGGATCCGGCCTCCTCCCTCCGCGCCAAGTCCGGCGACGAACTCCGGCGAGCTTCCCCGGCCATCCTCGGTTCCCGTGCGATCTGGATCTGAGATCTGAAAATATCTCCTCGGTTGACTTTTTCCCTCCGAACCCTAAATTTTTATGCATACTTTGACCTGCCGTAACTTTGCATCTGTAGCTCCGATTTGGGCATATAGTATATCAAAATGTTCGCCACGACGAGTAAATCATTTCATTCCATTGCATCATTTTCATTTGAGCTCATCTTGATGCCCGAATGGCTGCTAGAAGGAGGCTTCGTGAGTAAATGTCAGATTTGCTAGTTCATCTTAGACTTTTGTCATTTTTGCCATGATTATTGTGTGCATGCTATGCCTGTGAGTCCTTCATATGTTTTGTTAAGGATTTTGTCTTCTTTCCAGAGGTGCAACCCATGCATTTTTAGGATGTGTGTGGTGACTTGTGCAAGCTTGCAAAGTGAGGCACCCGGTAAATCTGTTTTCAGGGACTTAGTAGTTTTCACTAAGTCTGGGATTATTTAGTTCATGATGCCATATGTTCAGCTTGTTTCCTAGTGATCCGTGCCTCTTTTGAGGATGATCAGTAAGGGAGTTTTGTTAATCATGTTGTGTTCTATCCATCCATGTTTTTACTTGCAATTATGGAGCAACCTAGCTTGAGTCAATCGAGCTCTACTTTTGCTTCGTTGTGAATCTGGGCAGATCGTCAACTCGTTTGCGATTTTGCCGATGTTATTGTAGTTGATCCGTGCATGCCATGCCATTGTTCTTGCCATGGCTAGATAGCATTTTGTGCCTTATTAATGGATGTATGCTAGCCTTGCCACGACTTGCACCCTAGTGAGTGCATCGAGCTCGTTTACATGCCTTCGTGAGTTATATTTCAGCATGTCTCAGTTTTCACTAAGTCTGAAAACTGATTGTGTTTTAGCTATGTTCGTGTGCCCGTTAGTATATTTTGTGAACCCTTTTGGCCCCAGGTCACTTTGGGTCTTTTGTTAAGCTTGTCGAGTAGCTCCATGCCATGTTCTTACTTGTCTTAATAAGGTCATGTATCATGTTGTTTTGCTTCTCCCAAGAGGGCTTCGTGATCTGAAATTTCAGACAAGTGTTAATTTCACTAAGTCTGGAATCTGTTTTGCATTTGCGTTTTTGCCATGCTTTTTTGAACCTGTTAATGGATGAATTGGCTGTAGCTCAGTGCTAGACTTTTGTTAAGCATCTTGTGTGCATCCCTGCCATGTATTTTGTTGTCATGTTTGGTGGGTGTAGCATGTTCATTTCATTTCATTTCCAAACCGTAACTCCGATTCCGGCGTTCTTTATATCGTTTTCAAGCGATTTCATCTCATCTTTCCAGTGGCACCCTTGGAATTCCAAGTTGAGGCCAGGTTCATGCTTTTTCTATCATATATTGCATTTTGCATCCCGCATCGCATCCCGCATAGCATATCATCTTTGCATCTTATTGCTTGAGTTTGCACGTGGTTGATTGTATCCTTGTTGCTTGTTTGTCTTGTTTGGGTAGAGCCGGGAGACAAGTTCGCTAACGAGGAGCCCGTTGAGTTTGCTTTTGAGGATCCAGTCAACTCTGACAGCTTTGCAGGCAAGATGATCATACCCTCGATATCACTACTATCTTTGCTATGCTAGTTTGCTCGCTCTTGCTATGCCAATGCTACGATGCCTACCTTTTGCTTGTCAGCCTCCCAAGTGCCAAGTTGAACCTCTAACCCACCATGTCCTAGCAAACCGTTGATTGGCTATGTTACCGCTTTGCTCAGCCCCTCTTATAGTGTTGCTAGTTGCAGGTGAAGATTGGAGGCCGTTCCTTGTTGGAACATCTTTTATTTACTTGTTGGGATATCATTATATTGCCATGTTATCTTAATGCATCTATATACTTAGTGAAGGGTGGAAGGCTCGGCCTCTCGCCTAGTGTTTTGTTCCACTCTTGCCGCCCTAGTTTCCGTCATATCGGTGTTATGTTCCCGGATTTTGCGTTCCTTACGCGGTTGGGTTATAATGGGAACCCCTTTATAGTTCGCCTTGTTTAAAGCTTTTCCAGCAATGCCCAACCTTGGTTTTACCATTCGCCACCTAGCCTCTTTTTCCCTTGGGTTACCGGAGCCCAAGGGTCATCTTATTTTAACCCCCCGGGCCAGTGCTCCCTCTGAGTGTTGGTCCGAACCGGGCAGCCTGCGGGGCCACCTCGGGGAAACTTGAGGGTTGGTTTTACTCGTAGCTTGACCTATCTGAGTGTGCCCTGAGAACGAGATATGTGCAGCTCCTATCGGGATTTGTCGGCACGTTCGGGCGGTGTTGCTGGTCTTGTTTTAACCTGTCGAAGTGTCTTGAGTTACCGAGATACCGAGTCTGATCGGAACGTCTTGGGAGGAGGTCTATTCCTTCGTTGACCGTGAGAGCTTGTCATGGGCTAAGTTGGGACTCCCCTGCTGGGATTGAACTTTCGAAAGCCGTGCCCGAGGTTATGGGCAGATGGGAATTTGTTAATGTCCGGTTGTAGATAACTTGAAGCTTAATTAATTAAAATGAACCAACTGAGTGGGTTACCGTGATGGCCTCTTCTCGGCGGAGTCCGGGAAGTGGACACGGTGTTGGAGTAATGCTTGCGCAGGTTGTTCCTCTAGTTATTCTTGCTCGCGCTTTGCCTCCTCTTCTCGCTCTCTCTCTTTTGCGTATAAGTTAGCCACCACATATGCTAGTCGCTTGCTGCAGCTCCACATATATATTGCCTTACCCTTCCTATAAGCTTAAATAGTCTTGATCGCGAGGATGCGAGATTGCTGAGCCCCTGTGGCTCACAGATACTATAACTCCAGATGCAGGTCCAGGTGATTCCGCTCCAGGTGACGAGTACGAGCTCAAGTGGGAGTTCGACGAGGACTCTCAACGATACTACGTGTCTTTTCCTGACGATCAGTAGTGGTGCCTAGTAGGGGTTCGATTCAGGGCCTTGTCGCAAGTTGGGTTTTCTTCTATTTTGGCGCCGTAGTCGGGCCATGAGTGTTTTTTTGGATGATGTAATGTTATTTATGTACTTTGATGTGACGTGGCGAGTGTAAGCCAACTATGTATCTCCCCTTTTATTCTATATATTGCATGGGATGTTTGTGATGATTGCCTAGCTTGCGACATTGCTTTCAATGCGGTTATGTCTCTAAGTCGTGCCTCGACACGTGGGAGCTATAGCCGCATCGAGGGCGTTACATAGTCATAGCAACCCACCACAATTTACAAGGTTATGACCATCTATATTGGTCATGATCAGCTAGAAATAAGGCAGCGGACCAGTGCTATCTGCTTTATGACCATTTCGTCTAAGGAAATTACGACATTTCTGACCAAAATGGTCGTTATAGTTTAGGGTTTGGAGCCCCCCGAACAGCTTTTGACCAATTGGTCTGAAATGGTCATAGATCTATGACCAATTCTTCTAGGGTCACTGACAGAAGGTCACTAGTTGACATATTTCTTGTAGTGTTGGTTGAAAAGACGAAGAAAGCATGGTGGATGGCGAAGGGTGGGGGGGAAGTGGACCTATCTCTTGGTTGAAAAAGGAAAGAAAGTGACGGGTATTGGGGGACAACGCAAATGAGAATGAGTAGGTCTAGATTTCCTGTGCTCACATACGAAAATGTCGCCGAGGAGATAAAAATGGGACAAATGCAAACATTCTGCCTGAGTGTTTGCCGCTCTCGGCAACCACATCTGCCTCACCACTTAAATCTCACACCACTAACATTGCTTCATCCCAGTGGAACTGCACAAATTTGATTGCACATTTACTGACCATGTGCTACTCTCATGACAGTAATACTAATGCTATTGTTCTGCATGTTAATCTCGTGGTAGTGTTGATGTGATGTGATTCTACTTACGTAAGGACACTTTCATACTATCAATCTAGTGCCAATTATAACACAATAGATGCTGCTGTTAATCATACGCCACTGCAAATATCTGTCACTGTTTAAATAACCGTATCTCGTATTTGCGCAAACAGGGATGTCTGTCTCCATATCGTTTCGGGATGTCTGTCTCCGTATCGTTTCTATCCGCGCAATCAAAAGCACACACCTCAGTTTTAGTAGAACTGCGCAAAATGAGATGGCTATCCCTCGTTGCCGTCGTCTAACCACCCGTCTTCCAGGTATTCCTACATTGGTAGTTACTAGGTAGAATGACCAACGCAATATAAAAGAACTTGATTCATATGTTTTACTTCCTAATTGCAGTGGAGGGATGAGCGAAAACAACTGCATCCTAGTACGTAATGCACTTTCTACCAGTTCATCCATGGACCGAGGACTAGCTGGCACGGCTGCACGGCGGTTTTTTTGGACAGGTGCGCAGACAAGAGGCATTGTGGTCTGCTTATTTCTGCAAATAGCGGTGCTTAAATTTAGTAGAATGCACAAGAATTTCAGCTGGTCAGTACACTACATGGTCCAGTTCAGCATTCCAGATGAGAACACAATTATAATTGGTTATTCTGGAATGAGAGAACCTAACCCTGGATGGTGGCAACAAGAAAAAACCAGAGTGAACTCCAGGAAATTTAAGCCTGCCAGGAGGCCCTTTGCTCAGAGAAGCCTTGCTTGTTTTTTCTTGATTTGTAAACCTTCTCACAACTTTGTATTTTGCTGTGAACTAGTATATGTTTGTTATGTTCTATGAATCATTGAGATGTATAAAATTGCTTAACTTATGCTTTTCAAGTTTCTTATGAAGCCGGGTTTAATGTGAGTGTTCCACATGAACGCTGGACTAGTGTGTGAACGTTTGGAATTTACATTGTGGCCTCAGTTAACTGCATGAACCACTGTAACAAGACACATGGCTGCTTATATGTCAGACATCAGATTGTTGATTGTTAGCTGGTCGATAGCATAGTGTTGAAGCGAGTTGAGCCAATGTGCCGTGTTTTGCACAATTGCTTACAAGTGGGGTAGCACCAACAATGTTTACAAGTACTTATGTATACGTCAGCGCACAGTTCTCAAATGAGTACTCTATTTCATCAAAACACACACTGCTCGTATGATAAAACTAGTGAGGATGCATCTGTTTCGGCAACAATTACAATGATTCACGGGCACACAAAAGTAGCAGCAGTTCCCATAGACGGATTCAAACAGTGTACTAGCCCCAGAGGGCTCGATAACAGGCAAGGTTCGGATAATTAGACAGAATCCAAACTACTATTAAACACTAGCTAGGGCAAGTATTTCATGCCTCGATCTAATTTGGGTTGGACACAAGACGGATCTTGCCATGAACATCATTGAGGACGTCCGGCAGCAGCTCAATCCTGTGAACCTTCATGAACAAAACCTTCTGGCCTTGCCACTCATAAACTTATTTGTGGAGGCATGCCACGTCATCTTCCAGCGTAAGCTTGACAAGAACAGTATGCCTCACAAACGAAGGAGTAGCTTTGAACTTATTATGCTTCAGTACACCCTGGACAACACGCCTGACAATAGTGAGGCTGGAATACAACTCTTCATTGGTATAAGCGCAAATGGCTTCCAGGATCCAACAGCCTAAAAACTCTGTTTTCCCAATGCGTATATTCAGGTCATCCGCCTCATAGCGAGTGACATGTACAACCACACAATCCTTGTCTACATCAGGGCTCTAATTGAAACAGAAACAAATTCTGAATTACTTTCCAGTATAAGAAACACAAGTTATTTAAACCACTATGTATAGCATGGCATCGAAGCTAATAAAATTTTGCATTATTCATCACCACATACTTAGATGAAAAACCACAATCGAGATCGGCAAAGAAGAAAATCACCT
>NC_041392.1:308300383-308330333 GCF_002162155.2 Triticum dicoccoides | reverse complement strand
CAGTGCCACGGGGGCTGTAACCTCAAACGGGGCGTTGACCATCTTAGCAGTGGTTGTGAGCGTATCTAGGGTCAGCTCGGTGGCTGCCTCCATCTTCTTGGAGCTCTCTGTCTCGTGGGGATTAGCCTCCCGCGTCTGCTCCAATATCGGCAGATCTTTGCCTAGTTCTCCTTGGTCCATCATGAAACTGACGAATACTAGGAGACCACTGAAAGGAAAACACAATCGCAATGACAATGAAACAAAAAAGAGAGTGAGGATCGGTTACTGCTTTGCAAAAGTTGTTTTTTCTCTAAACGAAAATATACCAACATCATGGATCCACTTACCTTCCCTTTGTTGGGAGAGAAGAACAGTGGCAGATGCGGGTGTTGCCTTTCTTGAAGACGGTGAGGGAGAAGGGGATTCAACGAAGAGTGAAATGATGGTTGCTTTGTCCGTCAAACTTAGACTACAGGGAGGTGGTGTTTTGTGATACAATGGCTTGTTATTGCCGCGCTACGACCGGGGTGACTCTCCGCCTGCATACTGCCTTCTAATTTGGTGGATGGCATTTGGGCCCGCGCGCTGCATGGCCCGCATGTCGGTGAACAAAAGTATAATTGCATTCAGTAGAGGGAGACGTTTCGTTGACCTAGGAGGAACCAGAAGTGGTATTGTATCCACTGTACTAGTAGTAATTATTTTTCCGGGTAGCTGTAGAGTGTCTCCACTGTACTAGTAGTAATTGCTTCTCTGGGCCCAACACAAAACAACCCATCCACCCTAGTAAATATTAAAACCAATTCAAAAGTCCATATATTTACTAAATGAGAGGCACTACCCACACCCAGCACACCGCCCCCCAAAAAAACCTGGGTGTTCTTCTTCCTCCTCACTCCCACCCACCTCACGTTACCTCGCTCCACTCGTACCGCCAAATTCGTCACCTCACTCCTACAGAAAACCCTAGCTCCCCTTCTTCCTCACTACTACAGAAAAACCCCAGCTCCCCTTCTTCTTCATTCGCACTACAACTAGGCTCATCATTCGTTACTCTGCTCAAATCCGTGAGCGCGACGCGACGCCCTCGAGGAAAATGGAGTCGGCTAACCCCAGCGCCAAGAAGATGAGGCTCCCACCAGCGGTGACGCCTGTTGTAGATCCCGCACCCGGCAGCGAGGGGAGAAGCGGTGACCCCGCCCCCACCGGATCCTAGGAACCCGTAGAATCTCGGGCTGACCGCATCGGTGATCTCCCGGACGCCGTCCTTGGGGAGATCATCTCGCTTCTTCCCACCAAGGATTGTTGCCGCACCCAAGTCCTCTCAATTCGGTGGCGCCCTCTATGGCGCGCCGTGCCCCTTAATCTCGACTGTCATCAACTATCTCTCTTCAATGATTTTGAAATACCCAGAGCCATCATCTCCTCCCACCAGGGCTCTGTTCAAAGCCTGTGCATCCTGTCATGCTACTTGAGCAAGCATACCATGCCCTACACGGTGGACGCCCAACTGAAATCCCCTAAATTCACAGAACTACAGCTGCTTGAGTTCTACTATTGCCCAGGAAATCACCTACCAGATACCGAACACCATGTACCTGTGCCCTCAGCACCGATGTCCATTGATGACCCACAAGTATAGGGATCTATCGTTGTCCTTTCGATAAGTAAGAGTGTCTAACCCAACGAGGAGCAGAAGGAAATGATAAACGGTTTTCAACAAGGTATTCTCTGCAAGTACTGAAATAAGTGGTAACAGATAGTTTTGTAATGAGATAATTTGTAACGAGCAACAAGTAACAAAAGTAAATAAAGTGAAGCAAGGTGGCCCAATCCTTTTTGTAGCAAACTACAAGCCTAGACAAACTCTTATATAAGGAAAAGCGCTCCCGAGGACACATGGGAATATCGCCAAGCTAGTTTTCATCACGTTCATATGATTCGCGTTCGGTACTTTGACAATTTGATATGTGGGTGGACCGGTGCTTGGGTGCTGTTCTTACTTGAACAAGCATCCCACTTATGATTAACCTCTATTGCAAGCATCCGCAACTACAACAAAAGTATTAAGGTAAACCTAACCATAGCATGAAACATATGGATCCAAATCATCCCCTTACGAAGCAACGCATAAACTAGGGTTTAAGCTTCTGTCACTCTAGCAACCCATCATCTACTTATTACTTCCCAATGCCTTCCTCTAGGCCCAAATAATGGTGAAGTGTTATGTAGTCGACGTTCACATAACACCACTAGAGGCTAGACAACATACATCTCATCAAAATATCGAACGAATACCAAATTCACATGACTACTAATAGCAAGACTTCTCCCTTGTCCTCAGGAACAAACGTAACTACTCACAAAGCACAAACATGTTCATAATCAGAGGGGTATTAATATGCATAAATGATCTGAACATATGATCTTCCACCAATTAAACCAACTAGCATCAACTACAAGGAGTAATTAACACTACTAGCAACCTACTAGCACCAATCCCGGACTTGAAGACAAGAATCGGATACAAGAGATGAACTAGGGTTTTCAGATGAGATGGTGCTGATGAAGATATTGATGGAGATTTCCCTGTCCCGATGAGAGGAGCGTTGGTGATGACGATGGCGATGATTTCCCCCTCTGGGAGGGAAGTTTCCCCGGCAGAACAGCTCTGCCGGAGCTCTAGATTGGATCCGCCAAGGTTCCGCCTCGTGGCGGCGGAGTTTCGTCCCGAAAGGTTGCTTCTTATTTTTTTCTCGACAAAAGACTTCATATAGGAGAATATGGTCATCGAAGAGCCATCAGGGGGCCCACGAGGCAGGGGGCGCGCCCTAGGGGGCGCCCCCACCCTCGTGAGAAGGATGTGGGCCCCCTGGTCTTCATCTTTGGCGAGGTTTTTTCATTATTTATTATAAGGTGTTCCATGGAGTTTCAGGACTTTTGGAGTTGTGCAGAATAGGTCTCTAATATTTGCTCCTTTTCAGCCCAGAATTCTAGCTGCCGACATTCTCCCTCCTTATGTAAACCTTGTAAAATAAGAGAGAATAGCCATTAGTATTGTGACATAATGTGAAATAACAGCCCATAATGCAATAAATATCGATATAAAAGCATGATGCAAAATGGACGTATCAACTCCCCCAAGCTTAGACCTCGCTTGTCCTCAAGCGAAAAGCCGTAATCGAAAAATATGTCCACATGTTTAGAGATGAAGGTGTCGATAAAAATAAAATACGGACATGAGGGCATCATGATCATTCTTATAACAACAACTTATATAATTTTTGTCATATGATCTCTAATGCTAGAGTAATAATTCAATCACAATATCAGGTATGAATCGTAAACTTCATTGAAAACTAACAAACTACAATCTCGGTCATTGAAGAAATTGCAATTTATCATAACATAGGAATGAGTCAATGTATAAGAGCTTTTCAGCAAGTCCACATACTCAACTATCATATAATCTTTCACAATTGCCGACACTCACGCAATACTTATGGGTATGGAGTTTTAATTGGACATAGAGAAAGATAGGGGCTTATAGTCTTGCCTCCCAACGTTTTACCTCAAGGGTAATGTCAACAGTAATAGTTCATGAAAACTCACATCCAATTAGCCATATATACCAGGATATTTCCAACATACTATGCTTGCCAAAGGATAAAGTGTAAAAAGGAAGGGTGAAAATCACCATGACTCTTGCATAAGGTAGAAGATAATGATAACAGATAGGCCCTTTGCAGAGGGAAGCAGAGGTTGCCATGCGCTTTTATGGTTGGATGCACAAAATCTTAATGCGAAAGAACGTCACTTTATATTGCCCCTTGTGATATGAACCTTTATTATGCAGTCCGTCGCTTTTATTACTTCCACATCACAAGATCGTATAAAGCTTATTTCTCCCACACCAATCAATCATACATATTTAGAGAGAAATTTTTATTGCTTTGCACCGATGACAACTTACTTGAAGGATCTTATTCAATCCATAGGTAGATATGGTGGACACTCATGGCAAAACTGGTTTAAGGGTATTTGGAAGCACAAGTAGTATCTCTACTTGGTGCAATGAATTTGGCTAGCATGAGGGTGAAAGGCAAGCTCAACATGTTGGAAGATCCAAGACAATATAATTTATCTCAGATGTAAGAAAACATCACCCATTACGTTGTCTTCCTTGTCCAATGTCAACTCTTTAGCATGTCATATTTTAATGAGTGCTCACAATCATAAAAGATGTCCAAGATAGTATATCTATATGTGAAGACCTCTCTTTCTTTACTACTTCCTATTAATTGCAACGATGACCAAAACTATGCTTGTCAACTCTCAACAACTTTTATTCATCATACTTTTTCTATGTGAGCTCATTACTCTCCATGAGATCCATATGATCTCTTTTGTTTCTTTTTATTAATTTCTCTTTTCTTTTATTCACTTAGGATCATGGCAAAACAATCAAGCCCTTGACTCAACACTAATCTTTATTATATAGCTCACAGACTCGATTACATAGAAGGATAATAAAGAAAAAAATCACAACTAGATCATGCCACAAACTTTATTCTACTAGATCAAAATACTACTAATAAGATCGAACTAAGGAAAACGGTAAAGATAAAAGTGATGGTGATACGATACCGGGGCACTCCCCCAAGCTTGGCAGTTGCCAAGTGGAGTGCCCATACCCAGATACTCAATTCTTCTTTGTTGGAGGAGACGGTGGAGGTGTTGTTGATGATGCGGGCTTGTCATCCATCTTCCAAGGCATAGGTTCTCCATCATAGAAAGATGATCGAGTCTCTGGAATCCTCGAATCTGCAGCCAAACTCATTCTTTTGAATCTATATTCATACTCACAGTTTTGGTTTTGCAGGTCATATATTTGGGCTTGGAGGTGCTCGATCTTCTCATGTAGCTTGAAGATGGCCTCCTCGGTGTTCTTGGCATCCGGCTTGTAGTTGTTAGTGAACTCAGCGAGCATCATGTGGCTAGCGTTGATTCCACCCTCCACCATCCCCTGGCACTTGAAAACTTGTTGCTCCATTGCTTCGAGCCTCGTCTCCACGCTTCTGATTCCCTTGGGTCCCTCAGCATCGCGGATGTGCAGCAACCCATCACACATCTCAATGGTTTGAGGGTGTCGTAGCACCTCCGCGAGGTAAGGGTTGATGACCTTCTCGAAGAACTTGTCCTTCGAAGCACTTGGGGACGTCATGATAATCTAGATCTGTCAGAAAAACTGCTCGAAACAAAAACAGGAGATTTTTGCGTGATACGGGAGTCAAAACCCCCGGGAGATTATATAATGAATTTTTACCGACCAAAATACGTATAGTGTAAGAAAACGGAGTCCGGAAGGCACATGAGGTGCTCACGAGGTAGGGGGCGCGCCCTAGGGGGGCGCCCTCAACCCTCGTGAGGCCCTCGTGTCCTTCCCGGACTGCTACTTAATTTTCTATTTTTCTAAATATTCCAAAACAGAGAAATATTGCCTTAAAAGTTGTTTTGGAGTCGGTGTACTTACCGTACCACATACCTATTCCTTTTCGGAGCCTGAAACGTTCTGGAAAGTGTCCCTTATGTATTCCTCCGGGGTTATGGTTTCAATAATATTGGTTTCAACATTTATGGGATTACCTGAGATATAATGTTTGATTCTTTGATCGTTTACCACCTTCGGATTTGTGCCTTCGAAGTTGTTGATTTTTATGGCACCGGAATGATAGACCTCCTCGATAACATAGGGGCCTTCCCATTTAGAGAGAAGTTTCCCTGCAAAAAATCTTAAACGAGAGTTGTATAGCAATACATAGTCACCTACATTAAGCTCACACTTTTGTATCCTTTTGTCATGCCATCTTTTAACCTTTTCTTTAAACAACTTGGCATTTTCATAAGCTTGGGTTCTCCATTCATCAGGTGAGCTAATATCAAATAACCTCTTTTCACCGGCAAGTTTGAAATCATAGTTGAGCTCTTTAATAGCCCAATATGCCTTATGTTCTAGTTCGAGAGGTAAGTGACATGCTTTTCCATATACCATTTTATACGGAGACATACCCATAGGATTTTTATATGCAGTTCTATAGGCCCATAATGCATCATCAAGTTTCTTGGACCAATTCTTTCTAGACCTATTGACAGTCTTTTGCAAAATTAATTTGAGTTCTCTATTACTCAATTCTACTTGACCACTAGACTGTGGGTGATACAGAGATGCAATTCTATGATTGACGTCATATTTAGCAAGCATTTTACGGAAAGCACCATGAATAAAATGTGAACCACCATCAGTCATTAAATATCTAGGGACTCCAAACCTCGGAAAAATAACTTCTTTAAGCATTTTATTAGAAGTGTTATGATCAGCACTACTAGTTGGAATAGCTTCTACCCACTTAGTAACTGTGACGCCCCGAGACCGATGTGCCAGATGTCCTCCAGTTATTCGCCGTCGTTGCCATGTCATTTTCTTGCGTGTTGTATCTTGCCATGTCATCATGTGCATTGCATCAGCATGTTTTCGAAACTTGCATTCGTCCGGGTTCCCCCAGTTCCTTCCGTTATCCGTTCTGAGTCCAGACACATTCGCACGCGCCCGCGGCATGTCCGAAATATTATTTTATAAGTGGCTGGAAAATGTTTTCGGAATGGGTTGAAAGTTGGCATGCGGTGTTGTTTTGTTGTCAGTAGACCGCCTGCCAAGTTTCATCGCAATCGGAGTCCGTTTGACGTCCCAATGGATAACTATAGTGGCAGTATAGCCGGTCTTTTCGTAGGACGTTTTTGGTCTCCGGAAACCGTGCCGGGCTACATCTCTCCCCTCTTCTCTCAGACCAACCCGCTCTTCACAATCCGCCAGACCCAACCTAACCTCTCTCGTCAGCCCGCGGCCCTCCTCGCGCGCGTGTCCGAAAGTTGTCCCGAACCCGACCCGGACTGTCGCCACCATTGTGTCCGGATCATCCCCAAACATCTACAAAATATCTCCGTTTTGTTAATTGGACTCCCTAGCTATTTATTCGCGACCATCTGTTTCCGATCAGAGGGACCGAGGTAGACCCTAACCTAATCTGTGTGGTATATATAGTCCACCCTTAGTCTTTTTGGACAAACCCTAAAATCTAGGGACTTTGTCCCGTCGAGCCGCCGCCGCCTACCGCATCTACCTCAGGATCCCCTTCTCCTCATTTTTCCTCCACTCACCAATCAGCTCCTCCCATCGATCCAAACCTGCAAGGACACCGCCACCTCACCTCCCTTCTCCTCGCTGATGGTTCTGCCCGCACCGGAGCACGCGAGCAGCAGCAGCAACCGAGGCCCCTCCGCTCCTGCATCCTCCTTCCCGTTCCTTTGCCCTTCTCTCTCTCAACTCTCTCTCTGTCTCTGTACCAGGAACATGAAGGAGCTCCGCCCACGCCATGACCGCCGAAGGAGCTCGTCGCCGCCACCTGGTGCTGTTCATTAGGCCGCCCCGCGCCCCAACTACCGGGAACCGGCTCCCCATCGTCGAGACCTCCCGGATCTAGCCTGCTGCCGCCCAAGACCTCACTGGAGTCTCGTGATTCGTCCTCGCCAAGTCCTCGCTTCCGCCTGGTCCTGCTCCTCTACACGAGAACCAGTGCCCTGTTCCACTCGCGCGGGGTGTTGACCAGGACGCCGCCGCCTTGGCCTCCAGCTCCGCCCAGACGCCGCTGGAATCCTACGCCGCCGAGTCCGCCGCTGCATCCCCTTCTTTCCCTGCGCTGCTGTTCAGAAGGAGCAGAGTGCAGCGCCCCTGCCGCATTGACGAACTCCAGATCGAACGGCTGCCCTGTTCGTCTCGATTCAGCGAGACCGAGCCGGCCTCCTCGTGCCCGCGTGAGTCGCTTCCTGCAGCGAGGCCCAGCGCGCCCCTCTCCTCTCCGTTGTGGGCCGAAGCCCATGGGTGAGGCCACCCACAGCGCGCCCTCCTGCAGCCTCCCCAGTAACTGGGCCTTGGCCCATGGTGAGACCCCATCGCCTCTGCTCCGGTTGGCCCAGCCAGATCTGGCCCGTCTCTGCGATTTTAGCATTTTCCATAAAACTGCATATTTACAGATTTTCCCTTGTTGTTCATGCATATAATAAATCACAAACATGCATCAGATTAAAACAAACTTAATATGGAAGTTGCTTAGAATTTTGTCTAGTTTCACAAAATGCCACTTTCTTGTCATGTTAAAATGTCTAAATTGTTTTTTGCTTTAATTTGCCCCTATGCCATGTTAAAATGATTTATTTTATAACTAAATAACCGTAACTTGGATTTTAATAAACCTTATATGTAAATGGGGTGGAAAAATGCCTAGTTTAACATGATGGCTTTACTTTGCATGTTTAACAACTCTAAAATTGTGTTTAGGGCAGAACAGTACCATAACCAAAATATGCATATGGGGTTTTACCGAAATTGTTGTTCGTTGTTTCCGGCCTCATTTAAACTTGCCTAGTTAGGTAGTTTTCATTTGCTTCACCCTCTTGCCATGCTAACAACATTTAATCTTGTTGGGTACATAAACAAGATCGAACTAAATAACTTGTTGTGGTGTTTCGTCAATATGCAACGGAGTTGCATGTTGAGCTCCACTTAATTTGTAGGATTGTTTGTGCACTTCGCCATGCCATGCTTCATTAAACCGGACATGCATCATACTTGATTGTGCATCATGCCATGATTATCTGATGGTTGTTTACCATGATTGTTTTCTTCTTTCTGGTGTTGCTTCTTCGGGTTGGTTCCGATTACGTCGTGTTGTGAGGATTCGTTCGACTTCGCCCGTTTATCTTCTTCATGGACTCGTTCTTCTTCCTTGCGGGACCTCAGGCAAGATGACCATACCCTCGAAATCACTTCTATCTTTGCTTGCTAGTTGCTCGCTCTTTTGCTATGCCTATGCTATGATACCTACCACTTGCTTATCATGCCTCCTATATTGTTGAACCAAGCCTCTAACCCACCTTGTCCTAGCAAACCATTGTTTGGCTATGTTACCGCTTTGCTCAGCCCCTCTTATAGCGTTGTTAGTTGCAGGTGAAGATTGAAGTTTGTTCCGTGTTGGAACATGGAAATGTTGTTCCTTGTTGGAACATGTTTTCTTGTTGGGATATCATAATATATCTTATTTAATTAATGCATCTATATACTTGGTAAAGGGTGGAAGGCTCGGCCTTATGCCTGGTGTTTTGTTCCACTCTTGCCGCCCTAGTTTTCGTCGTATCGGTGTTATGTTCCCGGATTTTGCGTTCCTTACGCGGTTGGGCTATAATGGGAACCCCTTGACAGTTCGCCTTGAATAAAACTATTCCAGCAATGCCCAACATTGGTTTTACCATTCGCCACCTAGCCTTTTCTTTCCCTTGGGTTCTGCAGACTCAAGGGTCATCTTATTTAAACCCCCCGGGCCAGTGCTCCTCTGAGTGTTGGTCCAAAACAGAGCCATTTGTAGCGCCACCTCGGGGAAACTTGAGGTTTGGTTTTAGTTGTACGTAGTGTTCATATGAGTGTGCCCTGAGAACGAGATATGTGCAGCTCCTATCGGGATTTGTCGGCACATTCGGGCGGTGTTGCTGGATTTGTTTTAACTTGTCAAAGTGTCTTGTAGAACCGGGATGCCGAGTCTGATCGGAATGTCTCGGGAGAAGGTATATCCTTCGTTGACCGTGAGAGCTTGTCATGGGCTAAGTTGGGACTCCCCTGCAGGGATTTGAACTTTCGAAATCCGTGCCTGCGGTTATGGGCAGATGGGAATTTGTTAATGTCCGGTTGTAGAAAACCTGAAGTTGACCTTAATTAAAACACATCAACCGCATGTGTAACCGTGATGGTCTCTTTCCGGCGGAGTCCGGGAAGTGAACACGGTGTTGGAGTTATGCTTGGCGTAGGTTGCTATAGGATCACTTCTTGATCATAGTTCTTCGTTCGTGCTTTGCCTTCTCTTCTCGCTCTCTTCTGCGAACAGGTTAGCCACGATATTTGCTAGTCGCTTGCTGCAGCTCCACCTCATACCTTTACCTTACCCATAAGCTTAAATAGTCTTGATCGCGAGGGTGTGAGATTGCTGAGTCCCCGTGGCTCACAGATACTTCCAAAACCAGTTTGTAGGTGCCATTGAGTCCATGCAGATGACGCAACCAAGCTCAGGAGGAGCTCGATGAAGTTCTTGTCCTTTGTGATGTTTCGTTCTAGTTGATCAGTAGTGGAACCTAGTTGGGGTCGATCGGGGACCTTGTCGCATTTGGGGTTCTTCTTTTATTTTGGTTCCGTAGTCGGACCTTGAGTGTATTTGGATGATGTAATGCTTTATTCATGTAATTGTGTGAAGTGGCGATTGTAAGCCAACTATGTATCTCTTTCCCTTATGTATTACATGGGTTGTGTGAAGATTACCTCACTTGCGACATTGCTTTCAATGCGGTTATGCCTCTAAGTCGTGCTTCGACACGTGGGAGATATAGCCGCATCGAGGGTGTTACAAGTTGGTATCAGAGCCTTCCCCGACCTTAGGAGCCCCCACTGCTTGATCGAATTAGCTGGCGTTGTTGAGTCTAGAAAAATGTTTTGAGTCATTTAGGATTATATATATCGGAGAGTTTAGGAATTCTTTTTACTCCCCAGTCCCTTCATCGCTCTGGTGAGGCATCCTGACGTAGAGTTTTGACTCTTCTCTTCTCAAATTTCACCAATTTTTTTAGGATCACGCGGGTATCTTGGAATCGTTCCGATGGTTTTGTGATGAGAACATTGTTCTTGGTGCCTCCTGACATTTAGGGGTTGTGGCAGTGTCCCGGGGAGTTGAGCTCCGAGGTGTTGTCGTCACAATTTTATCGTTGCAGTTCTGGAATACCTGAGTTTAGTTCGCCGACATCGAAAATCTGTTTTATGCAGTTGTTGGTGAGATAACCTCGACGCCACCTAGGACTGGGGCGGGAGTTTGGGTGTATTGCCATAACTTGTATAATGGATGCTTTTCGAAGGTTGAGGTAGACGATTTCCGAAGGTTTCTTGGTTATGTGTTGAAGGATGGATACAGCTGGATGTAGGATTTGCTAGTTTGGGTGAGATATTATGCTTCCCCTGTATCCCCAACACCCGATTGCATAACCGGGAAAATTTCGGGAGTTTATAAGTGGGAATTCAAGTATCTCTTAGGATATCTTTCTGACAGATGTATGATATGAAATTGGGGTTCGACGTCTAGTGGTCCGCCTATTCACGGTTGGTTGTACAGTGGTCTCGTTGTGTCTTAAAGAGTCCTTGGCTATGCCGACTCGGGGACGCTTCGTATGTCATGTGCACTGCCTTGTACATGATGGTGCTGTACGATCGAGCCCGTGTAGGCCCCACCACGAAAACTTCGAACAAAATCTCTATCATATGTTTGTTCCGTCTTATTCTGCAATCCAATCCTTTGTTTTGTTTTCAGTTGTGGTATTCGAGTTGCTTCGAAGGCAAATGTTGATTCCATACCTTCCCCAAATGGTGTTCTCATACTCCGATGTGAATACTAATCCTTCTTGATAGTCGAGATTGTCATGTCAATCCTTTTTCACTGGCGTGTTTCTCTTCAAGTGGATCCGATCACTTCAACATTCGCAAGACCCAATCTCAGTTTTCATCAACGTTGTTTGTTTCATCCATCTCCAAGTTGCCTTTGTTTTTCCTGCCCACCCACCCTTCGAGGACTCAGATTTCTTTATCAAGTATCTATATTATGATTGTGGAGTCTCTCCATTCTTTTCCTTCAATGTTCTTATCCGGTGATTCTCATGAAGATACTAATGGAGCCTCAAGTTCATCATTATTTGCCTTTTCTTCTCCGGTGGATCCAATTCAAGCTTTCGGTGTTGATCATATTCTTTTCCGTATTTCAAATGACTTCTCATGCCGGTAAACCTCTTAATCATCCACTTCTCGCTATTCAATTGTTCCGGAGTGTTCAAGATATCTCAGAAGGCTCGTCTCGTAATGCAAGATCCGCTCAACTTATTTCGATGTTGTTATCTCATTCAAGCCATTTAATTCAACCGGTGCAACCTCTCTTTTAAATCATTTCAACGGTGTTTGTTTTGAGTGGGCCCTAATCCACAGGTCTTTTCCCAGGATCTTACCTGACTCTTCTTATTTTCCCAGAGCTATTCTAAATTCTTTTCAAAGTTTGACGTAAGAATGATTCATCATCAGTCAAATGCCTTTCTCCAAGATCGGTTAAATTCTTTTCATCGTTGGCTCAATCTCTTCGCTTTGATTATTCCGGAGCGTCTAAATAATTCATGGTGGTGGTTTCTTGCCGTCATTCTCAGAGTTTGAAGACCGAAGAAGAGTTTTACCTCCATATCTTATGCGTTCTCTCAGAGATTCGCGATTCTAGTTCGAGCCCATCCTCTCATAATTGTTTTTGATTGTCAGAATTCTTTTCACCTATCCGGAGCAATTCAAGATTCTGTTCAGTTTGATTATCCGGAGCCCATCTTCGAAGATTTATTCATTCCAGCTTTCAGCTCTCATACTCTAAATCATACCAGTGCTTAAATCAAGGATTCTCTAATCAGCTCGTAATCTCGTCGTTCTCATGGATCTAAATTCTCTCAAGCATCTTCGTGTATTTGCTAATCCTTCCCGGTGTTTCTTCATGTTTTATTCGTTCTTTTTCAATTCTTACAGTGGTTTGCTCAAGATTCTCTTCCATGGGTATCATATTAATTCATTCGTTGTTTCATCCTACAGGTGGTTCGTTGAAGACCTTCTCAAGTTGGCGCCATATCTATCCTAATCCTTTCTTCGAGAATAAGTTTTATGCAATCCGTTTGCTCTTTATCAATTTAATTGGTGAAGGAGGAGCATAACATAATTCTTATTCTTGATTCACCCAAATGATTAATTCTTTATTCCGGAGCCTCATCAAATTCTCGGTTCGAGATGCTTTATCTATTCTTTTCCCGGAGTTCCTAGTTCTCTCAATTATTTCACCATGGAGATTCATTTAAATCGTTACAAGGATTCAACTTGTGTTTTCGACTTCTCTTCCCTTTCGTTTGACCATTCTTTTGTTTACCGGAGTTGTTCATGGAGGCTCTACATGATGGTTCATAAAGGATTTAATTCCTTCTCGAAGTGTTCGTCGAGATTCCTTTCAGAGGAGCTCATGCATTCTTCATCTTGCAATTCGGAGTGCTATTCTTTCACGCATATCTTTTGGAGGTGGTATTATGTCATTCTTGATAATTTGAGTTCATGTTTCATGATTCACAAGTTATCAAGAATGAGGTAGTTTAGATCCATCAATCTCGTCATTGGAGTTATCTTGGGTTATATTTCACCTAAAGCTTTCCCTAAGGATTGTTGCTATTTATGGTGCTTACAAATGACCCAAGTTCTTCATTTATCCTCCCAGTGAATTAAGTTTCTCATCTCCTTGTTTGATATCAATCAAATCTATCGGTTCCGTTAGTGGCAGAATTTCACCTCATAGTTTTGAGATGTTTTCCATAAGCCCACTACTACCTTGCTCTTTTCGTTGTTGGTTTTTCCAACAACTCCGTTCGACCATTCTCCTAAAGTTGCTTCGTCAAGCTCATTTGTGGCAGAAATTGTCATTTTCTTCTCCGTCCCTTTATCCCAACAATCTAGCTTCTATTCTTTTGTTCCGGAAGCTTTGTGATGTTGCTTTTTTTTCACCCATCATCTCATTCGGTCAAAGATCATGTTATTTTCGCGCTTATCCATTTAACCAGAGTTTCGTGTCCTTCATTCAAGTTCTCTCATCTTATCAAGTTTTGCGTCCCTTCTCAGACGGAGTGCTGTCCAAATTATATCTTTCTTAATCCTTCTCTATCTTGACATAACCGGAGTGGTTTCAATATATATCTTGCCCTTCAACCTCAAGGTTTTTCGCAATGTTCTTTGTCCCTCTTTTTTAACGGAGTGTTTTCGGCCTTGTTCACCTTCGTTGTATTCTTTTCTCGAATTTGTTCAACCTCTCAAGGTTCTTTGGTTTCACTCGTTTGTCAAAGGAGAAACTTAGCTTTACCTCTTCTCTTTCTCTTTCGTTGTCCCTCCGGTGCCATCCTAGATCTCGGGACGAGATCCTCTTGTAGTGGTGGAGTGTTGTGACGCCCCGAGACCGATGTGCCAGGTGTCCTCCAGTTATTCGCCGTCGTTGCCATGTCATTTGCTTGCGTGTTGTATCTTGCCATGTCATCATGTGCATTGCATCAGCATGTTTTCGAAACTTGCATTCGTTCGGGTTCCCCCAGTTCCTTCCGTTATCTGTTCTGAGTCCAGACACATTCGCACGCGCCCGCGACATGTCCGATATTATTTTATAAGTGGCTAGAAAATGTTCTCGGAATGGGTTGAAAGTTGGCATGCAGTGTTGTTTTGTTGTCAGTAGACCGCCTGCCAAGTTTCATCGCATTCGGAGTCTGTTTGACATCCCAACGGATAACTATAGCGGCAGTATAGCCGGTCTTTTCGTCGGACGTTTTTGGTCTCCGGAAACCGTGCCGGGCTGCATCTCTCCCCTCTTCTCTCAGACCAACCCGCTCTTCACAATCCACCAGACCCAACCTAACCTCTCTCGTCAGCCCGCGACCCTCCTCGCGCGCGCGTCCGAAAGTTGTCCTGAACCCGACCCGAACAGTCACCACCATTGTGTCCGGATCATCCCCAAACATCTACAAAATATCTCCGTTTTGTTAATTGGACTCCCTGGCTATTTATTCACGACCGTCCGTTTCCGATCAAAGGGACCGAGGTAGCCCCTAACCTAATCTGTGAGGTATATATAGTCAACCCTTAGTCTTTTTGGACAAACCCTAAAATCTAGGGACTTTGTCCCGTCGAGCCGCCGCCACCTACCGCATCTACCTCGGGATCCCCTTCTCCTCATTTTTCCTCCACCCACCAACCAGCTCCTCCCATCGATCCAAACCTGCAATGCCACCGCCACCTCACCTCCCTTCTCCTCGCTGATGGTTCCGCCCGCGCCGGAGCACGCGAGCAGCAGCAGCAACCGAGGCCCCTCCGCTCCTGCATCCTCCTTCCCATTCCTTTCCCCTCCTCTCTCTCTCAACTCTCTCTGTCTCTGTACCAGGAACGTGAAGGAGCTCCGCCCATGCCATGACCGCCGAAGGAGCTCGTCGCCGCCACCTGGTGCTGTTCATCAGGCCGCCCCGCGCCCCAACTACCGGGAACCGGCTCCCCATCGTCGAGACCTCCCGGATCTGTCCTGCTGCCGCCCAAGACCTCGCCGGAGTCCCGTGATTCGTCCGCGCCAAGTCGTCGCTTCCGCCTGGTCCTGCTCCTCTGCACGAGAACCAATGCCCCATTCCACTCGCGCGAGGCGTTGACCAGGACACCGCCGCCTTGGCCTCCAGCTCCGCCCAGACGCTGCTGCAAGTCCTACGCCGCCAAGTCCGCCGCTGCATCCCCTTCTTTCCCTGCACTGCTGTTCGGAAGGAGCAGAGTGCAGCGCACCTACTGTGTTGACTGACTCTAGATCGAACCGCTGCCCTGTTCGTCTCGATTTAGCGAGACCGGGCCGGCCTCCTCATGCCCGCGTGAGTCGCTTCCTGCAGCGAGGCCCAGCACGCCCCTCTCCTCTCCGTTGTGGGGCGAAGCCCATGAGTGAGGCCACCCACAGCGCGCCCTCCTGCAACCTCCCCAGTAACTGGGCCTTGCCCCATGGTGAGACCCCATCGCCTCTGCTCCGGTTGGCCCAGCCAGATCTGGCTCGTGGATGTTTTTTTTCCAGTCTCTGCGATTTTAGCATTTTCCATAAAACTGCTTATTTACAGATTTTCCCTTGTTGTTCATGCATAATAAATGACAAACCATGCATCGGATTAAAACAAACTTAATATGGAAGTTGCTTAGAATTTTGTCTAGTTTCATAAAATGCCACTTTCTTGTCATGTTAAAATGTCTAAATTGTTGTTTGCTTTAATTTGCCCCTATGCCATGTTAAAATGATTTATTTTATAACTAAATAACTGTAACTCGGATTTTAATAAACCTTATATGTAAATGGGGTGGAAAAATGCCTAGTTTAACATGATGGCTTTACTTTGCATGTTTAACAACTCTAAAATTGTGTTTAGGGAAGCACAATACCATAACCGAAATATGCATATGGGGTTTTACCGGAATTGTTGTTAGTTGTTTCCGGCCTCATTTAAACTTGCCTAGTTAGGTAGTTTTCATTTGCTTCACCCTCTTGCCATGCTAACAACATTTAATCTTGTTGGGTACATAAACAAGATCGAACTAAATAACTTGTCGTGGTGTTTCGTCAATATGCAACGGAGTTGCATGTTGAGCTCCACTTAATTTGTAGGATTGTTTGTGCACTTTGCCATGCCATGCTTCATTAAACCGGACATGCATCATACTTGATTGTGCATCATGCCATGATTATGTGATGGTTGTTTACCATGATTGTTTGCTTCTTTCCGGTGTTGCTTCTTTGGGTTGGTTCCGATTACGTCGTGTTGTGAGGATTCGTTCGACTTCGTCCGTTTATCTTCTTCATGGACTCGTTCTTCTTCCTTGCGGGATCTCAGGCAAGATGACCATACCCTCGAAATCACTTCTGTCTTTGCTTGCTAGTTGCTCGCTCTTTTGCTATGCCTATGCTACGATACCTACCACTTGCTTATCATGCCTCCTATATTGTTGAACCAAGCCTCTAACCCACCTTGTCCTAGCAAACCATTGTTTGGCTATGTTACCGCTTTGCTCAGCCCCTCTTATAACGTTGTTAGTTGCAGGTGAAGATTGAAGTTTGTTCCGTGTTGGAACATGGATAAGTTGTTCCTTGTTGGAACATGTTTACTTGTTGGGATATCATAATATATCTTATTTAATTAATGCATCTATATACTTGGTAAAGGGTGGAAGGCTCGGCCTTATGCCTGGTGTTTTGTTCCACTCTTGCCGCCCTAGTTTCCGTCATATCGGTGTTATGTTCCCGGATTTTGCGTTCCTTACGCGGTTGGGCTATAGTGGGAACCCCTTGACAGTTCGCCTTGAATAAAACTGTTCCAGCAATGCCAACATTGGTTTTACCATTCGCCACCTAGCCTTTTCTTTCCCTTGGGTTCTACGGACTCAAGGGTCATCTTATTTAAACCCCCCGGGCCAGTGCTCCTCTGAGTGTTGGTCCAAAACAGAGCCACTTGCAGCACCACCTCGAGGAAACTCGAGGTTTGGTTTTAGTTGTACATAGTGTTCATCTGAGTGTGCCCTAAGAACGAGATATGTGCAGCTCCTATTGGGATTTGTCGGCACATTCAGGCGGTGTTGTTGGATTTGTTTTAACTTGTCGAAGTGTCTTGTAGAACTGGGATGCCGAGTCTGATCGGAATGTCTCGGGAGAAGGTATATCCTTCGTTGACCGTGAGAGCTTGTCATGGGCTAAGTTGGGACTCCCCTGCAGGGATTTGAACTTTCGAAAGCCGTGGCCGTGGTTATGGGCAGATGGGAATTTGTTAATGTCCGGTTGTAGAAAACCTAAAGTTGACCTTAATTAAAACACATCAACCGCGTGTGTAACCGTGACGGTCTCTTTCCGGCGGAGTCCGAGAAGTGAACACAGTGTTGGAGTTATGCTTGGCGTAGGTTGCTATAGGATCACTTCTTGATCATAGTTCTTCGTTCGTGCTTTGCCTTCTCTTCTCGCTCTCTTTTGCGAACAGGTTAGCCACAATATTTGCTAGTCGCTTGCTGGAGCTCCACCTCATACCTTTACCTTACGCATAAGCTTAAATAGTCTTGATCGCGAGGGTGTGAGATTGCTGAGTCCCCGTGGCTCACAGATACTTCCAAAACCAGTTTGCAGGTGCCGTTGAGTCCGTGCAGATGGCGCAACCAAGCTCAGGAGGAGCTCGATGAAGATCTTGTCTTTGTAATGTTTCATTGTAGTTGATCAGTAGTGGAACCCAGTTGGGGTCGATCGGGGACCTTGTCGCATTTGGGGTTCTTCTTTTATTTTGGTTCCGTAGTCGGACCTTGAGTGTATTTGGATGATGTAATGCTTTATTCATGTAATTGTGTGAAGTGGCGATTGTAAGCCAACTATGTATCTCTTTCCCTTATGTATTACATGGGTTGTGTGAAGATTACCTCACTTGCGACATTGCTTTCAATGCGGTTATGCCTCTAAGTCGTGCTTCGACACGTGGGAGATCTAGCCGCATCGAGGGTGTTACAGTAACGTAATCAACATCAACTAAAATATGTGTATATCCATTAGAGGTAGGAAAAGGTCCCATATAATCAAAGCCCCAAACATCAAACGGTTCAATAACAAGTGAATAATTCATAGGCATTTCTTGACGTCTACTAATATTACCAATTCTTTGACATTCATCACAAGATAGGACAAACTTACGGGCATCCTTGAAGAGAGTAGGCCAATAAAAACCGGATTGCAATACCTAATGTGCAGTTCTATCTCCCGCGTGGTGTCCTCCATAAGTTTCGGAGTGGCACTTGCGTAGGATCTTTTCCTGTTCATGCTCAGGTACACAACGTCTAATAACACCATCTACTCCTTCTTTATAAAGATGTGGGTCATCCCAAAAGTAATGTCTCAAATCATAGAAGAACTTATTCTTTTGTTGGTATGTGAAGCTAGGTGGTATAAATTTAGCAACTATGTAATTAGCATAATCAGCATACCAAGGAGTACTATGAGAAGTACTTATGACATTTAATTGTTCATCAGGAAAACTATCATCAACAGGTAGTGGGTCATCAAGAACATTCTCTAACCTAGATAAGTTGTCTGCAACGGGGTTCTCAGCTCCTTTCTGTCAACAATATGCAAATCAAATCCTTGTAGCAAGAGAACCCATCTAATAAGTCTAGGTTTAACATCTTTCTTTTCCATAAGATATTTAATAGCAACATGATCAGTGTGGATAGTTACTTTAGAATCAACAATATAAGGTCTGAACTTATCACAAGCAAATACAACTGTTAAAAGTTCTTTTTCAGTAGTAGCATAATTTCTTTGAGCATTGTCTAGAGTCTTACTAGCATAATGGATAACATTTAATTTCTTATCAACTCTTTGCCCTAGAATAGCACCTACAGCATAATCACTAGCATCACACATAATTTCAAAGGGTAAATTCCAATCAGGTGGCTGAACAATAGGTGCACAGACTAATGCTTTCTTAAGTATTTCAAATGCTTCTACACAATCATCATCAAAGACAAATGGTATATCTTTTTGTAATAAATTAGTCAGAGGCCAAGAAATTTTTGAGAAGTCCTTAATGAACCTCGTATAAAATCCGGCGTGACCAAGGAAACTTCTTATACCTTTGATGTCCTTGGGACATGGCATCTTTGCAATAGCATCAACCTTGGCTTTATCAACTTCAATACCTCTTTCAGAAACTTTATGCCCCAAGACAATACCTTCATTAACCATAAAGTGGCACTTTTCCCAATTCAAGACAAGATTAGTTTCCTCACATCTCGATCAAGATTGCTCAAGCAATCATCAAAAGAAGATCTATAGACGGAAAAGTCGTCCATGAAAACCTCACAAATCTTTTCACAAAAGTCAAAGAATATAGCCATCATGCATCTTTGAAAGGTAGCATGTGCATTACATAAACCAAAAGGCATACGTCTATAAGCAAAAGTACCAAAAGGGCATGTAAAAGTAGTCTTTGATTGATCTTTAGCCGACACAGGTATTTGAGAGAAACCAGAATAACCATCTAGAAAGCAGTAATGTGTATGTTTGCATAATCTTTCTAGCATTTGATCGATAAAAGGTAAGGGGTAATGATCTTTCTTAGTAGCCTTATTTAATTTGTGGAAATCAATTACCATCCTATAACCGGTAATAATTATTTGTGGAATCAATTCATCTTTATCATTAGGAATAACAGTAATGACTCCCTTCTTAGGGACACAATGAATAGGACTTACCCACTGACTATCAGCAACGGGATAAATTATACCTGCCTCCAGAAGCTTTAGTATTTCTTTTCTTACCACTTCTTTCATTTTAGGATCCAGACGTCGTTGAGGATCACGAACTGGTTTGGCATATGCTTCCAAATTTATTTTACGTTGACATAGAGTGGGACTAATGCCCTTAAGATCACCAAGAGTATATCCAATAGCAGCATGATGCTTCTTCAAAGTTTTCCATAATCTTTCTTCTTCATGCTCTGAAAGGTTAGCACTAATAATAACAGGATATATCTTCTTTTCATCAAGATAAGCATATTTAAGATTATCAGGCAATGGTTTAAGCTCAAACACAGGATCACACTTAGGTGGAGGAGGATCCCCTAGGATTTTAACAGGCAAATTGTGTTTTAGCATATGTTCTTGTTTAAAGAATACTTCATCTATTTCCCTTCTTTCATTCATAAACATATCATTCTCATGGTCTAGCAAATAATGTTCTAAAGGATCACTAGGAGGTACGGCAATAGAAGCAAGACCAATAATTTCATCTTTACTATGTAATTCTTCTTCATAGTGTTGTTTACTAAATTTAGAGAAATTAAACTCATGAGTCATATCATCCAAGCCAATAGTAACAACATTCTTTTCGCAGTCTATCCTAGCATTAACTGTATTCAAGAAGGGTCTACCAAATATAATGGGACAAAAGCTATCTTGTGGAGAACTAAGAACAAGAAAATCAGCAGGATATTTAGTTTTCCTGCACAAGACTTCAACATCTCTAACAATACCCATTGCTGAAATAGTATCTCTATTAGCAAGTTTAATTGTGACATCAATATCTTCTAACTCAACAGGTGCAATTTCATGCTTGATTTCTTTATACAAGTCATAAGGTATAACACTAGCACTAGCACCCATATCACATAAGACATGATAACAATGATCTCCTATTTTAACAGAAATAACATGCATGCCTACCACATGTCTATGTTTATCTTTAGCACAAGGTTTAGCAATTCTAGCAGTTTCACCGCAGAACTGAATAACATGCCCATCAATATTATCAGACAAGATCTCTTTAACAATAGCAATATTAGGTTCAACTTTAACTTGCTCAGGAGGTGTATATGTTTTAATATTGCTTTTACGAACCATAGTTGAAGTTTTAGCATCATCCTTTATCCTAATAGGGAAAGGTGGTTTCTCAACATAACAAGTAGGAACAATAGGATCATTATAAGCGACAGTCTTTTCTTCAACTTTACTAGGTGCAGTTACTTTTACTTCTATGGGAGGATGATATTTAAACCACTTCTCCTTAGGGAGATCAACATAAGTAGCAAAAGATTCACAGAAAAAAGCTACTATCTCAGAATCAAGTCCATATTTAGTGCTAAACTTAGGAAAAATATCGGTATCCATAAAAGATTTAACACAATCAAACTTAGGTGTCATACCTGACTCCTTACCATTGTCGAGGTCCCAATCTTCAGAGTTGCGTTTAATTCTATCCAATAAATCCCATTTGAATTCAATGGTCTTCATCATAAAAGAGCCAGCACAAGAAGTATCAAGCATGGTGCGATTGTTATCAGAAAGCCGAGCATAATTTTTTTGAATAATTGTTTCTCTTGGAAGCTCATGATTGGGGCATGAATATAACATTGATTTAAGCCTCCCCCAAGCTTGAGCGATGCTTTCTCCTTTGCGAGGCCAAAAATTATATATATAATTGCGATCACGATGAACAAGATGCATAGGATAAAACTTCTGATGAAATTCCAATTTCAATCGTTTGTAATTCCAAGACCTCATATCATCACATAGCCTATACCATGTCGATGCATCTCCCCTCAAAGATAAGGGGAAAACCTTCTTCTTAACAACATCTCCGGATACACCTGCAAGCTTAAATAATCCACAAATTCCATCCACATATATTAGATGTTCATCAGGATGTTTTGTTCCATCTCCTAAAATAGGATTAGCTAGCAGTTTTTCTATTATACCCGAAGGAACTTCATAAGGAATTTCATTTTCAATAGATTCAGTAGGTTGAGGAGCAACTCTTTGCTCTACCGGTCAGGGAGAAGATACCCCGAACAAGCCCCTCAGAGGATTACTTTCCATAGTAACAAGTGACAGTAAATTTCAGCACACTATATAAATTTTCCCCTACCAAATTCCACCTACAAAAGGCGCTTCACTCCCCGGCAACGGCGCCGGAAAAGAGTCTTGATGACCCACAAGTATAGGGGATCTATCGTAGTCCTTTTGATAAGTAAGAGTGTCGAACCCAACGAGGAGCAGAAGGAAATGATAAACGGTTTTCAGCAAGGTATTCTCTGCAAGTACTGAAATAAGTGGTAACAGATAGTTTTGTAATGAGATAATTTGTAAGGAGCAACAAGTAACAAAAGTAAATAAAATGCAGCAAGGTGCCCAATCCTTTTTTAGCAAAGGACAAGCCTGGACAAACTCTTATATAAGGAAAAACGCTCCCGAGGACACATGGGAATATCGTCAAGCTAGTTTTCATCACGTTCATATGATTCACGTTCGGTACTTTGATAATTTGATATGTGGGTGGACCGGTGCTTGGGTGCTGTTCTTACTTGAACAAGCATCCCACTTATGATTAACCTCTATTGCAAGCATCCGCAACTACAACTAAAGTATTAAGGTAAACCTAACCATAGCATGAAACATATGGATCCAAATCAGCCCCTTACGAAGCAACGCATAAACTAGGGTTTAAGCTTCTGTCACTATAGCAACCCATCATCTACTTATTACTTCCCAATGCCTTCCTCTAGGCCCAAATAATGGTGAAGTGTTATGTAGTCGACGTTCACATAACACCACTAGAGGCTAGACAACATACATCTCATTAAAATATCGAACGAATACCAAATTCACATGAGTACTAATAGCAAGACTTCTTCCTTGTCCTCAGGAACAAACGTAACTACTCACAAAGCATAAACATGTTCATAATCAGAGGGGTATTGATATGCATAAAGGATCTGAACATATGATCTTCCACCAATTAAACCAACTAGCATCAACTACAAGGAGTAATAACACTACTAGCAACCTACTAGCACCAATCCCGGACTTGAAGACAAGAATCGGATACAAGAGATGAACTAGGGTTTTGAGATGAGATGGTGCTGATGAAGATGTTGATGGAGATTGCCCTCTCCGATGAGAGGAGCATTGGTGATGACGATGGCGATGATTTCCCCCTCCGGGAGGGAAGTTTCCCTAGTAGAACAGCTCTGCCGGAGCTCTAGATTGGATCCGCCAAGGTTCCGCCTCGTGGCGGCGGAGTTTCGTCCCGAAAGGTTGCTTCTTATTTTTTTCTTGACAAAAGACTTCATATAGGAGAGCCATCAAGGGCCCACGAGGTAGGGGGCGCGCCCTAGGGGGGGGGGGGCGCCCCCTACCCTCGTGAGAAGGGTGTGGGCCCCTGGTCTTCATCTTTGGCGAGGATTTTTCATTATTTATTATAAGGTGTTCCGTGGAGTTTTAGGACTTTTGGAGTTGTGCAGAATAGGTCTCTAATATTTTCTCCTTTCCCAGCCCAGAATTCCAGCTGCCGGCATTCTCCCTCCTTATGTAAACCTTGTAAAATAAGAGAGAATAGCCATAAGTATTGTGACATAATGTGAAATAACAGCCCATAATGCAATAAATATCAATATAAAAGCATGATGCAAAATGGACGTATCATCCATCTTGCGGTTTTCCTCCTCTCTCCACACCACCACCTTTGCGCTATGCGACCTACCAGACAATCTGGTACTAAACCTTCAACTCCCATTTCTAAAGAAACTTTCACTTGTGCGGGTTCGTATATCGGAGGCCTCATTGCACAACATCATCCACTCCAGTTGCCCTGCCCTGGAGTAGCTTGGTGCTTGTTTTCATAGTTAGAATCGGTTGTCTCCAAATAAAGTCGCCTAACCTTGTAAGAATTGGAATTTGTTCTGACGGAAGGCATCTCATCATCCAAGATGCCCCTTCACTTCAAAGGTTGATCATTCTAGTTATTCACCGTTGCAAATAACCATCCTCTTTGTGCCTAAACTAGAGACCTTGGGTGTAATACGTGATCTCTGTGCTCATTTCAATATGGTGTTTGGCTCCATAGTTCTTCAGGTACTTTACATTATCATCTACACTTGTAACCATAAGCTGCATTTTAAATTTCTGCGCATAAGTTATATGTCATCTTGGAGTACACATTTTGTACTAATATTATGTTCTATGATCAATGAAGAGTTTCTCCATGGATGGCCTATCAATGGTGCTGGATTCTATCAAGATCTTATATATCCAAATGAATAGTTTTGATCTGAACAAGATTATTGGCTTGCTGCAATGCTTTCCATGTCTGGAGAAGTTGTATATAAAGGTGATAATTTCATGCACATTGGAAGCCCGCATATAGTGTACTAGAATTAACCGTTCAGCTGTTGCTCTTTCGACACTCCTTTTTGTAGACCTCAACTGTTTTCAATCTTCATATCTATTTAGGCAATAGGACGGGGTAAGAAAGTTATAACCAATCGGTGGATTCGTAAGCATCGGGATTTTCTCACTTCTCATGAGATTCGATTGAAGACAATAACGTTAGAACGATATGTAGCCAACCGTGCAAACACTAGATTTGTCACATTCTTCCTGCTGAATGCGAGGTTACTATTGTTCATCAGGCTTAAGTTTATCAGCAGCATGGTTTTGACGGATGGGTATGTGGAAGAGCAAAAAAAGGAGTTTCAGGTGGGCAAAAGAGCTTCTGAACGTGCCGGGCTTCTATTTACAACATATTGTGGTCATAATCCAGTAAATTTTACGACCCAGGATGTTCATTCTATGGACCTGACCGATCTATTTGACTGTGACTGCCAAAAACAGTGCTGGAGTTAGATGTTGTTGCTCTTTTCAACCTGGGTTTTTCTGTAAACCCGATGAATAATTAACCCTCGTGCTTTTGTATAGTTTGTAAGCTGGAGTTAGATGTTCTAGCCCTTTTCAACTCGGCTGTGACTGTCATATTTTCTTTGAAGCAAGGCAAATGGCTTGCCAGTCCTTTAATTTAGAGTGAAATATTGTAACAACTAAAAAATCCCAACCAAGGGAAATAACATCACTCTCGCCGGCTTCTTGAGCTCACTGTGCATTACAGAAGCCAAGTGATTAGCCCCCACCAGCACCCACAAACTTATTTCCAACTAGCACATCAAATGGGCTGTAAATTTTCATAGGAAGGGCTGCATGACCATGACAGATTTGGATTCTGATATTTGGGACCCGCGAGGAAATAGCCTATCCAAGGTGGTGTCGACTTACTAGCCAGTCAACAAACGATTCTGTCTACCAGCCGTTGGATTGACATCCAACATCAGTCGTGTATCTTCTATCTCTTGTCTTCTTCTTCCTCCAGCCACCCAAACCAAACCACCCCGTCGGCTCCGCCTGCTCCCGCCTCCCATGGCTGGCTGCGCCTCCGCCACCCTACCATACGTACCCTCCAACGTTGGCCAGTCCCTCCCTCTATTCTCCCACACGTCCTGTTATTCTCCGGCGACGTCAACCCCAACACGCACCCGCACCCGAACTAGTCAACCGTCATACTCCCCTGCACCTACGACTGGACTGGCGCATCTTCCACGGCTCCTGTTCGTTCCAACCGAGGCCTCGCCGTCGTCCTCCGCCTTGTGGCCTTGGTTTGTGCGGTGCGCTGCCCTGCCCTCTTGCATTGTCAACATCGTCAACAACCGAGAGGAACAAGGAGATGACTGTACGTGGAGAGGATGACAGTAGGGACCCACCAGCGTCATGGCAGTTCGCAAACAAGTGCCTCTATATTACAAGCCCAAAAATATGGTTCCTCCTAATGGTTGGACATCTGGGGCTCACGCCATTGTCAACGTAGTCAATAAATGAGAGAATTACACTACGAGCGGCTGACACCAGGGACCCAGCAGGTCACGCTATTTTTTTGAGGAACAAGCAGTCGTTATTTATACTAGTTTTAGCGATGGATCAGGGTAACAAACGGGGCTGTGCGGGGGCTGTGGCCCGTCTAGCTAGGGTTTTATTTATGTTTACCACATCATGAGCCAAGTTGTGTTTTTTTCTTGCTGAAAATGGCTAGCCCAGTTCTTTTTTTAAAGAATTACCCAAACGAGGCCTACTTGCTTTATCAGCCCTGCTGGGCTGCAAATCTTTCAAGACGAGGAGAGTTTCATTCGGTTTGCCCAGAAATGGGATGTACATTTATGAAACACATCAAACCGGGAATTAGTTTCAATTTTTTTCATTACAAGATTTTAAATTCCATTGATTTTTATGCGTGGACAATTATTTGGATTTTATATTTATATAAATTATTTTTCAAAATAGTTTGAATGTGAATCGATATTTCTGGATTAAAAAACAATTGACCGCACCGAAATATGCAAAAAATTCGTATACTTTTTAACCGTGGCCACAATATGGGGTGTAATGCTAACAAAAAGAAGATGGGCTCAAAAAAAATTCTTAAGAATTAGCAAATGGGCTGCACATTATTAGAAATAATGCACACGAGAGCAGTAACTGTTGGATGTCCATCCAACGGCTGTCGTGCTTCTTCAATCTCTGCTTTTCCTGCTCGAGCCGCTCAAACAAGCACCGACGGGACCGCCTGCTCCCTCCTCCCATGGCCGGCTATGCTGCCGCGCAGGCCTCACCGCCCCACCGTACTCCCATCGCTGGCCTAGCCATCCCTCTACTCACCCACACCTGTTGTTATTCTCCGGTGACGGTAGATGAACCAGTAAACCCTCGTACAATCGTATTCCCCTCCGCATGGGAAACAACTGCCGAGTCTTCCCTGCCTCCGTGCCGTTCCCTTCCTAGGCCTCACCCTCGTCCACCGCCCTGGTGCTCTCGGTGAGGCCTGGTCAACGTGGTCAATGAACGACATCCATCGGAAGTGGACTGTACGTGGAAAGGCTGACAGCTGGGTCCATGGCCGCACGCAAGGAAATGCCTCCTTATTACGCGGAAAATAATGATTCCTCCACCTGACGGCTAGGACCCATGGGAAGGGCTTCTATATTTCACAGAAAAAATGTCCCCCCGCTAACAGGTCGGACCCACCAACTATATCTTCGCACGCAAGGAAGTGCCTCCTTATGACGCACAAAAAAATGAATACCCCTTGCTAGCTGGGACCCACCATAGTGGGTGGCTGACTTGTGGGCCTACTAAGTTGACGGGGACAGAGGGCTTTGGCAACTTAGTCAATATGAACGATTCTAGCTCCAGTGACCGTACGATGTCCACCCAACGGCCATAGTGCTTCTTCAACCTCTGGTCTTCTTGCTCCAGCCGCCCAAAGCAGCGCCGGTCGTGCCGCCTGCTCCTGCCTCCCATGGCCGGCTGTGCTGCCGCGGAGGCCTCACCGCCCCCATACTACTCCCACCGCTGGTCAGGCCATCCCTCCACTCACCCACACCCCCTGTTATTCTGCAGCGACGGCAGCCTCACACCGCAGCCGAACCAGTGAACCCTCGTACTCCTCTCCGCGTGGGCATCCACTGTCGCGTCTTCCCTGGCTCCGCGTCGTCCCCTTCCTAGGCCTCACCGTCGTCCACTGCCTTGGTGCCCTCAACGCGGCGTGGTCAATGTGGTCAACGACCGACTTCCATCGGAAGAGTACTGTACGTGGAGAGGCTGACAGCTGGGTCCACGGCCACAACTCAGTTTTTTGTGATTTTCCAAGTAAGTCGCTTTGTTAGGCCTGTTGGGCTGCAAATCTTTCATGACCAGGAGAGCTTCATTCGGCTGGCCGAGAAAATGGCCTATCAGTAATGAGAAATGGGCTGTACATTTTTAAAACACATCAAACCGGCAATTAGTTTCAAATTTCTTTTTTTCATTTCGAGATTTTAAATTGCATTGATTTTTATGCATGGACAATTTGTTGGATTTTCTTTGATATACATTTATTTTTAAAATCAGTTTGAACGTGACTAGAAATTTCGGGATTAAAAACAGTTCGGACCGCACCGAAATATGCAAAATTTCATATAATTTTTAACCGTGGCCACAATATGGGCTGTAATGCTAACAAAAAGAATATGTGCTCCAAAAAAACCTTAAGAATTATCAAATGGGCTGTAAATTATTAGAAATAATGGCAGATGGGCTGTATGCTGTTTTCCACAGATTTGAGGCTTTCCTAAAAAAAGGTTGACGCACATGCAGTGACTGTTGGATTTCCATCCAACGGCCGTCGTGCTTCTTCAATCTCTACTCTTCCTGCTCCGGCCGCTCAAACGAGCTCCGGCGGGACTGCCTGCTCCCTCCTCCCAGTGGCATGTTGTGCTGCTGCGTAGGCTTCATCGCCCCACCCTACTCCCATTGCTGGCCTAGCCATCCCTCTACTCACCCACACCTACTGTTATTCTCCGACGACGGCAGACAAACCAGTAAACCCTCGTACAGTCGTACTCCCCTCCGCGTGGGAAACAACTGCCGAGTCTTCCCTGCCTCCATGTCATTCCCTTCCCAGGCCTCGCCGTCGTCCACCGCCCTAGTGCTCTCGACGCGGCCTGGTCAACGTGGTCAACGACCGACATGCACCTGAAGTGGATTGTACGTGGAGAGGCTGATAGCTGGGTCCATGGACGCATGCAAGGAAATGCCTCCTTATTACGCGCAAAATAATGATTCCTCCACCTGACATCTGGGACCCACCGAAAGGGCCTCTGTATTTCGCGAAAAAACGTTACCACCGATGACAGCTTGGACCCACCAGCTATATCTTCGCATGCAAGGAAGTGCCTCCTTATTACGCACAAAAAATGAATACTCCCCCTGCTAGCTGGGACCCAGTATAGTGGCAGGCTGACTTGTGAGCCTACTAAGTTGACGGGGACGGAGGGCTTTGTCAACTTAGTCAATATGCACGATTCTAGCTCCACTGACCATATGATGTCCATCCAACGGCCATAGTGCTTCTTCAACCTCTGGTCTTCTTGCTCTAGTCGCCCAAACCAGCGCCGGTCGTGCCTCGTGCTCCTGCCTCCCGTGGCCGGCTGCGATGCGGCGGAGGCCTCACCGCCCCTACTACTCCCACCGCTGGCCAGGCCATCCCTCTACTCACCCACACCCCCTGTTATTCTGCAGCGACAGCAACCTCACACCGCAACGAACCAGTGAACCCTCATACTCCTCTACGCGTGGGCTGTCACACCCCGGATGTAACTTTCCCAATTTGTACTCCAACTCTTGCCGTTTCCGGCGTTAAGTTATTTTATTTTCTCGGGTTCGGGTCTTTGTCTCCGTGTGTTGTTGTCGTTGTCATGGATCTCATATCATGTCATCTTGTACATTGCATTTGCATACGTGTTCGTCTCATGCATTCGAGCATTTTCCCCATTGTCCGTTTTGCATTCCGGCGCTTCGTTCTCCTCCGGTGTCATTTCTACCTTTCTTTCGTGTGTGGGGATTAAACATTTCCGGATTGGACCGAGACTTGCCAAGCGGCCTTGGTTTACTACCGGTAGACCGCCTGTCAAGTTTCGTGCCATTTGGAATTCGTTTGATACTCCAACGGTTAACCGAGGGACCGAAAAGGCCTCGTGTGTGTTGCAGCCCAACACCCCTCCAATTTGGCCCAAAACCCACCTAAGCCCTCTCCAACATCTAGATCGTTCGATCACGATCGCGTGGCCGAAAACCGCACCTCATTTGGACTCTCCTAGCTCCCTCTAGGCCTATAAATAGGTCCTCCTCGAAAATCTCGGATCCCCCCTCCCCGAAAACCCTAAAAATCCGTCTCCGCCGCCGCCGTACATGTCCGGACGGAGCCGGACAACGTCCGGATCCCACCGTCGCCAATCGCCGCCTGCCACGTCACCACCGCCGCCGCCGCCACTCCCATCGCGGCCCGCGGGAGCCCGGAGCCGGCCCTCCCGGCCCAGCCGCCCCGCGCGC